>NW_015505400.1:791655-860347 GCF_001515645.1 Sinocyclocheilus grahami | reverse complement strand
CAAAACAAAAACTAACATAAGACCTATTCGGACAGAAATAGTTTCTTATGAGGACGTCTTTAAAAGTAGATTTGCATGGCTCAGTCATAAAAGTCATGCATGCAGATGGCAGTTGGACAATTAATAAATCCATTTAATAATTGTCATGGCTTCCACCTTCAATACTACGACTGAGGTGAGACCCAGCAAGACACAGAAAGCCCAACTGCTCCCCGGGCGCCGCATCAAAAATGGCTGCCCACTGCTCCGGGTGTGTGTTCACGGTGAGTGTGTGTTCACTACTCACTGCTGTGTGTGTGCATTTGGATGGGTTAAATGCAGAGTACAAATTCTGAGTATTGGACTCCATTACTTGGCTACACGTCACGTCACTTTCAATTAATTCACCACACAACCTTTATGTTTGTCAAAAAACAGTAGGTAATTTGACCGTGAATTTGTGTAGTGTTGAAGCGGAGAAAACACATAGATTTAGGATTTGAATGGAAATAAAATCACTGAATAGCCCCTGTAAATGTTGAAATTACCTTACATCCCCAAAAGTTCAGATGATGTATGTTTTATGTATGATATGACCCATTTTAATGTACACTGACTTTTTTATTTTATATTAGAATCCAGAAAGTTGTCACAAAGCTGTAGTTTGTGAAGTCTGTTACACCCAAAGCCTTCCTCTGAGTCTGCAATAGTAGAGAAATCATTCAGCCAAAATTTTCAAAATTATGATTACATTTATTTTATCATTCCAGAATGCAACAGTCTAATCAGACAAAAAAGCAGCAAACAAGCTTGTGAACTGGCCGATAGTAGCCTATCATTACATAGTATTCAGAGCTTGTTGCAATATGCTTTGATTCTGATGCTTCACTTGTCAAAACATGTTGAAAACTGCAGTGTGAATAACGGGAAAATATGGCTTTCATAAATTTCCACTCCCAGTAAATGCATGAGCTGATATTGCATGATAATATTACAATGATCAATGTGCAATCACGGTTAACTCCATCCACTCCTGTCTTTTTACAGGAATAAACTCTTCTCGCTAGTACTGTTTTTTTAGCTTCAATAATGTTCACTTAGTTAGCAAGTGCACCATGAGGATTTTCTATTTTCCACATTTGCATTAAAAAGCAGTCATGCAGTCAAGCATGTTACAATAAAAACGTAAATGGAGCAGTTAGCTGATCTGAACTTTATACTTTCAGATTGAATAGCTTTTAAAGCAAATACTGTAAAGAGAGCTAACATAGCCCAACAGCATTGGGATATTTCACTGTTTATATCACTATGCTTGTCTGTGTTTGTGCCACTCAGTAGACATTCCGTGTGCCACACACTAGACTTGTGTTTTTCAGATAGTTTCTGATTGGTCAACTGTACCACTTAGCCATAAAATAATGCCTGTGCCCATGACAACACTGTATAACTGACTATATAGCTGTATTACTAAGAAATGGCAAGTACCACAATTAATTAAATGTGCAATTCTGAGGTAGAAAGACTTTACTCACGTTCAGGCCATCCAAGTTGTAGATGAGTCAGATTTAAGAAATTTAGCATTAAATCACTTGCTCACCAATGGATCCTCTGCAGTGAAAGGGTGCCATCAGAATAAGAGTCCAAATAGCTGATAAAAACATCACAATAATCCACAAGTAACTCACACCACTCCAGTCCATCAGTTAACATCTTGTGAAGTGAAAAAAAAGAAAAAGAGTAATTGTGACTTTATATTTCACAATTGAGATTTTCTCAAAATTACCTATTTTTTCTTTTTTCTTTGTCATCATGTGATCCTTTATTGCCACTTGCCACACCATCAATATGAGTACTAAGCAGATTAAAGTAGTTCATGTTGCCATTCAATATACTACAGGCAATATAATGAAGTGTAAAATTTAAGTTTGGCTCCATGTGATTTTCAGCTCACTGGTATTCCTGTCGAGTGTGATCGTATCACGATAGCTGAATGTTTTAAATAAACGAGCATCATGTCATACAGCCCTAGGCATGGCTGACTGTTACCCATCTCAGGCCTGGCATACCCAACATAATTTGGCTCTAACAAATGCTTGTCCTCCTCATACAAGGGCTAAATGACCTATAACACCCGGGGGTCCAAGGGTGGAAAAACTGATCGTAAATGATAGGGGTTGCATCTCAATTCCTGGAGAAGCTCCTGTCTGTGGAGAGGGCATGGACCATACATGATGGAGCAAACTGAGATAGAGTGAGAAGGAATCTTCCATTGACCTGAGTGAAAAATTAAGATATTCTCTTTGACAAAGTTGCTGTGTCTTGGGGAAATAATGAAAAATGTATCACACTCCCTTTTTCTTGTCTTTTTTTTCTGTGTCTCTTTTTATTTTGTGCTGTTCAAGACCATAGGAAAAATGCCTGATGGTCAAATGGATGGTCTGCTCATCTTAAAATGGCTTTAACAAGTTATATTAATAATGTAAAAAATATATTAAAATAATCTAACTTGCTAAATACACACACACACACACACAAAAAAACCAAAAAAAAAACCGTAAACTGATGTAATACATCTTAATCTGGCAAAAACGCACCGCAGAGATCTCCCTTGGACAATTATTTCAGAGCATCACTCTGGAGAGCAATAGGACTTTTCCACTGGCTTTTGGATTATTGCAGAAAATAAGCTCTGTGGCCAACAAATGTTTATGATTCTTACAAATTTTCATCATGATAATCTTCACAAACGAACACAACATTTTTAATTTTGAAGCCTAAAAAAAAAAAATCAGTACAATAATCTCTTGATTACAATTTGCAACTAGACGGATGCACGGTTACTTCCTCTACAGTCAAAAATCTGGGTGTTATATTAGATAGCAACTTTTCTTTTGAAAATCATATTTCCCATGTTACAAAATTCGCAGTCTTCCATCTTAGAAACATTGCCAAGCTACGAAACATGTTACCTTTTTCTGAGACAGAAAAGCTAGATCATGGATTCATGACCTCTAGACTGGACTATTGTAATGCACTGCTAGGTGGTTGTCCTGCGTCTTCAATAAACAAACTACATGTAGTCCAAAATGCAGCGGCTAGAGTCCTTACCAGGTCAAGAAAATATGATCATATTACCCCAATTTTACAGTCTCTGCACTGGCTACCTATTAAGTTCCGTATCAGTTACAAAATAGTGTTACTTACCTATAAGGCCCTTAATGGGTTAGCTCCTGCATATTTAACTAGTCTTCTACCACGCTACAATCCATCACGCTCCCTAAGGTCGCAAAACTCTGGACGTTTGGTAGTACCTAGGATAGCAAAGTCCACGAAAGGAGGTAGAGCTTTTTCGCATTTGGCTCCCAAACTCTGGAATAGCCTTCCTGATAACGTTTGGGGTTCAGACACACTCTCTCTGTTTAAATCTAGATTAAAGACTCTTTGGCCAGGCATTCAAATAATGCATCTCATAATCTTGGACTGCAGTTATATCTGATCAAATGCACACTATTATTCTTATGCTTGTGTTAAACAAATCAATTTTGCTTTGTTTGGAACAGCAGCTACGCTAATTATGTCTCTATTTGTTTATCTGTTTTTGCCAAGGGATTGACATCCCGTTGTAACTAGGATTTACACAAGCTTCAGTCTGGATCCAGAACACCTGAGAAGAGATTATGCAACCGCTCAGAGGACCTCAGATGATGCCAACCCTGAAACAACATACAGAACTACCATATTTTGATATACGTTTGATGGCATCATATAATAGTTTCTGTTAATAGTGTTCATCGTCTGTTTGATTACGTCTTAAATTGATTTTTCCGTACATTTCTGCCATATGTACATTAACTGACAGTCACCACTGATAAGCTACTACTAAATATTGTAGAAACTTAATTTTCAGTAAAGTTGCTTTGCAATGATTTGTATCGTGAAAAGCGCTTTACTCATAAACTTGAATTGAATTAAATACAATTGGCAGAAGTGAAAAGCCACAGCTGAATGACTTCAACGTCACCACCGTTTAGCTTTCATTGACACATTGGTGCTTCTCTTAGATCACGTCTTTGATAATTCACGCAATGCGATCGTCATACATGTGAACAGATTTGCCTCAGATTTCGGCTTTTGTTGGGAATCTCAAGAAAACGTCTCAGGTTACGTATGTAACCCTAGTTCCTCGAGGGAACGAGACGCTGCGTCGACAAACGCTAGGGGAACGCCTTCCGCGATCCACGCTCTGAATCGTATGTGAAATCAGTCCAATAGCTGAACGGGACGTCACGGCAGATGACGTCATGACCAGGAAGCTATAAAAGCACGTGCGGCGGAGCCCGCGTCAGCTTCTAGGAATGAAGCAAGCGCCGGCAGGGACGCCGGAAGTATGGCACCAAGACGCAGCGGAATCTCAAGAAAACTGTTGGTAAGTGAAAATCAGGCCTAAAGTCATGTAGTGGATTTAGCTTTTGACGTGACCAACCTGAATTAAAATCCATCTTTTTCCGATCTCATTCTTCACCCTGTTCCCAATGCATATCAGCTTGGAGAGATGTTGAATACAAAATTAAGAAAATACTTAAAAAGTGGAAATAAAGTTCCTAAGGGGATATTTGGATTACATACAGAACCGAAAGAATTGCATCCATTCACTACGTTGGATGAGACCAAAACAGCTCCTCAATCAGTAGCGTGGGAATGTTTTATGACTAATTCATGGTAACCTAAATAAGCATATCTTTATTGATTGTTACAAGTGAATGCACTAGTGTATCAATAAAGAGCAACAGTAGGGTTCCTGAAGTAAAAATCTCAGCTTTCTCAACAAAGCAATTGATTTTTAGCAATAATGTTAAGTGCTTTAAGACAGACCAACTATGAGGTCTGATGTTAAGTAATGATTTATGCTTCTGTACATACTCACAAACAACTTGTGTATTTGTGTATGTCCTTAAAACATATTTTCTTTACTAACAATTAGATCTTAATCCGTGTTTTTCTGATTCAGTTGCATAAAGGATAAGTAGTTAATTTCCTTATTAAATACATAAAAGTACACAATCTTGTCTTTTTTTTCTCTTAAACTCTGCGATTAATCTCAGAGCTGGCCTCAAGTAGATCATATAATCCTGTGGTTCTCAACCAGGGGGCCTCAGCAAACTTTCAAGGGGGTCTCAGGATGACTTCAAATTATTCAAAATAATACAAAACAAGACTTAAAATAAGGCAAAAACTACAAATCAAGATACTTCTTATTTTAATTAACATCCTCAACAACATTTTTTTTTGAAGAAAAGAAAAAGGGTTCCAACTGTATACTGTATATGGGAGATACATTTTTAATGATGCGATTTCTACAGTGTAGGCGGGGAAATGTTTACCTTGAAAATAATATTTCAATCTGTCAACTTCAAAATTTCACAATTTTTATGTTACTTGCTGTTTCTTTGAAACAATTTTCACTTTTAACATAAATTTCACAAATAATTAAAATTCAGCAGTTTTTTTTCAGTGTGTAAAAGTCATGTAAATCAATATAACCTTAAAACTCCATGGGCATTTTTATAATGAATATACATATTTGTAGTTATGCCAAGCTCTAAAATATTTTTCTGGGTAGAAAAAATTAGTCATTTAAAAAAAATTCTCATCCTAACTCCTTATTCTGTAAATCACGAATGGCTGCATGGGTGTCGGAAGCTAAAACATAAATACAATTTTGGGTGGGTCCTCCCCCAGAAAATTTTTACTAGAGTAGATGCCATTTCCTGTCTTCTGGTGCCTTTTAATTAAACAATTGCTTTTAAAGGCTAAAAAGTTACCACATACCTGGTAAGGTTTCCCAAAAATTACCACAGCAACAAAAGTCTAGTAAGTTGTTTTGAACCAAAAAAATAAAAATAAAAAGATGTACTAGCTTGCCAGCCTAGCAATAACTTCAGATAACTGTTAGCGTATAATAACAGTGTAAGTGTAACTGTAATTCAATGCTGCAACAAAGACTGCATGATGCCTTTAAAAGCAACTGGCAAACAAATGATGAACATTCACTTAAATAGCAGCTTGTTTAGTGACCGAATGTGAGCACAAAGCCAGACCCACCTAAGCAGCTAATATGCTAGGATGCTTTGTTTACCTTGCTGTGTCATGGGAGTGCAGCAGGCGCGAGAAGTGAAAACACAGAATGGAGTTTAATTTATATGGACTCTGAATGAGCCAAGTGGAATGGATTTGAGGAAGCAGCATTGTGGAAGTCAAGGCTGTAAAACTGAATGTTTAATTTATTAGGGAATTCCTCAAGTGGAATGGATTTGACTGTCAGCGCTCTGAAAAGTGCACAGACATATGCGCTGAGTTAGAAATGGTAAAAGTGAGTGGGTCCAAAATCATTGGTTTTAAAAAGTGGGTGGGTCTCATCTCAACCACATACAATGGTTCCGACGCCCATGAACGGCTGGCAGGTAAATTAATTGGTTATAAAGAGTGGGAACCTTGAAGATCATTCAACTCTTAAAACTTCTCGAATGCTGAAACTAAGCCCTTCAAATATTGAAGGTACAGACCATTGGTACTAATGGTTTCTCTGATCTATTTAGATTCTTAAAGGGATAGTTCACCTTCAGTTGCTGGTCCCTATTGTCTTGCGTAGTGTTTCTTTCTTTCTTTCCATACTATGGAAGTCAATGGGGACTAGCAACTGAAGGTGAACTATCCCTTTGATGCTTTTTGGAAAGGCAGCCCTGATTGCTTTGGCACAAGACTTACAATTTTTTTAAATCCCAGTGGTGAATATAAATGTGGAAAAAATTCATCCAGCACTAAGGCCGGTGAAAAAGTGGGTGGTCACTTCAGCACTCTATTGAACATCCATGCTGCTCTCTCTCTCTCTCTCTGAGAGTGGTACTGCTGTCACTGGCATATGGAGCCGAAAGTGACCTGATAATAAGTAGCATTAATCACAGATTTAATTACGAACCAGGGTTCAGCGTGAGGTTAAAAGCTCACTCCTAATAGCATTCCAAAGACTCGATCCAATGCATACCAATCGGACTTAATTCTGCAATTATGCTGTAAAGTTGTTCATATGATGGGAGAACTCCAAGACAAATGAAGGGTTGTCATGAAGCTAGCCGACATTCCTGATTTATGATTCCTGCACATCGCTTACGCCTTTCACAACATCTGATTTTAAAGTCATTACAGTTGCTTTAATTTACTGGCACAGTTATGGCATGGCTTGTTTACTGCTACACTAGAGCTGTCGTATCATCATTACGCTTTAGTGAACTCTTCTGAAAACTACTCTTTTATAAACAGCTCCAATGATCATCCTTACGGATGGCCCTAAACTGAAAAATATTTGGTGTAGAAACAATTGTCACTCAGAAATTACTAGTAAATTCCACAAACTGTAGAGAAAAAGCAAGTTACACATTGAATTAAATATGAAAAGTAAGTAGAAAGACTGAAATAGTATATTCTTATAAAATATACTCCAACAATCCTATTTTATAATTTCAACTTTGAAATTTTTACAGTGTACATAAAATTGCAAAGACATACTGTATGTTGCCAGTTGTAATGTTATATTATGTATATTGGTTTTATTGGCACAACGCCATAGCATTAATGTTAATTTTTCAATTTTGTCCTTTCCTCCTTTATTTTCTTTTCCAATAGAAAGAGTGGTTGGAGGTGGTCTGGCAGAGCAGTGTTTTGTGGGTTGAGACTGCTGGAGGGAGATGGAGGAGAGATGATGCCAGACCCCTGAGCACCAGAGCTCATTTCAGCGGCCCATCTCAGTGGACACACACAGAGATGCCACTCACCGTGCCAGCCTGCCAGGCCACGGCTCCAGGAGGATTCACACTCATTTCCATTTCACATTGATCTTCATCTTCTGTTCATACACATACGAAACACATGAGGTTTTCACTACGTGCTGTATAAAAACATATATCCTAATCAATTCATTGCCACAATTTACTTTGGCAATGCGGGATGTGAATAAGTAATGCTCTCAAGCTGCAATCAGCGAGCAAGCCAGGGGCGATTCTATAGGGGGCCAAAGTGCTCCAAATGAAATACAATTCTAAGAAATTAACAAATTCTTAAATAAATTAAGTAAAATATCCCCATTTATTTTGAAATATTCTATAATAAAACAACAGTTGTTTAAATATTTCTTGATTATTATGAAAAATACAACCAAGGATCATTGGAAACACATGCCTACGGTGACATTTCTGAAAATAATGTTGTTTCTGGCATGTTTTCAAAGTGAAATGTCCAGTAAGTGGTGCTAAAAGTACTTTCAGTTTGATGAGATAAATCTAGCAGTGTTAGTTGTTGTATGTATCGTGGCAGAAATGTCTAGTGAGTGGTGCTAAAACTTTATAACCTAATGCAGCCAGCCAGGAGGAGGCTTTTTTAAGGACGTGTGTGGCACACTTGATAAAAATGCATTTGCTGAAGTAACCATACCATTTTAGCTTGCTTTGAATTATTTTCATGGAACTCATTGTGTTCCTGGTACAGCACATTGCAAAATTCAGTGTTGTACCAAGTAAGCAACAGAGCAAGTTTACTACTGTATTTCAGAAAGAAAATAAATAAATAAATTTAGAGCTGTTTATGTGATGCCAACATCAGAATCACTGATAAGCTTTGGTTGTGTTTATGACAGGTCTATTAAAGGGGTGGTTGACTGTTGTTTTTCTAGGCTTGATTGTGTTTATGGGGTGTAGTCTAACATGTTAATGCTTAGTTAAAAAAAAAAAGCATTATTTTTCACATAATTTATCTTTATTCCACACTGCTCTGTTCCTTCTCCTATAAACATGCTGATCATTTCCTGCTTTTAGGAAGCCCCTCCCTCAGAAGTACGTGATGGGCTCTGATTGGTTAGCTGGTCCAGTGTGTTGTGATTGGCTAAACCACATCTAGTGCGCGTCTAAATGTCCCGCCCCTCACCTCAGCTGCATGTGCTCCGGTTGTATTGTAAACAATGGCGTCGTCTATATTGCTTATCAATTTGAGCCTGATTGAGACACAGAAGATATTAGTGAAGAGGATCGCGCAGAACCTGTGCAAGCACGGCTCTTAATGGTCTGTTTTTTGTTTGTTGTTGTCTCCTACTTTTAGATACGCTGTTATTTGTAAATGATACTGCATCTGTTAGCTTTTAATATACGGTTTTATCCTGATTAAAGCTTTAATACAGCACGGCAATCGCACGCCCATCCATGTATAACACTTCTCATAGCTATGTGAAAATAAGGCGGGGGCAGGGTTTATCTGGGTTTGTGATGACACAAACCCGGGAAGTAACTTGTTGTAGTCCCTACGAGCCGTTTTTGTAGGCATTAAAGTGCCAGAATTGTAAAAGATGATATATCCGTTTGCATTGAACTTTCAGTGCCACAACTTTGCAGACATTGTTTATGCTCAAACAGCAACATTACACACTAACTAACGTTAAAAAATTGAAATCGCAATCAACCACCCCTTTAAAACTGCCGGCAACATTTATGAATTTGTCAACATACAGTAAGTGAACTCTTTGCTTTTGCCAAGGCAAGGTGTTAAGCGTGACTGATTTCAAAAGAATACTGCATGGTAAATATCTTTGGCTGGCACTGACATGTTCACGATTGCTGTCATTTACAGAATTTTTTATTGAAAGCTGGTTGTCCCTGCATGGTCTTGGTTGAAAATGAAATGCTGAGTGTGTATCTGTGACTGAAACCGAACATACTAAAGGCAATTTATTGTTGTGCATCTTATAGCTTGCTGTCTTAATGAAGCTTCTGGCTTTATACAGTAGGAACAATTAATCTAAACAATTACTGTACATTATATCAATAGTCTTATTTGATTAATCAGTCACATATATAAATATTTGCTAAGAAAAGCCATAATTTGATCATTTGAAAACATTACTATGGGAGATCAAAGCACAGGACAGACAAAAATTCTCTTTAGAAGTCAACATATTTTTATTTCCTTATTACTGAACTACTGAACTTGAGTGTTTCTGTATAAACTGAGTTCCCCCAGTTCAGAAACCTCCCATTAATACAAACATAGTAGCTTCAAAAAGTATTTGGACTGAGAAAGACCACCAGACTGTATAGGATAATTGAGCAAAACAGTAAGATGCAAGAGAAAATGGCAAAGACCCCATTTAAAGGAAGATCAATACACGTGGCTACTAAGGGACAGTAATGCAGAGAAAATCATTTGTTAGCTTAGAAAATCTGGATGCAATTTAGAACTTTTCATGGCGAACTGTGACAAGACCAAAAAGTACGGCAAAAGTCAAACCAAATTTAATGCATTTGTTAAAATGACAAATAATAGTTTGAGGGGGAAATTAACTATAAATAAATTGTGTCTGTTGATATCATAGGCAATTTATTGTTGTGCATCTTATAGCTTGCTGTCTTAATGAAGCTTCTGGCTTTATACAGTAGGAACAATTAATCTAAACAATTACTGTACATTATATCAATAGTCTTATTTGATTAATCAGTCAAGTCACATATATAAATATTTGCTAAGAAAAGCCATAATTTGATCATTTGAAAACATTACTATGGGAGATCAAAGCACAGGACAGACAAAAATTCTCTTTAGAAGTCAACATATTTTTATTTCCTTATTACTGAACTACTGAACTTGAGTGTTTCTGTATAAACTGAGTTCCCCCAGTTCAGAAACCTCCCATTAATACAAACATAGTAGCTTCAAAAAGTATTTGGACTGAGAAAGACCACCAGACTGTATAGGATAATTGAGCAAAACAGTAAGATGCAAGAGAAAATGGCAAAGACCCCATTTAAAGGAAGATCAATACACGTGGCTACTAAGGGACAGTAATGCAGAGAAAATCATTTGTTAGCTTAGAAAATCTGGATGCAATTTAGAACTTTTCATGGCGAACTGTGACAAGACCAAAAAGTACGGCAAAAGTCAAACCAAATTTAATGCATTTGTTAAAATGACAAATAATAGTTTGAGGGGGAAATTAACTATAAATAAATTGTGTCTGTTGATATCATTGTAAAACATTTCCACGTATTTCAACTTAAGCTCAGTTGCTGACTTAATGGATAACTGATTATTGATTACTTGATTACTGATCATATAATTTTTAAGGTGTGTTTATGTGCACGAGCTGTCTCTGCTGTTTTAGTACCAGAATCACAACATTTTTGTTGAACACAATTTGCAAGCTAAAAATCTTGGTCTTTGGGGTCGATTCTGAGTTGTGAAGGATGCAGCGGACTATCAACTTCAGTGCAATGTTAATTACATCAGGCAAATAGCATGCCTTTTATGAATAAGGCACAATGTATAATGAGCCAAATTTACATATAAAGGAGACTGAACAGATTCTTGATATATGACAGCTATTAAAGCGCTGACGAAATACACAGATGAAGAACAGGAAGCGAGGCTGTATCTTGGCAGTGCTTTGGAGTGTGGAAATTAATCTGTGCAGATGTCACCCTCTGTGCAGAGGTTTGAGCAATAAAATATTGTTGCAAAAAAAAAAAAAGAACCGAACCATCAGAAGAATCAAAAAGAACGTTTTGATAAAAATAAAATTAAGATCTTAGAATAGCCATCCCAGAGCCCAGAACATCTGCAACTGGGAGAAAAATGTCAGAATGTCAATACTGTGGTGTGGATAAACTGAAAGCTTTGATCCCTGAAACTTGGAAGAAACTTTGACCAGCTGTTACAGAAACTTCATGCCCAGAGGCAGCTACTCTCTCCACAACAATTGTTTTAGAATTCAAAACCTAAAAAACAAACAAACAAATATTTTTAATTTTTTGGTGTGATATTGTTATACAATGCAATGACATTTTCATGAGTGGTTTAAGTGTCCAAATGTCTTTAGGGCCACTGTCTTATATACAGAGATCAGCTGTGCCTGTACGCTTGTTTGGCAGACGTTTCATGGCTAGCGGGACGAGGAATCATCAGAGGTACAGTGACGATTTGGAAAAGACTTTCAGCAGTTGAGTCTAATGAGAGCAGACAACCATGTGCAAAGCTTCTCTCAGGCTGAGGGAAGAAGCTGACAGCTGACAAAGCAATCGGAGAGACATCACCAACACACCAGTCCACTGACCTCTGCTCCAGCTGAAATAGAAGATTTGTTTTAAACGGATCTACAGGTTCTTTCAGGAGCCCTTCCTCTGATTGGCCAGTGATGCCCACCACCTCTCCAATGGGCCAGATTCATTGAGCCCAGCAATTCATATGAATGAAAAGTCATCAGACTGTGAGCATTTTGTATTTGAAATATTTTAAATACTTAATCAAGTAGGTAATTTTATTCTCATATAATACAATATCTTTCTTCACCTGTGTTAATAGTTCTGTCAGGACCACTATCGTCAGAATGATAGATACTTAGCATAAAGTTTGGTTTGGCGGTATGGTTCTGTTCTGGGCAAAAAAGTATGAATGAAAAGTCATCAGACTGTGAGTTTTTTGTATTTGACATATTTAAAATACTTAATCAAGTAGGTCATTTTATTCTCATATAATACAATATCTTTCTTCACCTGTGTTAATAGTACTGGCAAATATAGCCTATCACAGTTTTTGGTAGATGCAAGTCATTCATATGACATCCTGTTGGATCCAATGGCGGAGTTTTAAAGGGTTATTTCACCCAAAAATTTTAATTCTGTTGTTGATTATTCACCCTTGTGTCGTTCCACTCCTGTAAGACCTTAGATAATTTTTGATGAAAATCGGAGAGCTTTCTGTCCCTCTACGGTCAGCCATGCAACTTACACATTCAAGGCAAAAAAAGGTAGGAAAGACATCAAGTAATCAAATTTTATGAAGTGATGTGGTGCAAAAAAAGCAAAATAAAAAAACAAACCAAAAAAAAAATTTATTTATCACTTTATTTACTAAATATTGTATCCAAACACAAGCGTCGTGGTATTCTAGTGAACACTCACTCATGTGTGTTGTGTTTACACAATTGCAAGTCTTCAATCGCGTGAACACAACACAAATGCGTTGTGACGCTCTTGTGAACACACAATGCAGATCAATATTTTCATAAATACTGTTGTAAATTATGTTTTTTTTGTACAAAGGATCACGTCACTTTATACAATTGAGGTCAAACCACTGGAGTCACATGGAGTACTTTAACAATGTCTTTCCCACCGTCTTGGGCTTTGAATGTACTGTATATATAGTGTTGCGGATCTTCATTTGTGTTCGGAAGAGGAACGAAGGTCTTACGGTGTGAATCGACACGAGGGTGTGTAATAAATGACAGAATTTCCCTTTTTTAATTAGACTATGGTTCCATCTTCCAACTGGGGGGAAAAAAAAACAATGAAAGAAAGAAGCTGTTTCGGTGCTTAGTACTGGCTGTGTAATAAAAAATATACTATCAGATATTTGCTCACTGAATGATATTACAGGACAGAAGAAAAAGCTGCTCAAGAACTTTGCTTGCTAGCTTGTTAGCGTCATTCCATTGTATTAACAGCACTTGAGGAGGCACTGCCGGTAAGTAAAGTTAGACCGTTGTTGATTTATGCTATTCTGTATGTTTATCAAGGATTGCATGTAGAAATAATCATTTTCATAATACGTGATTGTGAAATATGTAGTTCTTTTTATATAATAATATCTTTGAACTGCTTAAGATTTTATAAGCATTTATCTTTTAGTACATTTGAACATTTTGCACGATTATCTCATGTTGAATAAAATTGGACTCAACATTTTTCATGTAACAGTTTATTTATACAATCTTTTTGTTTTGCTTTACAGTTTTACACATTTTACTTGTGTCAAGTCCTTTTATTGACTGTGTGCACGTAGCGATGAATTTCCGCTGTCACCAGAAGTCGGGATATCAGTTTCCGGTTTACATTCGTGTCTCCCAAAATATCAGTGTTTACTAGATGTCTCCCAGATCTGCCTAAAGTAAACATCAGCGATGTCAATCGTCTCGTTGCTTGGACATCGCTGATGCTACTTTAGGCAGATCTGGGAGGCATCTAGTAAACACTGACATTTTGGGCGACGTAAACCGAAAGAAAACCGGAAATTGATATCCCGACTTCTGGCGACAGAGGAAGTTCATCGCTACGCTTGTACACAGAGTCCATTGAGTAGAAGTGCTTCGCTTGCTGGATATGAAGCCAGTACAACTCAAGTTTTTTAAAGGTGTAATTCAGCCAAAAATGAAAATTGCCATCATTTACTCACTCTCAGGTCGTTCCAAACTTGCATGACTTACTTTCTTCTGTGAAACATAAAATAAGATATTTTGAGAAATGTCCATTTTTGTTCAAACAATGGAAATCAATGTTCACCAAAAACGTTTTAGTTGTTTCTTACTGCCATCAAAGCAAAAATCAAGAAAGAGCTGCATTGTCATCTGGAAAAAGTTTAATCTCAGAATTAAACAGATGCGCCACAAATTAGATAATTTACCAAACAATGAATGAAGCGTGATTGCAACACTGTATGTGTCTGTCTGTCACAGTATGAGGGACTGTGATCTGATCCGCAAGTCTGTGTCTTCATCATTAAACTTATGCTCATTAGAGCACATTTGAATTTAGATTATCTTTCTTTATCATGTAATTAATATTACTTAAAAAATTGCATTTAATGAAATTAATTTTCTCTTAACTATTCATGTTATTTTGCATTACAGATATTAATTTTCTATTTTAATAAAACCATTGGTAACACTTTAGTAGAGGGACCAATTCTCACTATTAACTAGTTGCTTATTAGCATGCCAATTATTAATATATTGTCTGTTTATTAGTTCTTATAAAGAACATATTCTTCATGGATATATTCTACATCCCTAATCCTACCCAATATCTAAACTTAACAACTACCTTACTAACTATTAATAAGCAGAAAATCAGGAGTTTATTGAGGCAAAAGTTATAGATTGTTGAAAAAGTTGATGATTCGTTAATAGTGAGAATTTGAATCTTTAAAGGGGTCGTATGATGTTGCTGAAAAGAACATTATTTTGTGTATTTGGTGTAATGAAATGTGTTTATGCGGTTTAAAGTAAAAAAAACCCACATTATTTTCCACATACTGTACATTATTGTTTCTCCTCTATGCCCCGCCTTTTTGAAACTTGTCGATTTTTACAAAGCTCATCGGTCTGAAAAGCGAGGTGTTCTGTGATTGGCCGAATACCTCAAGCGTGTGACGGAAATGTTGCGCCCCTTAACATACTATGATGCCCTGTCCGGCCGGAGCGACATGGCAGCAGCGGCAACAATACTACAGCGAGAATAAAAGTTACGCCTTCTTTCTTTGCGTGAACATTTGGGTGGCGTTATGCAAATCTTCCCACATCGTGACATAGACATGTGGGGGCGTGTTAGAACGAGCCGTTTTAGGTAGGTGTGGCTGACTCTTAACTTTTATAAAGAATATCTCTTTGGATTTGAGACTTTAGTCTTTGCAACTTTACAGATCTTCTGTATGCACCAAGAGCTTGTAACACTCCAAAGAGAAAGGAAAAATTGAAATCGCATCATATGACCCCTTTAAACAATGCTTTCTCCATAACGCTTCAGATTCAGCTGTTATAGACTTAAATATAATGAATATCGTTTGGTTCCATTACTCAAAAAAATCATAATAAAAACTGTTTATTTATTCCCAACCTAGAGATATCTGATATACATGCTTCCGTAAGGTCAGTAATGGTTACACAGCTGTAGACATTTTATACGTGTTTTACTCTGACTTGAATATGTGTGGTGGCACAACTGATTTATAAATAAGGAGACAAGGTCAGATCAGATCAGTGTGACCGTCCTTGGTTCTCCTGATGTACAGTATATTCTGTATTATGAGGGAGAGCTTCTATTAAGATTTTCATGATACAACCAGGACATGTCAACATTGCTGAATGTTAGTTCAAAAAGCACAAGAGAGGCACACTTAGTTGGATTCGCCCTAAATTCAGTTCTGCAACAAACCTTTTTTTTTTTGGATGAAGCACACTTTCATTAAATAATAAAGCAGCATACTATTACTTAACATTACATTTAGTTATTTATCTTATGTCCTTATCTTTTACCCAAAGCGACTTACAAACTTTAAGAGTCAATTAAATGTTGTAGCTAATTGGTTTTGGTCATATAAGTTGTAATTGTGAATTGTGAACTTAGTTTGTACACATTTTGTGGACTATTGATAAAGTTGTTAAAAAATAAAAATAAAATAACTAAAAGCAAGTGAGAATTTGTTTAGGGATCATAATAAATGTAATGGCAACATCAGGGAGAAAAAAAGAAAAGGGGAATACAATTTCTGATGATGAATAATTATTATGCTATGCTTCACTAATTTTAGGCAGGAATAACTCTTAATGATGATGTCGGCAGAAAGCATGCCAATTTGTCTTAATATGCTTCATTATGATAATATTAACTCTTATTTCTCATATTTCTAATTACTCATATTTTTACATTTAGGCTGTAGCATTTTAATAACATTACTATGCTCAGTAAGCTGATTAGGTGATTTTTCAGTAGCTAAATTAACAAATGACAGGTTTGAGCAGTCAGTGGTCCAAAGAGGGCCATATGAACACGTTTTCACTGCCATACATTCATCTGAACATAACAGTGGACATACTGGGCCCATTTATAATGACGCCGATAAAAAGAGTGATCTGGCACTCTAACAACATGCCTTTGAATGCTTTTGAACCTCAAAAGCAAGGAAAAGTGAAGCTCTTGCAAATGTTATCAACTTTTGTTCAGTGAGACATGTCAGAGCTGTTTAACTTCAAATGTCTCTGAATTTTACAATGCCTGTTTCAGTCACACGTAGCTCTTGCTCTCAAGTCAAATCAAATCACACACACACACACACAAAACTATTGTGAATAACAGTGGATGTAGGTGCATGAAAGAATGCTTGCCATTGATTCTGCAGGATTTCGTTTTGTTGATGAGTCAGTGTTGATGTAGTGGGATACTCAAAACACAACACAACACAACACACACACACTCACACACACACACACACACACACACACACACACACACACACACACACACACACACACACACACACAAACAAACAAAAAACAAGAGATGTATTTCTGCAAGCTAAAATAAAATAATAGAAATGGGAGAAAATTATTAGTTAAACATTCAGAGAAAATAATTATTTAATTCAATTTACAGGAGGCTACAAGAGGGTTTGGGGTCCTAGTTTCTAGTTGGAAATAATTCTTATTTTTTCCACCGTTGACAGCCTTAGTTTTATAACATTTCAAAAATAAAACCAAATCAGTGGTTTTAATTTTAAAAGTTTATACATCTAATATTCCTCTGATAGTGGGTTAAAAAGATATGCTGTCTACTTAATTAAAAGTGAATATGCCTACTTTTAAGATAATATTTCAATTAGCTTTAGTAAAAACGCTTTAATAAAAGTTAAAAAAAAAAAGTAAAGAAAACAATAATTGTAAAAGCACTGTCTTCATATTACCACACGTAATGTTTTCAAGTGGACAAACTGACATAAAATTATTTCAACAGAGTTAGGTATTAGAACACACACACAGGTTTGTTTTTATGGTTTATGGGGACTCTCCATAGGCGTAATGGTTTTTATACTGTACAAACCGTATTTTCTATTGCCCTACACCAACCCTACCCCTAAACCTACCCCTCACAGGAAACTTTCTGCATTTTTAGATTTTCAAAAAAACTCATTCTGAATTATTTATAAGCCTTTTTAATTACAGGGACACTGAAAATGTCCTCATAAATCACCTTCTCGTTGTAATACCTATGTCATACCCATGTTATTATACAAATTTGTGTCCTCATAAACCACATAACCATACACACACACACACACACACACACACAGGTTTGTTTTTGTGAAAAGTGGGGACATCCCACAGGCGTAATAGTTTTTCTACTGTATATTACCGTATATTCTACTGTATACAGACCGTATATTCTATTGCCCTACACCAACCCTACCCCTAAACCTACCCCTCACAGTAAACTTTGTACTATTTCAGATTTTCAATACATTCCATTCTGTGTGATTTATAAGCGTTTTGAAAAGTGGGGACATGGGGTAATGTCCTGAAAAGTCACCTTCTCCTTGTAATACCTATGTCATACCTTTGTCATTATACAAATGTATGTCTTCATTTGTCACAAAAACGCGCGCACACACACACACACAGACGTTTCCATGTTTTATGGGGACATTCCATAGGTGTATTGGTTTTTATACTGTACAAACTGTATTTTCTATCCCCTCAACCTACCCCTACCCCCGAACCTACCACTCACGCAAAACTTTTTTTATTTTTATTTTTATTTTTTAACTTTTTTTATGTAATTCCTCATGGGGACCAAAAAAATGTCCTCCCAAGGTCAAAAATGACTGGTATTACTATCCTTGTGGGGACATTTGGTCACCATTATATAGGGAATACCAGGACCTCACACACACACTACATCAATGGTATATTATTATAGATAGTTATATCAATACTTTGTCCTCCATTTTGAATGGATTTTTCACTGAGATTGTCAAAATGCATGCTGTTATTGCTTTCTCCATGAAAATACATCCAATGCTACTTCAAATAAGCCAAAATTACATATCTTAATAGGCAGCAAAATCGTGCTGCCCACTTTTTGGAACATTCTTCATGTTTGGGAGCGTGACACCTTAAAATGTCGCCTACTTTGCCGCTTATTAGGTTTTAAAACAGAGCCACTTTTATCCCAAAGTGATATACATTACATGTTTTCATGATAATTTGAACATTATGCCACGGGTTGTTCTATAACAACCAATAGCAGATGATCGCTGTGGTGGTAAAAACTGTGTTCAATGAGACAATGAGTTAAATGTGTGGGTTGGATTAACATATTCAGGAAAGTTAGGTGGATTTATGGAAAGAGAGAGACAGTAATTACAGTAAACACATACAAAGAAAAATACCCATTTAACATTGAAATAAACACAAAGAAATCATGACATATGATTTAGATTTAAGTACTGTTAAGCCTTAGTCAGATCTTGAGGAGTTTATGCGATTAATAAAAAAAGTTATCAAAGCATGACAACATCGTTTGAAGCAACTCTTATTGATCATGCAAATCTTCCTCATAAAATGGGATTAAAAAAACGTATGACTCGCCAGTGATATCCTCACTGCACGGATTAAACACATAAGAAGCAGCTTCAAAGAAGACACTCCATTACACATCAGTGTCTCACCTCACGCTCGCACCACTCTAAAAACAATCCATTCTGTTTCTCTTCTTCATATTTCCCATTCTGTCTGAGTGAATCTGGCTTCCTCTCAGTCAGGAATTCTGGGAGGCTGGATAATCCCTCAACATGTCACACACTCACATGAGCATGTAACTCAGGTTGAGAGAGCACTCCAGTGTGTTCCTCTGTGATGAATCCCAGCTTAGTTGATCTCAAAGACATGAACTGATTTCTCCTGTGGGAACAGTGTGATCTGAGAGACCCAGCAGAGCCTGTCCAGTTAATCTCAGGTTGTTCTCCACAGCTAATCTGGTGTCTTATTACGCTCTGATTCAGCCCTGACAAAACAAAACAAAACAAAAACTTCTCAAAAAAAAATACAAAATCTGCAAAAACTGCATTGAATGCATTTATACATGGCTTTACATTATATAAATGCATCTAAGTATCAAAGTTGCATTTTTTAAAAGAAAGCAAAATATTTCATGAAAACCATTTCGTTAGTTCTTAGCATTTGTTTTTAGATGCCACTTGGTTTGATGTTTTTTATTTAGTACCAAGTAATTTTTCAGTTAAATGTTTTGTGAACATTTTGTAATATTTCAGAGTGTTTTAACATACATTTATGATATACTGCCTGTAGTATACTCAATGAATAAAACATTGATCAATTGTGTGTCTTGGTCAGCCATAAAACCTGAAGCATTCAGAAGAACTGTCATTTGAGTAGTAAGCGCAAACATAATGTCAGTGCAGTATACAATAATATTATTCCATGACAGATTTAACAAGCTGTCACAGCAACATCCACGGAACCACAGATCCCTACACTCTGCTCACTCGTTCCCAGTCTCCAGACTTCTAATCACCAACACCTGGCACTGCTCATCAACCACACCCTACTTAAACCTTCAAACTTCAGTTTCCCATTGTCTGGTCTCATCGTTCATACCTGGACTTTTACCTGACTGCTTACCTGCATGCAGTTATCTGAGAAATACCCTTCTTCTTAGTCCTCAGTTACCTGCATCCTGTTTCAAGATCCGGTTCACAAACACCATTGATCCCAAACCTGAAACAGGTAAGACTGTTGTCCGCTGCCATTACCTCTGCGTTGATCTATTTATCCATTACTCGCCTGCTATCCATGCTTGTCTGCTTCAACCTGCAATAAACCGGTTGTATGGACATTACCTGTGTTGTATTCTTCTGTTTTATGACAAAAATAACCCCAGCAATAAATGAATGATATTCATAAATAGTGCAATTTGAGAAGCACTTGACTCCAGGAAAAAATGAAGATAAGTGGCTTAAGATAAGTTATTATAAAGATCTTTTGTTTCTGAATGGTAAGAAACTAAAGTGTAGGTTGCCACACATCACAGAGGGTTACGAGTCCCTGGACTGTGATGGCTAGTAAATATTGTCACTTTACCATTAATGCTCAGGGAGCTGCACACAACAGGATTACCAGCTCCTCGTATCCTACTGCCAACAGGGACAGGTCTGAATTCACCTCCGTATTTCTCAATGTTCTGCCTCTATCCAAGACTGCAAGACGCACCAATTGAAACATGTTACCTGTATGTTTTAAACTTCAACTTGTCTTTGTTTATTTATATTGTGATTTGTAAGGAAATACTCGCACAGTTTGAAGGAATACAATTCTTCGAACGCATCAAGACATGAAAAATCAGTTAACATCCATATGTGGTTATTATTTTTAAGCACAAAAAATAAATAGATGCAAAAAAGAATGGGAGAAAAGGGTTTATGAACTTTACTCTTAATTACTTTATAAGCCGTTCACCAATGTGTTATTGACTTAATAAACAAATAATAGGACTCATTATAATTGCCTCTTAACCTTGTGCTATTTATGTTCAGGAAGGGAATTCACAATGGGATCATTCTAATTCAGGGCTACCCATCCATTGCAAATTGATTCTTACAGTATATATTATAGGTCACACAAGAATGGCACCCAAAGCTGACAGCCAGCTGTGTTCTCTCATAATTAGAAAAGAATGAGAGAGGCAGGATATTTTGACATTTTATTTTTTTCCCCCAAAGTTTGTGGAAAATTCTGTCAGTCCATGACTACTACATGAATACATTTTATTTGGCAAAACCTGTTGAGACCACTCAACTGTGTTTCTGAAAGCCAACTATAGAGACTGCATAAAATGAATAAACACAAGACCTGCACATCCAAAAATCTAATAAAAAAAAATATATACAGATACTAAAAAATAAACTGGACAACCATACAACAAGCCAGTAAATTTACCAATTTTGCGTTTTCTAGTAATGTTGCAAACACCATTATTCTTCCTCAATGCTTTTAGGTGTATGCAATCGTAAATAGCCTTTGTTACATGGTCAAATCAAAACCAAACATACAAATATGACATTTTCTGTTTAAGAATCCCCAACAACATCCTAATCCTAAATACTGCAAGTAAAGTGCAATTGTTGGCAATAACCACAAGGATAATTTGAATTATAGAATTAAATAACAATGAGGTAGCCTAATCATGCTGTTATTCAGGCCAACAGAACGATTACAAAAGTCCAAGACGGTCATATTAGGTAATTTATATTTTATACAACATTTCCAGGTACTTTGTCTAAGCCGACGCAAATTCAACTGAATGGCACATTGGAAGAACACACGGTAGTGAGGTTTCATTTCTGAACGGATCAGCCTTTGTGAGTGAATGACTCAATAAGACAGTCGTTCTTTTAAAATCGTTATTTAAGTCGGTTCTTCTCAAATAATTGGTCAAAACGCTCTGAATCAGTTCACGATTCAGTTTGAATAATACAGCTCACTCATTTGGAGCAGTTTTTCCCTGCATAAACAGGAAGGGCATGCAACAAAAATAACTTTGGATGAAGTTAAAGGGGTCCTATTATGCTTTTTCCCTTTTTGAATTTTAGTCAGTGTGTATGTTTGGCCATAAAACAGATCTTCAAATGTACAAATCTCAAAGTCCACTCCAAAGGGAGATTTTTCGTTTTAAAAAAAATCCCTTTACAAGAACTACAACGAACGGCTCGTTTGGACTACAGCAACTAAACTGGAGCAGACGGAATTTGCTGCTTTGGCAAGGGGCGGGGCAGTACTGAAACACCATCTAAGCTGTTCGCCAATCACAACGCACTGGGACAGCTAACCAATCACATCACAATTAGTTTTTTGGAAGGCGGGCCTTCACCAAACCCGGAACTAATCGAGCCGTTTGTGCCAGGATGGTGAGAAAGGTATTGTAATAATGTAAATTATGTAAAAAAAAAAAAAATTCGTTTTTCGAACCACCAAGCATGAGAGCATGCTCTAATACACCCCCAAAACAAATTCAAGACATTGTAAAAGAGCATAATAGGACCCCTTTAATATTGACCAACAATTTATTGAAACAACAGGCAACCGCATCCTATAGTTTGCTAGCGATAATGAAAAATGTAATACCAATGTCCCAATGAAGAATTTTCCAACCCCCCAAAAACTACAAGTTCCAACCAAACACGTAGCAAGTCCATTTCATTGTTTTAAAAAGTGTAACACACACTGGTGAAGCGTCTACTACAATAATTAAATATGCGCGCTGAATTATTTAAAAATTTATATTTAATCATATATACACCGATAAGGCATAACATTATGACCACCTTCCTAATATTGAGTTGGTCCCCCTTTTGCTGCCAAAACAGCCCTGACCCGTCGAGGCATGGACTCCAATAGACCCCTGAAGGTGTGCTGTGGTATCTGGCACCAAGATGTTAGCAGCAGATCCTTTAAGTCCTGTAAGTTGCGAGGTGGGGCCTTCATGGATCGGAATGATTGTTCAGCACATCCCACAGATGCTCGATTAGATGGAGATCTGGGGAATTTGGAGGCCAGGTCAACACCTCAAACTCGTTGTGCTCCTCAAACCATTCATGAACCATTTTTATTTTGTGGCAGGATGCATTATCCTGCTGAAAGAGGCCACAGCCACCAGGGAGTACCGTTTTCATGTACATGGTCCGCAACAATGCTTAGGTAGGTGGTACGTGTCAAAGTAACATCAACATGGATGGCAGAACCCAAGGTTTCCCAGCAGAACATTGCCCAAAGCATCACACTGCCTCCGCTGGCTTGCCTTCTTCCTATAGTGCATCCTGGTGCCATGTGTTCCCCAGGCAATGCACACACACCCGGCCATCCACGTGAAATAAAAGAAAACGTGATTCATCAGACCCGTCCACCTTCTTCCATTGCTCCGTGGTCCAGTTCTAAGGCTCACGTGCCCACTGTTGGTGCTTTTAGTGGTGGACAGGGGTCAGCATGGGCACCCTGACTGGTCTGCGGCTATGCAGCCCCATACACAACAAACTGGGATGCACTGTGCATTCTAACACCTTTCCATCAGAACCAGAATTAACTTCTTCAGCAATCTGTTGGATCAGACCACACGGACCAGCCTTTGCTCCCCACGTGAGTCAATGAGCCTTGGTCGCCCATGACCCTGTCGCTGGTTCACCACTGTTGCTTCCTTGGACCACTTTTGATAGATACTGACCACTGCAGAGAGGGAACACCCCACAAGAGCTGCAGTTTTGGAGATGCTCTGACCCAGTCATCTAGCCATCACAATTTGGCCCTTGTCAAACTCGCTCAAATCCTTACGCTTGCCCATTTGTCCGGCTTCTAACGTAAACATAATGTTAAACTTTGAGTTTAAAAAATGTAAAAATTTTCACTTGCTGCCTAATATATCCCACCCACTAACAGGTGCCTGTTGTACACAACTGACATTATATTGTTATTATAAGTATTTATAAGGTTAGCTGAATGAGACTCTGTTGGTACTGGATATTATGTTTACATGTAAGGCAGGGTTGAAAACTTTGCTTGCCTGTTTGGAGTGAGATTTTGATGACATGGGCTGAATCAATGACTCACCGCTATTTGAGGTTTAAGGGATACATAAATTGATTTTTAATTTTGTCTTAATGCCCAAATACTTAAGCCTAATGTAGTACTAGATGCACTTTTTAGAAACTGTCCCTGTTAACTTTACCTACCATAAATGCTAGTTAGCTAGCATGCTAGCTAGTATTACCAGCCAGTCAGATTTCTTACTAATTTATAAAAAAAAAAAATTACATTAATTTTTGTATGGTCGGCAATGTGTGGCAAAAAGTGTAGTATAAAAATATTATAGTATATAAAAAGTGTTCAATGTGTCCACAGTTGTAAATACGGCTTAAAATCACTAAATTATATATAATAAGGAAAACAAAGGTGCAAGCTTATAGAACACACACATTCAGTACTCTGAAAACACTAACATGTTACTGTAATTTATTTTTCCTGTAGGGCCCTAATGTTAAAGACTCTTTATTAAGATAACGTTACATTAATAAAAATATAATTTCATGCATCAATTTTATCATGCATGAAAGTGCATATTTTAATCTAAATTATTGCACTAATTTCTTTGTTGCGCACCATTTGTTTGATATGTATGCACGCATGCAAGCTACTGTTCGGTTCGGTTATCCACAATATTTTTAATGTAAGAGTGGTGCAGCTATTTGTAACTTGAATGTGCAAGGCTTCCTTTAATTCCCTCCCAGTTATTTTACCTGTACAAAACTGTTCGTTATGTTCGATATCGCAAAGTAGTATTTATTATCTGGTATTTGTTATACTGCACTTTGTTATTCTTCTAAGTATTTACTTTGCAGCAAGTGAATCAGAAGTCTCACACATTCAAAGAAAATAACTTACTTGCATATTTCAAAATAAGGAGAACACACGGTTATGCCAAACAAAGGAAAGCATCTCTTTTTCTTTCGAATCTTGTGCTTTAGACCAGTCTAATCAAGAACATCTGTGTTAGAACAAACAAGTCCAGTGCTGGTTGGAAAATTCAATGAAGAGATTTAGTGGTTTATTTTGCATTAGTTGGTAGCGGGAGAGTGTGAGGCAGAACCTGAAAGGGTGTGTCTTGCACGAAATACATGAGGGTTGCAATCATAGTTTAGACCAGCTGTAATTTTAATCTTGATCCATTGTTTGATCCATTGATCCAACTTGTTTGCACTGGTTTAGTTCTGGCCAGTCGGAGGATATCAAACATATTGGTGCATATTTATTTCTTCTTTTTTTTCAGAATGACTGGAAAGTACTGGTAGTGTGTGATTCTCAAGTATCATCTTCAGTGTTTCTTCTGTCACCATAATGCTAGCATTGTGTTATGTTTAGTGTTTTAAAATCTGTTCAGATTATAAAAGTTGTGTAGTGTATTCCAGCCTTTAATAATTTTTTTAAAAGCTTGTTAAGAAGAATTATACGTACAGCAGCATCCGAAAGATATGATAACGACCTGCTGTTTTTTTTTTTTAACAGGCATATTCTGTTCACTCTGATATTCAGAGCCTCCCAGGGTAATAATGTTGAGCAGCAAGCCACTGAAGGATGATTAAATCCAAAAAAAAAATATTCCTGTGTCCACATTTAAATGCAGGGTAGGTGATTTGGTTCAAAAACATTTTTTGTTATGCTTGTTGAAAGTCTCTTCACATCCTGATTGCAATCACTAAGTTATGTGTTCTAAATCTATTTGTATTTATATCATATGTGAAAGGCGTAGGACCATCAAATGTTCGGCCAATCAGATCCCTCGGTCCGAGTGCTATAATAGGCTGTCCAACATATGTATTTCCATACCTCCGCGCACCCTTTTTGCTCAGACATGATACGTCAGCAGCACCTTCCATTACGCTAATGCACACCGAGCAAGAATGGAAGGTGTTATTATTGTAATATTATACGCTTTGTACTGTAATGTTTTCTCACCAGTGAAAGAGACATGAGGTAATCTGACAGTGTTGCATTCAACCCTCCACCAATGCTGTCTCTCATCTTGTCGCTGGTTAGTCTTTGGTCAGACTGTGCACTTTCATGTGTTTTGGAGGATTATGTGTTTTCATGTCTTTGGAAAGTGATTATGCTGGGAGGGTGGGATCTTACTTTCAAAGCTAGCTTGCTATTGCTAGCATCTCCGAAATCGCCTGCCCTACCTTTAACTTACCAGTGGTGAACAGCCACACTGGTCAGATGTTAAAGTGACCTTTGACCTCTAACAATCAAAAACAGCAACAAAAAAAAGTTCCTTCTGGGGTGGCTGAACCTTCTGCAAGCCTCAAACTCTGAGAAAAGAAACTGAATAAATGCTGTTAAAATAATGATGGGATGGCAATGTACACCATTCTTGCACATATTCAAACACACACAAGCGGTTTTGCATATTAACAACTTTTATTTTTAGGTCTGTAAAAAACAATCATCAACATTCGCCTGCAAACCAAGAACATGCTAAAAATAAATAATTTTCTCTTTCGTTTTTTGTTCCAAAGCAGAGACTTCAGTCAGAAAGTCAATTAAAAGGAACAGGCTCTTATGCCTGCATCGGCTAATTTTGCAGAAACCTTTGACTTATAGCAGTTGCCTCTTCTACTGTCTTGCTACTGAGCAGATAGTCTTTAATTGTGTTTAAATGAGACTTGACACCAAAATTGTGGAAGCAAGCATAATTTCCAATGAAGTAGAGAGGGAAGAGATCTCCCCCCCCCCCCCCCCCCCCCCCCCCCCCCCCCAAAAGATAATACATCTCTAGGAAATAATAAATCACACATTTCGAGTCATATGTTAGTGTTAGTGTGTGTGTGTGTGTGTGTTTAAAGGGGACCAGCTGTCAGCAGTAAATAAACACACATGGAGGCTAACTAAGACAGACTACATTAAAATAGCACACGGGTTATACAGAGTCTTCACATCACGGTTAAGTGAATTAAAGCTCCGGGTAAACTCTTCGCAGCTAGATTGGAATTTGTTCAGAGGTTAAATGCGGCTAAGCTAACAGCTGCTAGCATGCTAATGGGATTTGTAAACAGACACTTACGAGATTGAGAGGACTGTCCAGCACCTCCATTCCTTCATCAACTACAGCCTCGGCTACACGAGAGACTCATCGGCACATTGTTGTCGTTACTCCGGCACCAGAGACTCTGGTTTCACCGGCTGCTGCTCCACTGCTGCAAGAGTCGAGCAACGACAACAACAACTCCCCCTCCGCGACGTCACCGCCGCGTCACACGTGACAACGCGTCTCTTTTCGTCTTTTCTACTTTTAGTAAATCACGCGAAATCATATCCCGTTCATAACGAGTGGCATGATTTAGTATCAAACGTGTCTCGTTAGATGAAACCGTGTTGAAAATCTGTCGTGGAATGCTGTGGTGTTACCTCACCACTAGAGGGCGCTGTTGTCCTACACATTCAATCATCACTAACAAATAAAGACGGACTTTGTACCATCACAGTGCAAAGGAGTACTTGTTTTAAGACATGCACCATGTTTTCTTTTTTGACCTGTACCTATAATATGAAGCACCTTGGAGTATCATATAAATATGTTTTATACGCGTAACAGTATTCTTTTCTAATGTCATTACAATGTTATGTAAATAACTTTTTTTTAAACAGCAACATAACAGCAAAGCAATACAGATAATAGTAAATCTTTTTTCTTGTTCTTTGCATATATATGGCATATTATTATTTTAGCATAAATATTCATATATTTTCATACATATATATATATACACACACACACACACACACACAAATAAACATACAATATAAATTAATATAACATATTAATAAATATATTTATTTTAATATACAAATAATTGACAAAGAAACAGCAAGTAACACATTCGATTAAATATGACAGTTTGAAGTAGCAAGACCGAAATTGTATTTTCTTCTAAAAACTACTCAAGTAATTTTTATTTATTTATTTATTTATTTTACAGTGTATCGGTGTAATTACTTGGTCATTTTAAAAATGTAACTACAATGTAAAAACGTGTATGTAAACATTAAGTGCATTGTATCAAATGATTCATTGAAATGTTAGTACATAGTAGTAAGACATTTAATATAAAATGGGTCCCAATATAACATTTAAAGGAACACTCCTCATTTTCCAACTCCCCTAGAGTTAAACAGTTGAGTTTTACCGTTTTCGAATCCATTCGGCCGATCTCCGGGTCTGGCGGTAGCACTTTTAGCTTAGCTTAGCATAGATCATTGAATCTGATTAGACCGTTAGCGTCTCGCTCAAAAATGACCAAAGAGTTTCGATATTTTTCCTATTTAAAACTTGACTCTTCTGTAGTTACATCGTAACATCCGACGGAAAATGAAAAGTTGCGATTTTCTCTCAAATGACCAAAGAGTTTCTATATTTTTCCTATTTAAAACTTGACTCTTCTGTAGTTACATCGTGTACAAAGACCGACGGAAAATGAAAAGCGATTTTCCAGGCCGATATGGCTAGGAACTATACTCTCATTCCAGCCTAATAATCAAGGATCTTTGCTGCCGTACCATGGGTGCAGCAGGCGCAATGATATTACGCAGCGCCTGAAAATAGTCCCCAGCACGCTCCCTGTGCAAGCAGGTGGTCACGTTGTTTATGTTGACGGAAGTTAGCCTATTTCAGGCGCTGAATGGATTCGAAAATGGTAAAACTCAACTGTTTAACTCTAGGGGAGTTGGAAAATGAGCCTATTTTCAAAAATAGTGGAGTGTTCCTTTAAGCTGGATTTAGATTATTTTGCAGTATTGAATGCTGATGTGATTTGGTGTAGTCATGTAATATAGAGATTATGAAATTATGTCTATTATCTGCAATGCAAGTTAATGACTGTGAGAATGTGACAAGAGCGTAAAAGCACAAAACAGTAACAGTTTTCTTCAGATTACTTAACCCTTCAAAGCCTGACTTTTTTTTTTTTTTTGCAATGGAATAGTTTATTGAACCTCTAGACAAAATATTAAACTAGAAAAAATATGCAATTTGAGGCAGTTGCTGATATTTATATTGCGAGATTAGATCAAAAACGAGAATCTGATTGTAATGTAAACCAATGAGATCTTTATAAAAGTATAACAGTCTACTTAAATAAAATGCATACAAATATCAGTTGTCACTTATCACTCTACATCTTTCAAAAATAAGTAAGATGATATTTACTTAGTTTTATGATCAAACCTTTTTATTGTGGGGGCAAAACATGCAATACAGTGATTATTGAGATGACCAAACAAACGTTGCTCAAAAGCCTGATGTATCATATCTTGATACTCAAATTTTAACATGATTGTTCTGAAAATGATATATGGATAAACAAGTACAGTAAACTTAAGTTGCTTCAGTCCAGTAAGTGTTCATACTAGAATAGAATAATTGTATAAAAGTATATGTTTATATAAGTATTTAAGTTTACTTTATAAAATATAAAAGTAATTAAGTTTACGTTATAAAAATCAGCAATGATTTCACAGCAAAAATATGTGCATGACCTGAAGGGGACCATTTTTAGATTATACTAAAATACCTATTATAAAGAAATATTATACAGACTATTAATCCATAATCCATTTTTATTATTAGATTATTATACATTACCCATTTGTACACATGCAGATGAAATTTTTTTTCCCTCTTCTCAAGACTCCTGCATGCCTATTGGTTGCTCTCTGTCCAAATATTGCATTTTTTTTGTAAAATAATTTTGCAGCATCTCAGGATGGACATGACTGACTAAATGCAAGTCTAATGACTTCCTTAAAGCTGACAACTATTTGTTCAAATGACAAACAACTAGTTTGTGAAGTTTCGTATTCGAAGGGCTAGAATAGAAATTTACAGAAACTTGTGCTTATGTCAGCAAGTCAAAAGAACAAATATTATTTATTTATTTATCATTCAACAGTCACTTGTCTCAATCTTGATATAAATAAGGTGCAATGGTGTCTTCCCATCATTCAGTGCTGAAAGCCATGACAGAGGGGACAGTTGGCCGTGCTGTCAGGTGAATAAACCGATGCTGTGCTGAATAACTCAATATAAAACAGGTTTGATGCATGATTTAAATAAAAACATATTAAATTTATGCAAGGGTTCAGAAATTCTCTATGTTCTCTCTGCCTGCAATAATTGAAGATTTCTAATGACTGTCAGTCTCGACATTGGTCATGGTACATGCTGAGTTATGGCCAATTAGTTATGAGAATCACCTAATTGTCCAGGGAACATTGAATCCACGCTTTCATGTGAGTGGCGGATAATTTAAATACCCCCTGGAGCCTTTCTAATGGGAGCGGCCACATCAAGAGCAAAGTCTTCAATCATCTAAATGCGTGGCTTCCTCTCAGAGGATAACTTTACATGCATACTATTTCCTTCTATTGCTGAAGACATCAAGATGAAGGTGAAACCGACAGATTTTATGATAAAAATCATCAAGGCTTTCATAATATTGGAATGTTCAGCATGCTGAGTGCCATACATGTGCTGTCTGGAATGCTGCTATTGTAAGTGTGGAATGCAAATGGAGAAATTTCAAAGACTTTATACAGCTCTTTTCATAGTGCCCATATTTGTCATAATGACTTAAATAATGACTTAAATTTTTTTTTTCACACTACTTTTATGAATGGTTTTTTTTTTTAGGAGCTTGCTATCTATGACCATTGTGAACAGTCATTGTGAAGATTCTTAAAGAGACAGGATACAGGTTTGGAACAACACGAAGGTAAGTAAACAATGAAAGAATTTTACTTTTTGGGTGAAATATTCCTTAACCATTAAAATTGATTGATAAATCATCTAAATGCTATTTATTTTAAAGGGGGGGGGGGGGGGGGGGGGGCGGGTGAGTTGGATGTATGACACATTATTTATGTGCCAAATACACTCCTTCAGGGTTAGTATAAGTTGTAAATTGGTTGTGAGGGAAAGATAACCTCGTTCAGCTTCCCAAAGAACCTAACTTTAAGGGAACAGTGGATGCAGTTTGTTTCTTCGGGGCAGCAACGGAGCTGTACAAGTGTGTTTGTTTGTTCCCGACATTTTGGTGACAAATGTTTTATAAACAAATTAAATACAATTTAAATCAATAAAGTTTTTATTCCTGTTTTATTTATGTCGATGTCACAGCTTGCAGACGATTGCTACGCAAAAGCTTTACGTGCTCGTTACTCTTTAGCATGCCTCCAGGAGCTCGACTGTTTTCGGAGAGAAGCGTAAAGCTGTATCTTTCTTCAAAAAAATGAGTTGGACGTATGACACATTATTTATGTGCCAAATACACTCCTTCAGGGTTAGTATAAGTTGTAAATTGGTTGTGAGGGAAAGATAACCTTGTTCAGCTTCCCAAAGAACCTAACTTTAAGGGAACAGTGGATGCAGTTTGTTTCTTCGGGGCAGCAACGGAGCTGTACAAGTGTGTTTGTTTGTTCCCGACATTTTGGTGACAAATGTTTTATAAACAAATTAAATACAATTTAAATCAATAAAGTTTTTATTCCTGTTTTATTTATGTCGATGTCACAGCTTGCAGACGATTGCTACGCAAAAGCTTTACGTGCTCGTTACTCTTTAGCATGCCTCCAGGAGCTCGACTGTTTTCGGAGAGAAGCGTAAAGCTGTATCTTTCTTATAAATCTGATCAAATTTAAGACTCTTCGGAGATACGAAGGATGCAATACTACTCTATAGATACTCAAGATTAACATGAGATTGGCAGAAACTGTGTGTTATGTCCCCTTTACTTGAATATTGCAGCATTTATTATAAATGACTTAGCTGTGCACATAATTTTTTTTTTAATTAATGGTCTCATAATCTTTAATCAAATTAATTTCCCCTCCATTTTGCATCTTGCACGTCTCTGATCAGCCCCTATTCCTCTGCTCTGATGATGTGTGGCTGTGAGGGTGGGACACCCTGTCACTCACATGAGATCGCAGAAATAGCAAACGACAGTGATTCAATCAATTCCTGATTAACCAAACTAAATCACACCCTACATTTTTTCGTTTGTCACAATAGGGAAGAAAAGACAATGACAACTTCCATTTCATGCTGACTTTATCAGGTCTTTGAGTCTTCATTGCATGCCTTGTTTGTGGATTTGAATGCTATTTGAGATTAATTTGAACAATTTTATCATAAATATGGTACACTGTGCCTCTGCATTTTAGTTTACATTCCCAAAGGACAACTCTGACATTTAGTCACATTTGTGTTTATCACGGATTGAATCAATTTAGCCACCAAGTTTCTGTGAAAGATTAGTAAAGATATTTGCCACGCCAACTAAGGTTAAAGAATTCAAGAGATCATACATTCTCTAAAGACATTCGTCTTTTAAATAAAAGTAAAACACATCGTGTTACTAGTGGTTTATACTAAAGCAATGGACAAACCCCTAACCCTAAGTATGAGCAATAATACAAAGCACTCACATTTTCCTTTGGAAAAGGTCAAAATCTAAAATCAAAAGTTCTAGGCTGTTATGGAGCACCATAAAGAAGTGCAGTGAACTAAAGTTTGGACATACTGTACATTTGCTATTGCAATATTTACATGTTTTATGATTTTACAATCAGGGCTGGGCGATATGGCCAAAAAACAATATCACAATAAAATGTTTCATGTCAGTCGATATTGATAGTTACAACAATACATTTCACATTTTTATTTCTTTTAAGTTTAAAGGCAGATTTTTGCACCTAAGTGAAAGTTGTAGAAACCAGACCATTAATTGTGGCTTTAAACTACTCTTGATGGTCAGAACATGACACTTCACGTTTTTAAATTCTTTACAATTTTCCAGTCATTTTTCCTTAAAATAAATATCTTAATAAAAAAAAAAAAATTCATTAGTTTCTGCATGTTCTAATGAGTGATATTGTTTCAAATCATGAAACAGGTTTGTGTTGCCTGACTTTTATGACGTGTATCTTCAGCACAATTTGCAGTGCAGGCTGCAATATGATTATTGTTATTATTTATTTTGTGGGTGTGTCTCTTAGAAATGCACATTTGACAGTAGCTTGAGTTGACCGTTGTAGTAGCTTGAGTTAGGATGCAGATGCAATTTTTTTTTCATTATCAAAAACAGTAACAGTTATTCTGTTTGAGTTTTTATTAAAATAAACCATTGGTTTTCCATGGTAGCATGCATTTAAAATTATAACTATGTGGTTTCTAGGTATTTGTATGAAAAACAGTAGTCTAAATACATTTAGCATAAATGCACAAACGCTATAGCTTAATCACAAAAATACCGTATTTATATTCCATTACTCCTTTAATACATTTAATACCTGTCTACATCAATAATATAACAATACAATATTAATATCACACTGTAGGATATCAGACCGAATCAGACAATCTAAGTTTTGGTCAAGTTTCTGAACCAATACCATGGTGCAGTTAGTGTTACTAGTAAATCCATGGTCCTAAAACTCTTAAAAAAACTCTTGTTATCGTTTTATTGAGGAAAATTATACCATTATTATTATCGTTAACGTTTTATCCCCCAGCCCTATTCACAATTACTGCATTTTAGTATTTACAGTTTAGCATTCCTCATTGAATCTGGTTAAATGCATGCATTAATAGTTTTAAGAGCATTAATCTTAGTTTGAATCGGTTGAGGAAAAACAAGATGATGGACATTTCATCCAGAAATCATAGACATTTCATCAACCGTTCATCCGTGTTTTAAGGAGTGTTTCATATTGAAAGCTGTATGTTCCTTTCATTCTGTGTTCAATATTACATCCAACAGGAAGGCAAGGCTTTAGCCTGTTGTGAATAGATCTAATTAATAGAGATAAAACACATAGTTGACATATTCCTAATGATTATGCTTCACAAAGTTATAGTCTTATGTCTTCTATATCTCCCTTCGTTCTCCTTCTGCATCAGTTCGATCCATTGTCATTTGAAACTCTGTGCTGTCCCCAAAGTTCAATGTAGCCTCAAGTCTTTTCCCCTGCATCAGTATTTTTTCACTTTGGCCTGTCACCTTCCATTTGACTCAATCGATCAAAGCAGACAGTGAATGTTTAAAGCAGCCAGTGAGTTTAAAAGGACATAGAAGGTAACATAAGGTTACAAGAAAGATATGTGGGATATCTGAACCTATTAGCATGTCTTTATTACAAGGCAGCTTGATGTAGTCTTCAATTTAACAGTAGACATTCCCTACATTATAATAACTTGGAAAAAAAATACCTTGAATCAACCTTCATAGTAATCTTCACAAATAATTACAAAAAAGACAAGTAACACATTGAATTAAACATAGAATTTTTTAACTATAAAGTCTGAAATTGTATTTTCTTAGAAACATACTCCAGCGATCCAGTGATTTAAAAAAAAAAAAAAAATATATATATATATATATATATATATATATACACATATACATATACATATATACACACACACACACACTACCGTTCAAAAGTTTGGGATCAGTAAGGCTTGTAATGTTTTTTTAAAGAAGTCTCTTATGCTCATCAAGGCTGCATTTATTTGATCAAAAATACAGAAAAAAACAATAATCTTTCAAAATGTTATTTCAATATAAAATAATTGTTTCTAATTTAATATCCTTTAAAATATAATTTATTTCTGTGATGCAAAGCTGAATTTCCATCAGCCATTACTCCAGTATAAAGTGTCACATGATTCTTAAGAACATCTTATCAATGTTGGCAACAGTTTTTTTTTTATAGCAAATACAGCAAATATTTTTTTTGGAAACGGCAATACTTTTTTCAGGATTCTTTGATTGAATAAAAAGTTAAAAAGAACAGCATTTATTCAAAATGTAAATCTTTTCTAACAATATCAATATTTGCTATCTCTTCTTATCAATTTAACACATCCTTGCTGAATAAAAGTTTTAATTTCTTTCAAAAAATAAAATAATACAAATTTACTGATCCCAAACTTTTGAACTGTAGTGTATATTGTTAGAAAAGATTTCTATTTTAAATAAATGCTCTTTTTTTAACTTTTTATTCATCAAAGAATCCTGAAAAAAAGTATCACAGGTTCCAAAAAAATATTAAGCAGCACAACAGTTTCCAGCACTGATAATAAATCAGCATATTAGAATGATTTCTGAAGGATCATGTGACACTGAAGACTGGAGGAATGATGCTGAAAATTCAGCTTTGCATCACAGGAATAAATGAGAATTTAATGTATATTAAAATAGAAAAACTTTATTTTACATCGTAATAATATTTCACAATATTAAATTTTTCCAGTATTTTTGATCAAATAAATGCAGCCTTGATGAGCATAAGAAACTCCTTTAAAAAAAATCGTTCTGATCCAGAAATTTTGAACGGTAGTGTATATATAAACTAATATTTAGTTTTTGTTTTCATATTTGCCATTTTAATTTGAGTAAAGTTTTCAAAGTTTAGTTGTTTGTTATTCTTTTTTATTTTTATATTTTCATATTTTTCAATTTTTTATTTCCTTTTCAGTTATTTTGGTACAGTAAGTTTTCCTAGCTGAAATCTATTTTATTTCAGTTATCCTTTATTTTATTTTCTAGTAGAAACACAGCCATAGAAGCTGACATGGCATTAAAAAAGAAAGAAAAGGAAAGAAAAAACCACAAGAAAAATAATCAACTACCTGCACCAGACTATTTTTAGTCAGAGATGTCACAGTATACACAAAACAGCAAAGCACGTTCTTAGTCTAGTAAGATTGAATCTGATTTCACTTTATGCAATGCCTATAAATTTAGCACTGCGTTCCAACTGAACGGGTCCCTATGCAGTGTTCACTGTTTCCAATTGTCTGATCGTGTGATATCTGTTAGAAGTTCATGTCACTTGACAAAATGCATTCATTCGGAACACCCTGCAATGGCAATAAACATTGACGACACTTGTGTCACACATATTAGTGGTGTTTAAGGTTTGATGATGCATATAGTTACTTCTGTAAATACACATATTGCCATATATTTAATATACACATGTAATATACATGTGTATTTTATGTAATACATCCATGTGTATCTGTATAAATATAAATTCTTTAATAATTTAACTATTTAAAAAAATATAATAATTTAACTGAGTGATAAATGTCTGTTGTGATGTTTAATATGTCATATGTATTGTAATATGTAAAAGTGCTTTGGTTATATTAAATGGCTTTTTTTATTTAACCATAATAATGATTGTTGTGTTGTAACTGTCACATCTTGGAATTTAATTGCCTTTATATTATTCAGACTTCGGTTGCATAATGACTGCAGGGTAAATTTCCATCTCCACTGTACCCTTATTCTTTATGCCTTTTGTAGTGCCCTTCCAACTGTACATGTATGCCCGCTACAGATTGGAATATCATTTAAGATGGCCAATTTCACAGTCAAATGGAACGTACCTCAGCAGTTTTTAATCGGTTCATCTGGAAAGAAGTTAAAAAAGTACCTGTTTCATACACTTAAGTTGATATGGTTAGTGACATCTTTGAAAGATATTCAGTTTTGTTTGAGGTTTTTGCATTATCAGTTATGTTAATTTTTTCCACTCTTGTATTGTACATCTGGGATCACCTACTGTAGGAACAGTAAAAAACTGTTATTGCATGTCAATTCAAGTTTATTTATAATCAGAGGCGGACAGCAGTGAAGTATTTTTACTTTACTCAAGTAAATTTAAAAAATATCTGTAGTTTATCCGAGTGTTTTTCTTGGAAAACTTTACTTCACTACATTGCAAAGCATAATGTCATACTTTTTACTGCACTTCATTTCATAAATAAAAGTTGTTGTTCGTTTTACCTTTAATACTTAAGAACATTAAAAATGTAGTACTTTCTTGTACTCAAGAAAATCTTTGAATTACTTTTACTTGAGTAAAAGTAAGAAAGCAATAGATTTCTAATGTAATTAAGTATTAAATTATATTTAATATGAAACGTAGTGCAGTAAAAAGTACAATATTATGCTTTGGAATGTTGTGAAGTAAAGTTTTCTAAAGAAAAACACTCTGATAAAGTACAGACACCTGAAAAGTACTTTTACAGCAGAGTAAAAATACTTCACTACTGTCCGCCTCTGTTTATAATACACTTTATACAGTACAAATTGCTTAGCAGCTGTAGAAGTGGACACTTCTTGTCCAAAATTGAACAGAGGACCATGTTGGCAGTATGTTGGCTAAGCAATATGTATTTGCATTTTTGTGTAAAGTGTGTGTTTTCTGGATTTTCCTTGCCACATTGTATCGGGATTGTCACATCGTATTTGAGTTTTGCTAAATTTGCGATTTAAGTAATCATATTGAAACTTGAACACATGAAAAAATGACACTATTACATTTAGTCACAATTTTTGAATAGCAAAAAAAAAAAACCTGATAGGGATTATTGTTAAAGTCTTTTAAAGACCCCATGACTTGACAGCTTAAGTTTTTTTTTTTTTACTTGCATTCACACATTTCTTTTTGAAACAGGAAGTTGAAATGGGACATATTAAAGAGCTCATGCCTCTTTTTCTATTACAAATAGCCTAGTTGAGTCAGTCTATTGCTATTCAGTGTCAGGTGGTATCGGGGGAGGGACATTCCCATTCTAGAGAGCATTTGATTGGATAAAAACCTGTTTAGTGCAGGATGAGTCATCAATATTTGTGCTCTGTTTTTCCAGAAGAGAGACTGTAATTTTTAAACGGGGTTCTGTAAAAATACAGTGTAGACTATGTTTTAGCATATAGATGACCTTGATACTTACAGACATGGACTAAAAGCCACACGACTCTAGTTTGATTTCATGGGATAGTTTAACTTTGTGACAGATCCCTACAGTCCATACCCAAATATGCCAATGTTTGAGAAAAAAAAGAGCTAAAACATTCCACAAGCTAAGCTCAAAGCACATTCGACCCTCAAACTTTTTAATGGTTCTGAATGTTAATCTTTCTTTGATACACCAAGTTAATGAGTAGTTCAGTGACTTACTCAAAGTGGAGCAGTATGTACGACTCCACTTTCATGCTGTTTTATACAACATCCCGATGCAGCTGAGCTCAGTACTCTAAGAGGAGCAGACTGAGAGATTAATCAACCTTGGCCTATAAAACCTTGTCACCATGGCACGTACTGACAGCATGAATCTTATTGATTGGCTTGTGACACAGAGCACTGGGTGAGCAGTATAGCTCAGTCATTACTTCTGAAGGAGACCCAATGAAGACATCATCCCCACAGGCTCAGAAAACAATCACATTGCAGAAATATAGATATTTTTTGAATCACTATCTTTTCGAATCAATGGATTTGTTGTGATGGCTAACTGTTGGAGAGGAGAGGCAGGAATGTGTGAAATGCTGACTACTGAAACATTGGGTAAAGGAATATTGGTGGAATCGCATCCAGGGTTGAGCTGGCCAGGGTTGATGCAGCATCAGGTAATTTTTCCAGTGGGCCGGATGTCGACACTAAATGTATACAAATTACAGCTGCTTATCAGCTGAAAATGTTTAATTGTATTAATCACATGATGCAGCGAATAAATGAATCGTATTTAGCTGCAAATGATCAATATTTGCTTAGAAAAGACCCCATAAATCCTTAAATTATTGTGGCAGATGAAAATGTTTCTTTAGTTCAATAAACTCTCAAAGGCTGCATTTATTTAATCAAAAAGAGAGTAAAAAAAACTATTACAGTAATAATACAGAAATACTATTGCAATCTAAAGTAACTGTTTCCTATTTTATTATATTTAAATAGATAATTTATTCCTGTGATGCAAAGCTGAATTTTCAGCATCATTACTCATGCAATGCTCAAGAAATATGTTTTATTGCTAATGTTGAAAACGGTTGTGCTGCTTAATATTTTTGTGGAAACTGTGATACGCTACCATTCAGAAGTTATAAGCAAATAAAGCAATTAATACTTTTATTTAGCAAGGAAATTGAGCAAACGTGACAATAAAGACATTTATAATGTTACTAAAGGTAATTATTTCAAATAAATGCTATTCATTGAACTTTCTGTTCATGTTTCCACAAAAACATTTATGCAGCAAAAACTTTTTTCAATAATGATAATAATAAGAACCATTATTAATAATTGAGCACTTATAATAATTGAGCACCGAACCAGCACAATGGTATTTCCGTCTAATTGAACACAAGTCTACCTCTGGTCTACATTCCACAGAAATCGAGTTTGTCAATCTGTCTGAGGTAGATTAATAAATCGTTCACACAGTTCTCCTCACATTCTTGTATCTGCTGTACTATCTAATTATTGGTCCATGTAGACCGTCTTTTGAACATTTTTGAGCAAGGTATAGATAAATAATGCTGCCTACAGTTGTTTTTATATTTATTTTGTGCACAGAAAAGGTCAGGAGCTGTCAGATTTGAAAAGTTGAGCAGGGGGAAGCTGTCTAGTCTGCTCTTTTCAAGGGTAAGTGCAATAGGCACCAAGAAAGTTATTCCTTATAGATAGATTATACTTTAACAACATGCAAGTACATTTTTTAACTTGCTCAAAGGCAAAAATACCAACCTGGTGGATGTAGTATATCTGAAAATGTATTTATATCACATATATATATATTGTGTACACTAAAGTCAGTGCAACTTTAGATGAATCATGATTTCTACTGTGCATGTTTTAAGCACAAATACATTCATATGCTCAGTTAGTGAAAGAGACCCAATGTGATGTCTGCAGGTCATGGTGATAGATGCGGTACTCTGAGTTCCCAGCAAAGCACTGCCACATGAATAAATTATACAGATTACTTCTACCTATCTTTAGTGTGCAAGTGAGACAGCGTGGCAAGTCTGGTCCCCTTCGTCAAGTGGTGTTGGGTGTTGTTGCAAATCATAGCTGCTGTATGTGCTAATTAACGCTTACCTTTTGTGAAAAGCTTTTTGTGTCAGAATGAATGGATGAATGACTGTGTGAAAATGCCAGAAGAGGATTTGAGTATACTGCAGTTTTAGATTGTAGCTCTAATAGCAGATGTAGAGCAACTAGAGAACTGTTGTATTGTTACATTTAATTTTAAGGCTGATTTAGTTGACGTTGGTATCCAGACAGCCTGGCATGGTCAACAGATGGAATGCACGCAATTCTGAAAGTATCAGCTATAAAAATAAGCCTGTTATTGGTGGTGCATCTTATGTTTGGTAATTTACTGTAGAAGCGTTTCCTATGCAAAAATGGAAGAAAAAAGAAAAAAGAAAGAAGCGAGATTATGCACCCACAGCCACCCACCCCTCCAATCTGATCATCTATCAGTGTTGTTGCCAAATGCTGGCATATAAAAAGGTTGGGGAAAAAAACAACTACCACCACCACCACCAAAGCACAACAATTATTCATATAACAGATGCTTTTGAGGTGATTTACAAATGAGAAAAAACACAAGCAATTTATTAGTGAAGTTAAGCATTGAAGTGTAACGTTTTTGCAGTTGATTCCAATATGGTTACCTTTTCTGTTCTCTTTTCCGTTTTTGTTTTTAATTGGGGAAAATTGATATATGCATCTTTTGCGAAACTTTTATGAAGCTTTTTTATCAGTAGGCCAAGACTGGTTTTGTGTGTGTGTGTGTGTGTGTGTGTGTGTGTGTGTGTTAAAAATAAGCCTGTTATTGGTGGTGCATCTTATGTTTGGTAATTTACTGTAGAAGCGTTTCCTATGCAAAAATGGAAGAAAAAAGAAAAAAGAAAGAAGCGAGATTATGCACCCACAGCCACCCACCCCTCCAATCTGATCATCTATCAGTGTTGTTGCCAAATGCTGGCATATAAAAAGGTTGGGGAAAAAACAACTACCACCACCACCACCAAAGCACAACAATTATTCATATAACAGATGCTTTTGTCCGAGGTGATTTACAAATGAGAAAAAACACAAGCAATTTATTAGTGAAGTTAAGCATTGAAGTGTAACGTTTTTGCAGTTGATTCCAATATGGTTACCTTTTCTGTTCTCTTTTCCGTTTTTGTTTTTATTGGGGAAAATTGATATATGCATCTTTTGCGAAACTTTTATGAAGCTTTTTTATCAGTAGGCCAAGACTGGTTTTGTGTGTGTGTTTGTGTGTGTGTGTGTGTGTGTGATTGTTAAAATACATAAAAGTTTAAATTATAGAAAATAATTAGGATTATTAAGACCAGTATTAAAAGTTTAGTTTACTCCCCTAAATACCATTACTCTCATGTCATTCTAAACCCATATCATTTTTTTTTCTTCTGAAAAACACAAAAGGAAATGGATGAGAGGGTGTTTGCAACCATCAACCGCTAAAAGCAGATAAAGCAGCATCAGAGTGATTTGCACTATAGTTTTAAAGGGGTACTATTATGTTCTTTTACAAAGTCTTGATTTTGTTTTGGGGGAGTACTAGAACAGGCTCTCATACTAGGTTGTTTGAAAAACACATTATTTTCACATATTTTACATTATTACAATACCTCTCTCCCCAGTCTGGCATGAACGGCTCGAATAGCTCCTGTATCAAATGAAGGTCCGCCTTCTGAAATACGAAATATGCTGTGATTGGTTAGCTGGGCCAGTGCGTGTTGTGATTGGCTGCACTCGGCGCCTGGTCGGGAAATGTCATGCCACTTACTAGGGCTGCACGATAAATCGAAATGGAATCGAAATCACGATTCAACAGAAACGGCGATTGTCATGCGTATCTTTCAGTGAAGCATCACTGAAAGATACGCATGACAATCGCCGTTTCTGTCGAATCGCGATTTCGATTTGACAGAAATCGGATTCGGTTCTGTGATCAGCAGTAAATCTCCATCCAAATGCCAGAGGGCACTCTCGCGCTGAAACTCCAAATATGCCTCGCAGAAGAAACCCAGGAAATGCCTATAGCGGTAGCTGGATAAACAGAAGATTTAACTGCTTTTATTGATTCAATGTGACTAATAAACACAGGATTATGACAATATATGGTTTATCTGAGTTATTATTATTATAATTTTCATTAAAATAAAGTATATTTATAATGCAATGCCTTTATCACTGCTTAGAATAGAAGGATTTATTTCAAACAAATCACGATTCGACAGAAACGGCGATTGTCATGCGTATCTTTCAGTGAAGCATCACTGAAAGATACGCATGACAATCGTCGTTTCTGTCGAATCGCGATTTCGATTTGACAGAAATCGGATTCGGTTCTGTGATCAGCAGTAAATCTCCATCCAAAGGCCAGAGGGCACTCTCGCGCTGAAACTCCAAATATGCCTCGCAGAAGAAACCCAGGAAATGCCTATAGCGGTAGCTGGATAAACAGAAGATTTAACTGCTTTTATTGATTCAATGTGACTAATAAACACAGGATTATGACAATATATGGTTTATCTGAGTTATTATTATTATAATTTTCATTAAAATAAAGTATATTTATAATGCAATGCCTTTATCACTGCTTAGAATAGAAGGATTTATTTCAAACACTCGACTGACGTTATGTTAAGTGAGATTGGAGTAAAAATATGTTATTAAATGTGATATTTTCACATGCTTTCAGATGGAGCAGCATTTACTTCACAGAGCCGTAGTTCACTGAGAAGCTATGCAAACAGCTGTCATTATCGCGAACGGCCGCCTGTGAGCTTCAGTGTAAATATTGCGTCAAAATCAAATCAATTTAAACACGATTTAAACCTGGATGATTGTAACCACTCTAAATTCGTCTGCCTTGAGAAAGTGAGTGCGTATCCAAGATAGTGATAACACTTGTTGCCTTCTCTAGTGCAGCTCAACCAGGTCTCGTCCCATTTGTCGATATTTGTGATATCACAAATCCTGGAAAATATGCGTTGAAGTCCAAACGAGTCGTTCATTGTAGTTTTTGAAAAGTGATTTCTGTTAAATAAAATATCTCCTTTTGAAGTGGACTTTGAGCTTTGTAACTTTGCAGATCTTTTTTATGCTCAAACAGCAACATTACAGACTAACTAAATGTGAAAAAGTGAAATAGCATAATAGGACCCCTTTAAGTCTTCTAATGTCATGTGATAGTTTTGTGTGAGGGATAGACTGAAAGTTGTTATTCACTGATAATCTTGCTCTCCACCAGTGTCACAAAACCAAAATGTCAGTTTTCAGTAGGCTACTAATACAAAGTTTCATGGATCTAGAACCAGTTTCGGTACCACAGCAAAAACTGTAACTATTTAATTATGTATAGAATATCTCTATGGTTATGCTCTCTTTAGTTCAGTGTGAGCTCTGAACTCTTGTGAAAAATCGTCTTATATTAAAAAAGGTTTTTATACTGCACCATACATATCTTATTTATATTGTGTTTTATGAAAGGATTCTCTAAAAAAGAACTCGGTACTCGGTACAACCCAAACTGTAGAAAGGTTATTATATTTATATCATTACATTTTTATAATTTTTAGTTTCGACTTTGTACCAAAGTACCAAGTTGACAACTCTACTCTCCACCCATTCAATTTTGGTGCAACATCTGTGTTTACATATAGAGAAGTGAGCATATTTGGGTCATATAATTGTGCACAAACTTCAATGCTTCATTGATGTATCATTAGTGCAGCTGCTTTGAAATGTATGGAAGTCAGCAAGAACCACTGCTGTAAGCTATGCTATTTCATATGATCTGTTTGGATTTGGAAAGCTCTTTGTAAAGTTTGACGTAATATGTTGCTGATCTGAGCAGAATGAGGAACAAAATGTAACCTATATAAGGAACATGGAGGGACTTGCAACACTAATGTTTGATGTGATATTTACTGCCTGTCTTGTGATACCATCTGTGAACAGTGCAAACGTACACATTTATGTAATCGGAGAGCAGAAAAAGATTGTTCTTGCATAGATCTGTTCACCTAGAGTCTCTTTGACCAAGCCTATGAATAGAGATAAAACGGAGTATTTGCACATAAATTGGAATGCTTTACGACAACCTTTTCAAACTTTTAATGAATAGTCCAATGCAATAATTGAATACAAGATATTAGAGGAGGAAATTTCCATATTTGCTCCATTTCCTCATACTGTAGCTGTCAAAAGATAAAGTGTCTGGAGAGGCTAAAACCATTGGTTGTGTTCAAAGTGCAGAAAATTAGAGTTGTGTGTGGTGTTTGCAAAGCACATAAGAAATTGTACCCCGGAAAGACACGCTCTGTTTTCCACGATGGAAATCCATAATCTCACCCCTGTCATGTTGGCTAGTTTCAACTCTGGTTTGATATGAGGAACGATTTGCATGTGACATTATTATTTTACTTATTTATTTATTGCGAAAGTTTATTATGACATCAGTTTTCCCATCTGCCAAAAAAAAAAAAGGGGGGGGGGGGGGGTTTTTGGGGGGGTGGGCCTCAAGAACAAATAATATGTATCTATTTAATAATATGAACAAAATGATTTTCCCTTGTGGGAAAAAAGCACACTTTGCTTATTTAAATATTTTACTTTGAATGCAAACTGAATGTAGTGTTTTTGGAAACATAACTCCATGTTCTTTGCAATTAAATGGAAATGCATTATATTATAAATGTATATTCAATTCAATTAGTTGAACTTTTTTGATTGCTTTTTTGACCCACTGAAGTAGACTTCTTTATATGTAATTTCATATTTACTTCTGTTGTCTTTTAAAAGAACAAATAATATGTATCTATTTAATAATATGAACAAAATGATTTTCCCTTGTGGGAAAAAAGCACACTTTGCTTATTTAAATATTTTACTTTGAATGCAAACTGAATGTAGTGTTTTTGGAAACATAACGTCTCGGTTACGTATGTAACCCTCGTTCCCTGAAGGAGGGAACGGAGACGTCACGTCATGTTCTTTGCAATTAAATGGAAATGCATTATATTATAAATGTATATTCAATTCAATTAGTTGAACTTTTTTGATTGCTTTTTTGACCCACTGAAGTAGACTTCTTTATATGTAATTTCATATTTACTTCTGTTGTCTTTTAAATATGGTTAAAGTGTACTACTGAATGTACTGACACGCATTTAACTTTAAATTAAATATACCCAAATTGTATTAAATTCAATACCAATTGCTTTGTTAACTCTTTTGTAAGTTACTTTGGATAAAAGTGTGTGTGCTAAATGTAAAATACTTTGCTTTAGCATTTTAGTCAACACATCAAAACATATTTTTTTAAAGTATGAGAAACAACAATTAAAAAAATTATTTGAAGTAAACCTTTTAATTTGACATTTTTACAGAGTACCTAAGTGACGAAGTGAAGTACATTTAAAGTGGCCTTTTATTTCATTAATATTATATTATCTGCTAGTACAGTTGTTAAAAATGTGCTTTTAAGATTTGAAGTACATTAGAAGTACACTTTCATTACAATTAAGTGCACTTGACATATATAATAATGGTATTTCATGGTTTTGAGAATGGCATGCTTGACTTTACTGTAAAATCTTGCTGCGTGTGCTCTTAGGTGAAAGAGCATCTTTAAAAACTTGAAAAATTTTGTTTGCAGAGGGTGAGGAATCACTGTTTAGGACAAGATGATTTGGGCATAAATGGTACTAATTACTGACTGCAGGCATGTGCTCCCTCATTTAGAATAATACATACTCATAAACATTTGAAAGAGACTAACAACATTGTATGTTGACACACTTGTAGGCATTTAGCAAGAAGTTGATTTTGTTGGTGCTACAATGCATTTATGTGACCATTTATTTAGCAGATCCTTTTATTATCATTATCATCTCACCATTAACAATCAATTAAAATAACATTTCAGTCCAATAGGAACAATGAGTGATGATTTGTCTGTGATCACCATTAATCACATGCAGTAACTGCAAAAATAAGTCTCTCATCAGAGACCCAGTGCTTTTTTGCTACACACACACACACAGGCGCGCGCGCACACACACACACACACACAAAGTGATTAAAATCAGCAGGGCCTATTATTAAATTATTATGAAATGTCTTACCCTTGGGAATTCATAGGCCTCTTCTCCTGAAAGTAGCACACCCAGTCTGTCACTTGCTGTAGTTTCAGTTCAAACTGACGGCTCAGACTCCGATGCAAATTACAGAGACTGGTACACTGTCAACACAATATTGCACTAAATTTATCAAATGTTTATATTAATAGAGCTGATAAAGTTATAGCAATGGCAGCAATTCATTAACTATGATGCATAGAAAGCTGTCTGTAATATTTCAAGAGATTTCTTCGTTCTGCTCATTACTAAGATGTCAGTAGCTTAGCATTCAAATTCTTACTTTTAAATGAAAGAAATCCCTGTACAACTAAATTAGATAACTGATGACTGTATCTTTACCTGATGTTTTTGAGACCTTTTAAAGTGAATTATCTTAAAGGGATAGTTTACCCAAAAATTGAATTGTCATCATTATACACTCTGGAGTTGTTCCAAACATGTTCACAAATGAAAATATTTGAAGAATGTGGAAAACCAAACAGTTGATTGTAGCCCATTGACTTTCATTGTATGGAAGAAAAAAAAATACCGTGGAAGTCAATGGCTACTCTCAGCAGTTTGGTTACCAACATTTTTCAAAATAACTTATGTGTTCAGCAGAAGAAAGAAATTCATACAAGTTTAGAACAACTTTATGGGTTAGTAAAAGATGACAGAATTTCATTTTGGGGTGAACTATCCCTTTAATATTTGTTATATATAACAAAGTTTGAAAACTTAAATCTGTTTGCATGGAGTCAGCAAAAAAAAAAAGAAAAGAGAAAAATAATAAAAAATAAAATAATATAAAATTGGATTCTTTAATATATGTTCTTGGTTTTAATATAAATGATAAAGAAAAAAAATATTTTCTATGTAATCTTTGATCAAAATGTAATAACTTTCTCCATCTATGAAATGGCTTTGTCTTTTTTTTCTGTTCTTCCCCAACAACTGAGCTCAATTCAGCACCTATTGCTCTTATGCTTCAGTGAATCTAAATACGCAGCCAAAGATGCTTTATGATGTAGTTTATTTAATGCATCGAGCATTCAACAAGCTTCCTGTAGCCTATGCAGCATTTCACTCATTGATTTCTGTTTCACTTGTCTCCCATAAACTTAGATCTGAGGGCAGACGGGTTGCCTTTATATCATTAGAAATTGATTGTGGTATGCGTGAGTTGGTCACACCAGCCCTCTAAAAGATCATTAGTGGCCTTTGCTACAGCAAGCATCATTATTACTATTGCTCATTCTTAAGTTTTAGTGGTTAGAGTAAACTCCTAATGCTAAGTATTATAATTTGGTGTATCAGCTGTGCTGTGGACATGAACGATACCTCAAATCGGACTCGGTGCATGTGCACTTGAGACAAAGCCTCTTTACTTCTGGCTCCCAGAGGTGTCAGTGTCATAGCAAGATTTCTTACTTTAATAATTACTGGACGTTTCAGTCTTTCATGCTAGAACATCATAGGAGAGTTTGTTTGACGCTGCCGTTTGGTATGTTTGGGGCAAATGCCTTTGTCTTAATTCTGAGTCCACAGTTGGATTGAAAGCAACATCCTAACTTGTGATTGTGAAAGTGTTGATAAACACATGGCATCTTTGACAATTCATGCTAATTAAAGCATAATGTATTTCTCAGCTGATTTCTAAAAAAAAGGCCTTTTAAATGCAGCTCAGATTCTTTGTATCCCTTGCAATGCATCTTCAGCAGAGAAACACAAGTGCTGTTCTGTGAAGTTTTTATGGCAAATCCAAAGGGACACATGCTTCAATAACAACTGGCATCGTTGTTACAGTAATGCAGTAAGCTTCAATACTTACACTGAAATACATAGCAAATTCTTTTGTAATGGTTTTATTGTAGTATCTGTAACACTCAGTGAACACAGAATGCTTCTTTTTGGTAATTTTTTTTTTTTGGGAAACAATTCCTAACATTCAATACATTTCTCTTTCATGTGTATCGCATATAACATAGCTGTACCCCATGGGACTGTTTGGGAAGTTTGAGTGATGTTAGAGTGACAAAAAAAAAACATGTATGAATGAGAAAATAAACGGCTGGATGGGTTTGATGTAAAAAAAAAAAAAAAAGTTACATGCAATAAGTTGTGACAAAAATTATCTGACACACCTGAAGTATGCGCACAAAAAAATGTTTCTCAGACAGCACGTGTTCCCAAAAAAATTTGTCTTTCACGGCTTGTTGGACTCAAACAGCCGAATAAACACTACATTTGTCAAAATGCCCATGTTGGTGAGTATTTACTTAGAAACATGATTCATGTGTTCTATTGTAAAAGCAAGTTTTTTTTGTTTTTTTTTACAAAGATGAAGTCATGGTTGTTTTAAAAGTGGTGGGTTTAAAAAAAAATGGCATGACGTACCTGTATCACCACCATCTTAGCCGCATTGCATTGGCTTCTGGTGCATTATAACATTTAGTTTAGAAGGCTTTTATTAGTATGTAAATAATTGGATGTTCTCGCTAAATCTAATCATCTTTCAGATCCCCTGTTTGAATGTCAATCTGGAAGAATGCTGAGAACCACTAGTCAAATCTATTAAAAACTCAAAGGTCTATATACAGAAATCGTATCTGTTTCTTTTATGTATAACTGACAAATAAGCATGACAGTTTGCTGGCTTGTTAAAACGGTGTAATCCAAATGGATGGAAATTGTATCTCAAATACATCCATCTTAATTGTAGGCCAATATTTTTATTAGTAGTAGTAGTAGTAGTATTTTGGAATGTTGCAACATACAGGGATCCTCTGGACCTTTAATAAAAATTACAAAAAAAATGTTTACACACACACACACACACACATACACACATATGTATGTATGTATGTATGTATGTATGTATGTGTGTGTGTGTGATTAAAAACTCAAAGGTCTATATACAGAAATCGTATCTGTTTCTTTTATGTATAACTGACAAATAAGCATGACAGTTTGCTGGTTTGTTAAAACGGTGTAATCCAAATGGATGGAAATTGTATCTCAAATACATCCATCTTAATTGTAGGCCAATATTTTTATTATTAGTAGTAGTAGTAGTATTTTGGAATGTTGCAACATACAGGGATCCTCTGGACCTTTAATAAAAATTACAAAAAAAATGTTTACACACACACACACACACACATACACACATATGTATGTATGTATGTATGTATGTGTGTGTGTGTGTGTGTGTAGACCTATATCTATATGTATAGATGGGTTTATCCCATGGGTTTATTTAAAGGTTTACTGCCTCCAAACTCGACAAAGATAAAATGCTCCTTCTTGACTTTGGAATACAAGTGCACATACAGCTTTTATATAAAGAGACTTGTTGTGAGGGGGATTTTTTTTTTATCACGCTGTGATACTTGACTGCTGTATCAGATCAAAATTAGACATGCAATTCAGACTCCATTAAAGAGGTTCTTGGTTTGAAGAAGTGCATATTGCCTTTAGCACATTAATCATGCATCGAAAAACTGAAATATTGCAAACAGAAGTCAGATATATAGAGCTTCAGTGTATATCACAGCATCCAGGTTGCACAAATGTAATATCAGGCAAATGCCATCTGGTACAATGCCTGAAAAGGAGCATGTTAAAAGAGTGTCTTCCATTTGGAAATTTAGTATGCAAAACACACGCCCACTTGACAATTTTAGCATAATGAGAGTTAAGGGGGAGATTTTTTTTGAGCAGCCAAGTCTACCTCCTCCCGTGTTTTCATTTCAAAGCAGATGGCTGTGTTTGCTCCAACTTGCATCAATTTACAAAGACAGAATGAGCATGGATTTTCCGTTAGCGCACACGAGCAAATTCAATTAACATTTCAGCTGTGTCCAAATTCAGAATCCCCTCAGCATTATGAACGTCCCCAGTGCTGAGTAAATGAAATAATAAGGAATGCATGTTGAAATACTGTATAGACTGCAGGTCAGCCTGTATTATGTTGTCATGGTAACCATAGTTTAAGCCAAAATATCAAACCCATTACACTTAGCCAGCTAAGATTTTTTAGTTTATTTTATCTTGGCTATTAAAAATAAGAATCAAGGTGACAAACAATAAGATACAAAGTAAATAATCAGTGCTTTTTAACAATTATGCTGTGTTAAAAATCCTTCACATAATTTGGTGTTCCCTGTCAAAAATGACCGGCCTTTTAAAAATTGCTTCTCATTATGCTATATTATCACAGATTCTTGGAGTCAATCTTTCTGTCAACTTGTTTTTATTCAATTAGCCTAGGTTAGATCAAATATGGTCAATCGTTTCCTAAATGAAATACAAAACCCGTGCTAATGGAAAGAAAACAAGTTGATAAAATTATTGAATCCAAGATTTGGTCATATTACATAGCATAATGAGAAATTTAAAAGCAATTTTTGTAGGCCAGTCATTTTGGACTGGGAACTCTACAGGTATAACAAGATGGGGAGAAAAAATCCCCCCAAAAAGTACAACAATAATAAAGGGTTAAGTTTTTCAGGTACACTAGGTCTATTTAACAGTAGCATTCAAGAAAGAAATACGTACTAGTAAAATTAAACAATCAAAAGTAAAAAATTAAATAATGCATAGTCTTCACTGTATAAATTAAATATACACTGATTCTTGTTAAAGCTATAAAGCGATTTTGTCTTGTGCTGTTTGATAGATGAGTTAGACGGCAGAAGGTGTATTAGGCTCCTGTCACTTTTAGACTTACTGGATCCAATGTACTGACAAACATTGTCAGTGTCAATGTCACTTTATTTGTGTAGCACAATTAAAACAACACGTTGACCAATGTGTTGTACATCATTTGTAAAATAACATAAAGGTAGCCAAAACTGTCCGCACATTGTAACAATACAATCATAGAGAGTTGGATCAATGAACAAGCCTGACAATTCACAATCCCTTTGTATGATATGCCAATGATTATTGATTATCTTTTTTTTTATTTCTGGACTCAGGGCACTAAATGTAGATTTAAAAACACAAGAAAACTTATTTTGGGAGGTCAAGTTAGTGTCATCTGACAAAGATTTAATTGTGTCTAATGCAGTGTCTAGCCACTTGGATATCCCCAAGATCTGAAGTCACTGTACAATGTCTGGGCTTTAGCTTCAAAATCATCCTTATTGGAACAAATTAGAAAAAGTCTCATAAACTGACTATATGGCAAGCCATGTTTCAAAGACATAGGATGAGCACTCTTTGCATGTAAGAGACTGTTTTTTAGCAGTTTCTTTTCTATGCAGTGAAGATACAATTTGGCCATTTTGGCCATTAATAACGTAGGTATTCGTATCCAAAAAATAGTAATAATAATACTAATATCTGTTGTCTTCACATGATAGTGGATGATCTAAGGCAGTTCATATAGGGCAAAGATTTCAAAGTCACTAGCAGAGCCTTTATAAATAGCAAAACAATCATCAACATATCTTTTGAACAATACCAAATTAATAATAAAAGGATTGTTATTAAAAATATATTGATCATCAAGATAACCAAGGTGTTGGTTTGCATAGTCAGGGGCCATAGTAGCACCCATTGCTGTGCCCTCCGCTTGTAGGTAGAATTTGTTCTCAAAAATAAAATAATTCTTTGTCAAAACAAGTTTTTGAGGTCTTTAGCGACATCTCTTCCCAGTTACCTTAGGGATACTAGAGATTTTCTCCAATGTCTGTCAGCTATAAAAATTGCAGATGAAGACTTGCCACAATGGATGTGACCACTTTATACACTAATATTCCCCGTACTGAGGCTCTTTTACCATTGAAATATTTTCTTGATTTACGCAGTGATGATGAAGGTTTGCCAGCTAAGTTTATTGTCGATATGGGCTGAATCGTCTGCTCTTTGGTCTGTTTTTAAGACACCTTGCATTTTTGTCACTTTTTTACTTGTACATATGAAAAATTAAATATGTAAATATGGGGTCTGAGAGCCGGTTCCACCACACGTGCTTTTAAGCTTACAGGTCGTTACGTCACCAAATTTCCAAATACACGCCCGTGACGTCTCACCCATCCATTGGACTGATTACACATGTGATTCAGAGTGTGGTCACGCTGAAGGCGTTCCCAAAGCATTTCGACGCAGCTTGAGTTCCTGAAATGGAACTATAAATGCTTGATTTTATTGTTTATCCCCATTGCTCAAAATTTGAAGGAATATTAGTTGTATGTATACCGCTATTCTACTAACATGCTTGACAAAATATCCAAGGCATTTCAACAAAAACCTTTATTTTGTGGTAAAACAGTGATCAAAATTAGAGAACCGTAACAACTGAAGCACAAAAGAAGATTACAACTGAAACTTAGGAAACTGGAGGATTAGTCAGGCACTGTCAGAAATTACTAGGAACTGTAGAGGCCCTTGCTTTGAATGACTTTAGCACATCTGCGGCCACAGGACATCACTAATTTCTCACCCTGCACTGCTGTGATCTTGGTCCACTCTTCTTCAACTCTCTTCCATAGTTTGGTAACTGTAGTGGAGTTCATAGCTTTGTTGCCAAGGATTTTCCAGATATTTTTAAATTTTAAGGTTTAGATCAGGACTCTGGGCCGGCTATTTCAGTGTTCTTAACTTGAAGGAACTGCTTTACCAGTTTTGCAGTGTGATGGGGACATTGTCTGCATGAAAAATGCAGACTGATTAGGAGATGCTTGCAGGGAAGGAACTGCATGTTGCTGAAGAAGGATCTGATAAACATTTGTATTCACCTGGCATGTAGCTGTAAAAGAGGCCCAACTACTGTTGCAGAAAACATTCCCCAAACCATGACACTTCCTCACACTGTCAGAAATTACTAGGAACTGTAGAGGCCCTTGCTTTGAATGACTTTAGCACATCTGCGGCCACAGGACATCACTAATTTCTCACACTGCACTGCTGTGATCTTGGTCCACTCTTCTTCAACTCTCTTCCATAGTTTGGTAACTGTAGTGGAGTTCATAGCTTTGTCGCTAAGGATTTTCCAGATATTTTTAAATTTTAAGGTTTAGATCAGGACTCTGGGCCGGCTATTTCAGTGTTCTTAACTTGAAGGAACTTCTTTACCAGTTTTGCAGTGTGATGGGGACATTGTCTGCATCAAAAATGCAGACTGATTGGGAGATGCTTGCAGGGAAGGAACTGCATGTTGCTGAAGTAGGATCTGATAAACATTTGTATTCACCTGGCATGTAGCTGTAAAAGAGGCCCAACTACTGTTGCAGAAAACATTCCCCAAACCATGACACTTCCTCCTCCACCTTTCACTGACTTCTTTATGCACTCAGGGTTCAGTCTTTGCCCAGTTTCATGCCGAATATTTCCCATCTGACCCAAATTAATTAAACTTGCTCTCATCACTAAAATGAACTTTGGACCAGTTCTCCTCAACATGCTCCTCAGCAAAGGTGAGCCTAGCCTTTTGATTCTATCTGCTGATGAGAGTCTTGGTCACTGCATAATGCACTTTAAGTCTGACTTATCTTAAGCATTCAGAGACAGATCCTTACCCTGTTCAGCACTGAACTGGCAAGCAATTCCAGTTGCAGTGTTGAACGATTCCCCATTGAGAGTCTCTGCATTATTCCGTCTTCTCGTGTATTTTTTCTTACGTGGTCTTTTGGGGGGACTTGAATGAATTAGTGTGATTGCAATCCTGCAATATTCAAGAAGTCACAGATTAGGAATGGCCAACTTCTATTGCACTGTCTGAAAGGGTCATCCCTTTGGGCTTCATCTGTACAACCTCCTGTCGCAGAGTTTCAGTCACCTTAGAGCAGTGTTTCTCAACTGGGGGTACGTGGACCCCCTAGTGGTCCGTGGCTCGATGGGCCATCAACCAGTGGACCTGACACAAGTCAAGAAAATTCTGGCCCACCAGAAAAGATAAGAATAACAGACACAAAAACACATCAATATCAAGACAATTACAAAATGTTTGGGTTCATTGCAACAACGACTGAGCCCGCACAGCCACTATGCTTTCTGTGTGGTGAGGTCCTGTCGAACCATGCAATGAAACCATCCCATTTGCAGCGACATCTGAGAACTAAACATTCTTCATGTGTCAGTAGGTCGGCAGAATTCTTCCACAGAAAATACCTGCAATAGTCAAGAAGTCACAGATTAGGAATGGCCAACTTCTATTGCACTGTCTGAAAGGGTCATCCCTTTGGGCTTCATCTGAACAACCTCCTGTCGCAGAGTTTCAGTCACCTTAGAGCAGTGTTTCTCAACTGGGGGTATGTGGACCCCCTAGTGGTCCGTGGCTCGATGGGCCATCAACCAGTGGACCTGACACAAGTCAAGAAAATTCTGGCCCACCAGAAAAGATAAGAGTAACAGACACAAAAACACATCAATATCAAGACAATTACAAAATGTTTGGGTTCATTGCAACAACGACTGAGCCCGCACAGCCACTATGCTTTCTGTGTGGTGAGGTCCTGTTGAACCATGCAATGAAACCATCCCATTTGCAGCGACATCTGAGAACTAAACATTCTTCATGTGTCAGTAGGTCGGCAGAATTCTTCCACAGAAAATATTCTGAATTTCAAAAGAGTGTCAAGACAAATTAAAAGCAGCTACACAGTTGTCCAGCTCTTCCCTCTTTGCATCATATGAGGTATCACTGCTTGTGGCTAAATCTAAAAAAACATATTCAATTGCTGAAAAATTAATCGTGCCAGCAGCAGCTATTCTCACTGAAACAATGCTAGACAAGAAAGCAGCGAAGGCAATTAAAACGGTACCTTTATCCAACGACACTGTATGCCATCGAATTGACGATATGGCTGAAGATATCGTTGCACAGGTGGTGGGCAACTTAAAACGGATTACAAGTTTTGCTTTACAATTAGAGTCAACTGACATTAGTGGCGAATCACAATCAATATCAGTGAACATATACTATTCTGTAAGCCAATGCTGGGCAAAACCACTGGTGAGGACATTTTTAATGTTGTGGACTCTTTTTTCACGCAACACTCGTTGGACTGGCAGATGTGCTCACACATATGCATGGACGGCGCAGCATCAATGACGGGGCGGATCCATGGATTCATCTAGCGTGTGAAGCAGGTACATCCCGGCATCAAAACAATGCACTGCATAATTCACAGGGAGGCTTTAGCTTTAAAACGATTGAGCCCGAAATTAAACAAAGTCCTTAATGACGCTGTTAAAATCATTAACTTCATCAAATCCCGACCTCTGAATGCCAGGCTGTTTAAAAAACTGTGTGATGAAGTTGGCACTGAGCACCATCAATTACTGCTGCATACTGACGTATGCTGGCTCTCGAGAGGCTGTTCAACACTTCAGAGACTGTTTCAGAGACTGTTTGAATTACAGGGGGCAAGTTGGCGATTTTCTCTCTGAGCACTTGCATCCACTTTCAGCACTGCTGAAAGATTTCAACTGGCTGGCCCACTTAGCTTACCTGGCGGATATTTTCAGCAGGCTGAATGAATTGAACTTGGAACAGACACATCTGTCTTACACATGTATGATCGAGTTTCCGGTTTCATGAAGAAAATCGACCTCTGGAGAAGGAAATGTCAGGACAGGGATCTCAGCAGTTTCCCTCAGCTTAACAGTACAGACACACATGAGCAAATTTTCCTCTGAGTTCAAGTCATATTTTCCAAACATTGAGGTTCAGGATTCTGAACTTGACTGGATAGGGAACCCTTATGTGTCGACCAGCATCGAGACCGCTCCTGTTAGTCTTCAGGAACGACTTATAGATTTGTCCTCAGATAGGGTTTGAAGATAATGTTTTCAGAGACACCACTGACAAAGTTTTGGTGCAGTGTTGAGAAAGAATACCCTGATGTAGGGAAATGTGCTCTGTATGAACTGCTGCTTTTTGGATCAACCTATTTGTGTGAGGTCACATTTTCAGCCATGGCAAACATAAAGACAAAACAGAGAAACAGACTCAACCTGGAGAGAAGTCTTATTGCTGCTCTTGCCACACTTCACCCCAGAATGCAAAACCTTATTCGTGATAAACAAGTGCAAATTTCACATTGAAAATGAAATGAACAACTTCAAATTCAGATGGACCTTTATTAACGTAAATGCATTGATATTTGAAGGCCGAAGCATAAACGTATTTCTGTTAGTGTAATATCCATTTCATGTTGTTAAAATACTGATCAGTAACAAAAGCAACACAAAGGTATTTTTAATGTAAATCCTTTTTGACAAGTTAAATTCAGCTAAGGACGGGGGTCCACTACGATGGTTTGATATATGATAGGGGTCCAGTCCTCAAAAAAGGTTGAGAACCACTGCCTTAGAGCACCCGCAATCTTGCAATCTGCTGCCAGTTCAACAGGGTTTGTCATATAATTAAGGAAATTAGCACAATGTGCCAGGTTAACACCAATAACTTGGAGGTATCTGCAAGTATTCTCTAATTTTGATCAGAGTTTTAATTTTATGTTTTATAATATCTCATTTAAGTTTTTTTATACTGTGCTTTAGAATACAATTAATCAAACAACTGCCCTTCTACTCTTGTTGGGATAACTTCAAATAGTAACCTTGAAATTTAGGAAATTATAGGTTGTTCTCTAATTTTGATCTCCACTGTATTTGACTTTAAATAATTATTTTCAAAATAAGTTTATTCAAATGGCTTACACTCAGCATAAATCTATTTACTGTGAACACAATTAAATGTATTCAATTAAAAAGGTGTGAACGGTTAAAATATGGGTATCTGTGGAACAAGCAATGTTCAGTTAATTTAAAATGAAAGAGATTGAAAGAAAGATTATTCTTGGGTATTTGAAAGATATTCATTTTATTTGTAATATAAATATTTGACCTCTTTCATTCATGTGTAACTGACAAATATGCATCTCATTAAATGTATTATTTTGTCAAAACTCTGTAATCCAATTGGATAGAAATGTACAGTATATACAATTCAAATACATAAATCTTAAATTTAGGCCTACTTATTATTAATTTAATTTGTTTATTTATTGTGAATGGCAATTTTTATTTGTGAATAAGACAGGTTTTTGTACTAAAACACTTTGTGCACTAGTGTATTGATGCCTGCTTAATGCAATACAAGTACTTAACTTAATTTCTAATTGAGCACCAAACTTTGTGTCCGAGGCCAACTCAAGGCACTAGAAAATCTATTCTAATATGTCTGAGAGGATGTCTCAATTAACTTGAGGTCATTATTTAACCCTCTACATTGATTCACAGTGACTTGAGGAAGAGGGCAACATTGTTGGTTATTTTTCCTTAAATACCAAATATAATGACCTTATTTGAGAAACGTGCCTGAGGGCAGTAACTGATACCAAACAATGCTGACATGAGTTAATTCAGAGAAGCCTGAAAAGCATAACATATCACTTGCACCACACTGATGTGTGGTGAATCATAAGTAGGGAAGTTTTATCAGTTTAATTATTTTTTCTGGATTGAACCATTGATTAACAATTTTAATGGTTTAATTATTTTTAATCAAAAGGGACGTCTAATCGTTTGAATTCATTAAACTTTACAAATCGATTGAAGTCATTCAACTTCATCATTTTAATATTTTAATTTTTTAATTTATTTTTTTACAGAAATGGAACCCTAAAGAAATGTTTTTCAGAGGGTATTTTTTTTATCTTTAAAATGTAATCAAATTAAGATTTATTTATTTAGCAAACAAAGTGCTGGACAACAGATGTTTACTGTTAAAAATATAACATGGAAGAAAAATTGTGTGATATTCCTTCAAGCTTTTTAATGATTATTATTATTATTGTTATTATTATCACTACTTTCAGAAGTACGTTTTACTGCACAATAGTAATATATTTCTGTCATAATTTCTTCACATTAAAACAACATTTTATTTTGACAGGTTGTCATGACGTTTTGTGTTTCTGTGTGTATATGATGTGAGGACATTTTTTTTAATCAAACTACACAAAATGTTCGTAGTGTTACATATTTATATTAAAGGGATAGTTGATCTTTAAAAAAATCACATTTTTATGTCATTTATGTATGATCATATGACTTTATGACTTTTGTTCTTCTGTGGATAAATATCTTGGTTACACTTTACTTGAAGGGGTATGCATAAGACTGACATGACACCTTCATATTCATGACATTTTTAATGCAAAGATAACATTGTTTGAGATGTCTTTGTTATGGGCTATGGTTAGGGGTAAGGGTAGGGGTAGGGTTAGGTCAAATAATGTCACATTTGCATTAAAAATGACATAACTGAGCGACACTTGATGACAGTTGTCATAAACATGCATAAAACCTCCTTCATATTCATGACATGTGTCATGTCATGATTATGAAGGTGTCATGTCAGTCTTATGCACACCCCTTCAAGTAAAGTGTTACCAATATATTTAAAAAAATTTATGACGCTTCAAACATTCTTCAACAAGTCTTTGTTTTCCACAGTAGAAAGACAATCATACAGGTTTGGAATGACATGAGAGTGAGTAAATGATGACTGAATTCTAATTTTTGGGTCAACTATGCCTTTAAGTCATTACCATTCATGTCAGCGCAAACGTTTCCTTTCCATGCGGCTCATTATATGTTCAAGCGTATTCATAAAACACAGTGGTAAATGAAATCAAATTTAAAAGAGATATTTAAGTACATTGTCTATATTGATTATGATAGAAGCTATTCATCAGATGAGGAAGAACAATGTTGTGTATCCAGACGTGTGCTGTAGTTGAGCACTTTCAGCATTTTAAACAGCCGATTCAGTTGCTGTAGTGGAGCATAAGTTGCATGATCCTAGAGTAGCATGCTAGGTTGTGGTAGTCTGTTTAACCTCTACAACCTAGCACTTAGAACCGACCTGCACAAGGGTAATAGCAAAATGCTTTTAGCATTAAATTTGTGCATTCTCACTGTGACTTCATTTGCATAATTCCTGAATAGAGAACTAAAACAGACTGCGCATGAAAATAAATAGCATTATCAGCAGGCGCAATTCTTTCTTCGTGAATTCCTCGTTCATTTCTTCAAATACAGTAGCAGCCAAATGCGTATGTCTAACACACATCAGCATCAAACTCCATTTCACATTCATTTTCTGAGATTTACAGCCCAGAGTTCTCCAAACCCCTGCATGCTTTCATAATTGTTTACTTGCAAAAAACCTTCCCTTCATCCTAAAATTGACAACAAGCAGAATCATAGCCGACTACACTCTTAAAAATAAAGGTGCTTCAAAAGGTTCAAGCGATGCCATAGAAGAACCATTTATAGTTCCACAAATAACCATTTAGTCAAAGGTTCTTTAAAGAACCATCTCTTTCTTACCTTTTTATAATCTGAAGAACCTTCTTTCGCCACAAAGAACCTTTTGTCAAACAAAAAGGTTCTTCAGATGTTAAAGGTTCTTTATGGAACCATTTAGACAAAAAGGTTCTTCTATGGCATCGTGAAGCACCTTTATTTTTAAGAGTGTACTCTGCTCCCATCGCTACACCTTTCCTTCAAGCTCCATTCGTCCAGGTCACTTCTGCTGAGGATTTGTGATTTGAGTAAGAGGGATTTTCACCCTAAATATTTGATGGTCCTGTTGAGGTTTGATCCAGCACAAAGCTGGCATGCAAAATTGTGGCAGACAACATGTGAGAGGTCTTTTGGAATTTGGAAGTCATCAGCCTGGTGTTGGCATGCTTGCAATATTTATGAATTAAAAGGATTAATTGGTAAATATTGCATTTGGAACCATAGGTTATATTTAGAATCGCTCATCTGAATCTGTTCTGTGATGATTTGTTACTGTTGTTTTGGCATGTTTACAGTACGTCAGAACAAACTTGCTGATTTTTCTAATCAAATGAAAAATTTCTTGATGTGATAAAGTCAGCATGAAAATTCACCCTACTCATTTTCTAAATGCATGTTATTGTGAACTCTTCATCCATCCATGTTTGAAGTTGTTGGAATACATTTGACAAAAATTACTGTTAGTTTTTCTTTCTTTTTTTTACTTCAAAATGTCATGTATTATTCAACGTGTCACTTGCCATTTCTTTGTAATTATTTGTGAAATTTACTACTGTAGCCATTTATGAGTGAAAAGTGAACCCTACACCATTTTTTTTCATTGTACTATGAAGTGAACATAGTACACAGTGAAAACATTTAGAACAAAGTCCTGATGATTGATTTGATGCTTTGCAGAAAGAAATAAGTATGTCTCAAGATACTCCTGGACCGGTGAATTAAATTAGCTCAAGAACTGAGGAACCATGGCGACAGCTTCCATCATTTTGGCCTTCTCCTAGAACACTGGAAGCCTTTTTATGTTAAAGTGGCATACAAAATGTTGACAATTATAATGCATAGAGAAAGAATCCCAACCAAACAAAAAAAAACGAGAAATTTGAGTGAATGTTCATGAATAAAATGAGTGGTTTATAAACAAATGTGTTGTTTTGTATTGTAAAAGATTCCATTAGTGAGGCAAAATAATCTATTAACACACTCTTTTGTAAGGCATTTATGAAAGCACACAAGATGAAAGCAAATTAATCATCCATTGTGAGAGACATCTGTTAGGCTTGATAAAAGTTCTCAGGCACACAAATACTCAGCCTGATTGAGTTCAAACTATTTAGGCAGTTTACTGTAGATTAATTACCATTTGGGTGTAAATGTAATGGCAATTATATTTCACCCAATAACCATATTATACAGTCGTGGCCAGAATTATTGACACCCTTGGCAAATATGAACAAAAAAGCCTGTAAAAACTAAATCTGCATCGTTAATCCTTTTGATCTTTCATTCAAAAAAATCCACACCTTTCATTGAAATAAAACAATTGAAAATGGGGGAAAAATCTCATTATGAAATACACGTTGGCCACAGTTATTGACACCCTTTTATTCAATACTTTTTGAAACCTCCATTTGTCAAGATAACAGCTCTTAGTCTTTCCTATAATGCCTGATCAGTTTAGAGAACACCTGACAAGAGATCATAGACCGTTCCTTCACGCAGAATCACTCCTAATCCCATATTCCCAGGTTCATGTTGGTTCTTCTCCTCTTCAGTTAACCATACTCATTTTCTATAGGGAACTAGGAGGGCCATGGCAGAGCCTTTGTTTTGTGCTCAGTGACCCATTTTTGTGTTGATTTTTATGTTTGTTTTTGGACCATTGCCTTGTTGGAAGATCCAAACATGGCCCATTTTGAGATTTCTAGCAGAGTCAGTCAGGTTTTGATTATTTATCTGTTGTTATTTGATAGAATCCATGATACCATGTATCTGAACAAGATGTCCAGGACCTCCGACAAACATTAGTCCCACAACATTAAAGATCCAGCAGTATATTTAATTGTACACATGGGGTACCCGTTGGAAGTTCCAGTATATTTCCAGTACTTCTCAAACGTTTAGAAACATTGCTTTTTAAATAAAGTCTCTTATGAAAGGCTTCATTCATTTGTTTTCAGTGTCACATGAAATCATTCTAATATGCAGGTTTGCTGTTCCATAGGTGCTCAGTCATCAATAATGGTTCTTATTATAATCAATATTAAAACTTGCTGCTTATTTTCCCCCAGGATTATTTGATGAATAGAAAGTCCAAAAGAACAGAATTTATTTGAAATATATTCTTTTGTAACATTATACTGTCACTTTTGAACAGTTTAATGCATATTTGCTGCATAAAAGCAATCATAAAACACACACACACACACACACACACACAGGTTTGTTTTTGTGAAAAGTGGGGACTCTCCATAGGCGTAATGGTTTTTCTACTGTACAGACCGTATATTCTATTGCCCTACACCAACCCTACCCCTAAACCTACCCCTCACAGGAGACTTTGTGCTATTTCAGATTTTCAATACACTCCATTCTGTGTGATTTATAAGCGTTTTGAAAACTATATAATGGCTTCTGCATAAATATTAAGCACAACTGTTTCAACATTGATAATAATACATGTTTCTTGTGGAGCAAATCAACATATTAGAATGATTTCTGAAGGATCATGTGAGACTGAAGACTGGAGGAATGATGCTCACAATTCAACTTTTCATTACAGGAGTAAATTATATTTTAAAATATATTACAATACAATAGAAACAGTTCATTTAGATTGTAATACTATTTCACAATATTAGTGTTTTTACTGTATTTTGAGCATATAAATGCAGCCTTGGTGAGCAGAAGAGACTTTGTTAAAAACATTTAAAAGATCATAATTTTTCCAAACTTTTGACAAGTACTGTATATTTGTGTGTAAATAGTGTTATGTGTTTGGTTGTGTGATTGAAGCTAACAATATAATAACCACCAGAAAACTTTCCTTAATTGAAGTAATGGAACACTCATCTTAATTACAACAGAACAGTGAAACATACTTCAAATATTTATGAGGATATTTCCAATGATTGCCTTGATGAACATGGCTGAATCCATGTAATTATCAGAGGCTGCTGTCAAGTCAGTTAATGCTGTCATGCACTAGCGCATCTCCACTAGCCACAATTCACCTAAGGATTTAATTTAAAATGCTTGATATGCAAACAGAGCCCAATCATTTAGTCAATAAGGCTTGGAGCAATTTTATTCTTCTGCTTTGTTTCTTGTTTATCATACCTGTTGCTGGCTCAGGAGATTTGACAGACAATGAAATGGTCCAAACTTTCTAAATATATCTGTTTGTTTCTATGGGCGCCACCAGTCCACTTTTCTAAGCAAATTGCCATTAATCCAGACAGCAAGGATCAGATTTAACCTTCAAGCCTGCCTTAAGAAATCACAGCACATAAAATAATAATACAAAATATTTCTTCAGCTTAAGAAAATGTTTAATCATTCACAGTATATACATTTATTACATTGTTTTATACAAGAATGCTTAATATATCGGCACAATATTGGTTATCTGCCATTATACTACAGGGCTGTTGAATGCTTGAATCGGACTGGCTGACAAACGTTCTAAGGTGTGCACGGAAACACATGCCTAAAGTAGTTCCAGGCAGGTCTTGATCGCATTACATGTCCATATCACTGTTGTGAATAACAACTTTGGGTAACACTTTACTTGAAGGAGTGTGCATAAGACTGACATGGCACCTTCATAATCATGACATGACACATGTCATGAATATGAAGGAGGTTTTATGCATGTTTATGACAACTGTCATTAAGTGTCATTCGCTCAGGTATGTCATTTTTAATGTCATTTTCAAATATGACATTATTTGACCTAACCCTAACCTAACCCTACCCCTACCTTTACCCCTAACCATAGCCCATAACAAAGACATTTCAAGCAATGTCATCTTTGCATTAAAAATTACATAACTGAGTGAATGACACTTAATGACAGTTGTCATAAATATGCATAAAAAAACCTTCATATTCTTGGCATGTGTCATGTCATGATTATGTAGGTGTCATGTCATGATTATGAAGGTGTCATGTCAGTCTTATGCACACCCCTTCAAGTAAAGTGTAACCCAACTTGGAAGAATATTTAATTTTTACTGTGCAGAATTTTATTATCGGTGCATCATTATGGGAAAGTTGGACTACATGTCCAAAAGTATGTGGACACATGTGTTTTTGAGCATTTAATTTCAAAACCGTGTTCCTTCCCAAGTGCTTCCACTCTTCTGGAACTGCTTTCCAATTCATTGCTGTTCCGATTCATCCCAGAGGTGTTCAGTGGGGTTTCAGGTCTGGAATTGTTTCTGTATAGCCCTCATTTTGGTACAAGGCTTTTATGATGCCGGAATGGAAAAGGGCCCTCCCAAAATTCAGCCTGTTTGTCTAAGGAGATTGTATGGCTGGATGCCTGATTGTATGCACCTGTATGAATCTGAAATGGCCAACTTTGCTAATAAACAGGTGGGGTGCCACATCATTTTGGTCATACGGTGTACATCCGTCCAATTCAGTAGAAGATATAGTATAGATATTCCAAAAAATACTTGAAGCATTAGTATTTAGTGAGCCATGTTGAATTTGGGGTTAAATAAATAAAACACTTGAATCTGGTGTAAAATAAACACTTTTGATGTCTTTTTCAGTCTTGCTGTTCTTCCTGCAGAGTGGCTGCAGAATGTTAAAATTATATTGTAAAAATCCTGTTGTTTCATTGAAGGGGTTATTCAAACAATGACAATTATAGTACATGATAGCTGTTGAATTAATTCCAGTGCAGGAATTTAATATTTTAGTGCACTGTTTTTTGAGTTTGAGCAATGGTGCAGCATTGCTTGAGCATTTCGAGTGTCATCTTTTATAATATTGCCACCAAACTCAAACACAAGTGTGCTGAGGCTTGACTGAAAAGGTCTTGATTTATTTCATATCTGGCAGAGAAAACCAATTCAGCCACCCTCGGATTTCTCAGGTTAGTTTAATTTAGTCGCAACTCAGTGGTGTATCATTTAAAGTGTATTTCTGAGTAGACCTCTTTGAAAGGATCTTGTTTCCTGGTGTCATGAAAGTATGTCATATATTTTGTGGTCTCCAATTAGGGCATTCATGTCAACCGCCCATTGAGATTTGATGCTTTATAGGTTATGACTCATCTTATTTAATCTCTGCACTGCATCTCCTCCATACTCATACAAACATTTAACAAAACCTGGTGCCCTTTCATTTGTCTAGTGTTTTTTTTTATTATTTATAGTGTTTTCTTTTTGTATGTATCTTTTAAAATAATGTTCTAGATTAAAATCTTCTATAAGCAGCATCTTCATACAGACTTGTTCCTTTTTTGGTTACATATTGTCAATGTATATCAGTTACTGGCATTACCGATTTTACATCAAGACAAAATATGAAAGGTTGGGTTATAATTTTATATTAGTTATGTTTACATGCTAAATAATCTGTAATCTGATTGGCTAAACTGGATTCAATTGAGATTGATCCAAATTAAACTTCAATCAGATTGAAAGGGATGGTGTACCTGAAACAATATAAAAAAAAAACTCTCATTAAGGCAAAAGTGCCAAACATGCTCTCTGTAGCTTTGCTGACATTATCATGGTGGCTTTCTGTTGTTCTAAACTTGGCGACTGGGCACTACGAATGTGCTTTGAATACATATAATGCACGTGTGAATGAATATGTAATTCAGATTGCAGTGTTTAGGGTTCATATAAACAGAACTTTCAGAAATTGAAATCGGATTAGATTCATTCTGACTGACTTAATAGTGCATGTAAACATACTTAAAATAATGGTTACACTTTCAGAACAATGCAACAGTTTTTGAATTTTAAATGTTTAGTTTCCCCCACATAGTATGCTTGTGGGATGATGCATTTTTGTAGGCCAAAATCCGGAAATGAGTTTGTATTTTAGCACTTCAGTTTCAATCGTCCTGAGGTCAGTGGGTTTTTTGAATGGGTTTTTGTTTGAAATGCCTGAAATAAGGTATGTGTATATGAATATGTATAGAATATGTAGCTCATGACTCAATATTATAATGAATTACAAAAGCTGATTAATCAAACAAAGCCGTCTTATTAATTGGTGAAATAATCTACGATTAGACAATTAATCATTCTAATAATCGTTAGATTAATCGATTATCAAAATAACCATTTGTTGCAGCCCTACAGACCACGTAAACTCATTTACTCTAGTCATTTTTACAGCCTCGTTCTGTTTATAATCACACCTTTGCAAAGTATTCTAACTCAAACTTTTAGGGAAAAGGGTTTTAAATAAAGACTTAAAGAGTTGTTGGAAGCTTAATGGTGGTGATATTGAAGTCATGGTGTAATTTTTCTTAGCTTTTTACTTCTGGCAATTGTATTTAGGCTTAAAAATACAAACATTTTGTTCATTTTTGAAGATTATTGTGATAAACAAAACATGTAAGAATCATAAACTTTTGTTGTTCACAGAGCTTTTCTGCAATAATCCAAAAGGATGGATCCTATTGAGTTTTTGTAGAAGTAAGCTTTTGTAGAGGTGATACTAACTTCTGGGTTGGCATACAAAAATGTCATTACAGCACTTGTAAGTATATTTTTGTATGTTTCTCCTTTATTTTCTCAAATTTTAAGTTGAAAGTACTTTAGTTGTTTGATTTAAACCACAAAAGCGCTTGAAAACACCATTAACAAAAGACATGGCATGAAAGAGTTCTAGTTTTCATGTGTTACAGAAAAAAAATGTCTTTCAACAAAGGACTTCAAGAACAAGGTGGAGAAACTGGCATCCTTCTGCACAAAGCTTGATCCATTGTTACTTGCTGAAGCCATAGTGGAGCTGGAGAAGGAGAGCAAAACTAAATACTTAGTGGTGAAGCAAAATAACAAAGTACAGAGGTTGCATGACCTCTGTCATGACGTCTACTACAATAGTCGATCCCTAGGCTGCACTGGAGCCATTGACAACACAAATGCAAGACATCAGTATCTGTGTTGTCAGTGGCTCCAGTTCAGCCTTGAGAGCGACCATTGTGTTTCCCAGAAACCCTTATGTTAGGGGTGTACAATCATGCTTCTGGTGGGTCAATGTCCTGCAGAGTTCAACTCAAAATATCCTAACCCTCCTGCCTGGAAGTTTCATGCAGAGATCTTATTTTATTAGGAGATAACAAACTCTGTGGCTGTACCATTGGAGAAAGCACAAATGGTCAACTTAGATCACGTGTGCTTAATCACGTTATAGCCTTAAGGTCATTGAATTGCTGTCAGAGTTGTACAACAGTCAATCTCAAGTTGTGTCTCATTTCAAAGGCTGTGCCCTTCGGTGGTCGCATTTGTAGACCGCGTACATCATCAAAGCGGTCTCAGTTCAGAAAAGCAATCATTATAAAATTGACTTTTATTCCATGTGAGGTGTAATTATTGTAATTTCTTGCTTGCTTTGGAATGTAAATGCTTACTTTTCTGAAAAGAGTCAGTCTACAGCCAAGTCCTCATTGGAAGTTTGCATTTACGAGTTGGGAATTTGTAATTACGTTGTCAGGTATGTTCAGTCACTTTCGTCAGAACAAGATGGTGATGTACCTTTTCTACAAAAAAATCTGCAAATTTTTTAACTCTACTTCTATAAAATGATGATAAAGGGCACATGTTTTTGCTTGATGTTTTAGTTAACTGATCTTTAATTGTTGCATTCATAGTAACAAATCTGATAGACACAAATAGGTTTGGTTATGTTTGGAAGTAAACATAACAGCTGCTTTACCAAAACCTAGTGCAAACACACAGCATTCAGAGAATTATTGTGGAGGTCGAGTTGTTCAAATGGAGTGCCCTTGTATTCAGACTTACTACAAGCGAAAGAAATCAGATAGAGGTCAGTGTCAACATATCATCATTTGTATTTGCATATTTAAATTACACATGCTTTTCAAGCATTGTCTTTGGATTCGTTTTTTGGAGACTCAAATGGAGGGAAAGCATTCTTGACTCCATAGAACAGGATGTACATATAAAGTTAGATTCCCACCTTCTTCACATTTTTGAACAAGGCAGCGACTTAACAAGCTTTATTTAATACAGTTCTATAAAAGCCGTTTTATATGTCTGCTTCAATAAGCTGTTCCTTTACAATATGTTGTTGTCTGGTTTTGTATGTACATTGTAGTTGATAAACAACTTCAGTGCCTCATTTCAGCTTGATCTGTGGGTTTGATAATTTTGCATTTCACTTCTGTAGTGTATTGTGTGGCTGAACACTCATATATTAAACAGTGAAGCTAATTGTGAATATATAGTCAACTAAAGCGTTGTGGTTAATTTTTGAGAATCTTTTGTCCACCAAGTCATGTGGTGAATCTAACAAAGTCACATGGTGCAACCCATGTAGACCTTAATGACTGTGTGTCAAAGTAAAAAGTTTCTTAAAATGTAAGGTAAATTGATGTAACGTTTATTATTATTTATTAGCTCTAAAAAGGGGAATATTTATGACGAGTTTTTATGACAAGTCAATGTTTGATCAGGTCAGGATTATTATCACTAACTAAAACATTACAAAAAACAAACAAACAAAAAAAAAACATTATTTACTTGAAAAAATAAACATTAAATAAAATAAAATAAAAACTTAAACCTATTATTTTGGGTAGATGCCGAAGCAATGGTTCTTATGTTCATTTACATTAAATACAAAAAAAAAGTATAAAAAAACTATATAGACATATATTTAAATGATAAATGTAAAAAAAAAAAAATTATATATATATATTATATATATATAACTATAATAGTATAACAGTGATACCAAAATATCACTGGTTCATGTTGTGAAATGTCAAAGTGCAACTCCCCCAAAACTCAATGATATTTATCAATAAATAATTCATAAATATGTATAAATATATTTCTCAAAGTATTATTTTACTTTGAAAAACATTTAAATGCTTTTTAAACTTATATATTATTTTATTATTATTAATATTATTAAGCTTATGATATATATATATATATATATATATATA
>NW_015505400.1:781645-790349 GCF_001515645.1 Sinocyclocheilus grahami | reverse complement strand
TAAGCTTAATAATATTAATAATAATAAAATAATATATAAGTTTAAAAAGCATTTAAATGTTTTTATATATATATATATATATATATATATAGATGTGTACATGATTTAAGTAAATAGAGTTATTTTTGAATTCATGGTTGAACCACATGACATATTAAGAGGCATTAAATTTAGACTTTTTTTGAAAGTGGTGTAACATTTTTTTGAAAAATGTTACCAAGAACCACTTATGTTATATGATTGTGCAGTGATTTTATTCACAAATACACCATTCTTCCAAAGAGTCTATTAAAACAGTTCCTGCAAAGTCGGCATAAATTCCCTAATGGTGTATTTTCATCCATGGACCATATAGCAATTACCAGGAAATTGCACCCAGGTTTGTGAAAAATAATTCAACTCGCAGTCAACTGCTATGGCTGTGTTTGTAATTTATGTAAGTTTTAGTTTGCAGAAGCAGGAGAAAAGCTGCCTCATGATTTTCTGAAGCATAACCAGGTGGACTACTGCAGTATGTATGAACATCACATCGCTATGTAACTCTGTGAGATTGTTTTTGCTGCTTAACGATCGGCAGTGTTGATAATGTTTAAGGATTATAGGTTGTTTGAGAGCACTGTGATAGTAGCTGTGGTGCTTCATTTTTATAATATGCCAATACTTTACCCTCTATCCCATCTCAAGGTGATGCTTGCACTCTACTATTCAGCAAAGAATTTCAGTGTATTATGATTCACAAGACTCGTGCAGGCGCTGACAATCAATCATGTGTCAAGAACCCAAAGGCTATCATTTGTAGAGGATGTCAAATTATGAGCAGTTCGCTCATATTTCTGTAGCCCTTTGTCCTCTAGTATTCTGCCGTCTGTGTGTGCGCGTGAATATCATAATACATGATTATGCATGAACTCCTACATTAGCTGGCAGCTTTTGAATTAATGGGGGGGGGGGGGGATGAGTGGTGTCAGAGTCCTTGAAGAGTTAGGGAACGTAGGGGTCCCAATCTGTTTCAATGATTTCGAAAAGCGAAATGTTAATATTTGCTCCATGATTGTTATTTTTATAAATTTTTTTAAATATATTTTTAGTTTAGTTTAGTTTTTTTCCCCCCAAGTGGTCTGAAATTGATTTTCTGTAAGAAAGTACCAATTACACCCACGTGCATCATATGCCTTTTTTTTTTAAGCGTTTACAGAGTGAGTGAGAGACTGCAGATCCTTATTTTCAATTGTGGGTTAAAGTTGCAAATTGTTTAATTTATGATTTTATACACTTGTATTGTACATTTTTCTTTACATTTGATTTGATATCTCCATATTGATCTTTGGGTTGAACAGTCACGTTTATATCATAGAGCAGGCATTTTTTATAGGAAATGTGCATTATTCTTTAAAGCAGCGATGATCTCTACCTCTTTTCTGGAAACATTGAAGTCAAGTTAATTGAATCAGTGACATCACTAAAATTAAACTAAATTAGCTTCTGTTGTACATCCACTGGCATAGAATTTCAATTTTAGTTTATTCAAAAGTAAATAATATGACTTATTTCAGGATTAAGTAAGAATTCTGGCTCTGGCCCACCTAGCCACCTGATATTTAGTGTGAGTTGTTTTAAAAATCAATATATTAATTATTCATTTATTATTTAGTGCAAAATTTATATTTATATGTATCAAACTAATATAGTTCATTATCCTAACTATCCTAATTTTTACGGTTGCCAATCAGTGTAGCAACTCCCAGGAGCATGTTTCTATATTTTACAACAAATGCCTTATCTAATTAGAATTTAGAGCCTTTCTATTAAATAAGTGCAGTTACATTTTTTCACACATGTATTATGAGTGTGAACAATATTTTGGGGAGTGTGGTTGCTGATGCGCAGTTGTATTTTTAGTGACAATCACTTTAGTGTCTGGCATATTATGCCATAAAGTGTTGCTGTTATCTGGATACATTTTCATCATAAATCATAAAATGGAATGAGATCATTTTACCTTTATTTTCTATTTAATAACATTATGACTAAATGCTTCCATTACAGCAAGAACGTGTTTAAACTGTGGGGTGTATTAGGTTAATGCATTACATTAAAAGGGATAGTTCGGCCCAAAATGAAAATTTGCTGTTAATTTACTCTTAGGCCATCCAAGATGTAGGTGTCTTATTTTTTTCTTTAGTAGAACAGTAAGGGACAATTTTTTTAGCTTAAACTATGGTTTTTGGTGTTTTAAAAAATGCAAGTCAGTGGCTACCTGCATTTCAAAATAAATAAATGATAAAGGCATATACAAGCAAGTTTGTTTACATAATCACACAATGACATCACGTATACACAATTTTATCATTAAAGCACCCAATAATGATGTGAAACGTGAATGTTTTACATGTCTCAAGCATTTAGAGTGAATAAACTAATCTTAATCAACTCACCTTTATAAACAAACCATGAGAAACCATAAAAACTTCATTTAAATGCTTGGTTCATGCATGCCTCTATAAGCGGCTTATCGGTTTTTCAGTCCGAGTCGGAATTTCCTCAGTTCGGTCACTGTTGGAGTAACTGGAGTGCTAAATGAGTTGGCAAAAACTGGCATCAGAGGATCATATATGTCAGTATATTGGCTCATTTCGAGTGACTGTTTTGATTGAGTAACTTGGAGATCTGTGCTGCTCGGGCGGCAAACTGTTTTAGACATTTCAGTCCGATTTGGTCAACTGGTTCATTCGTTCAATACGTTCACGAACTGGACATCACTCCAGGCCATTTGCCTGAGGCTATGGTTTGCAAGTAATAATAATGGTAATAATGTATTAAACAATAATTTAATAATTAAATAATGTTCAGTTTCTTGCACAGACTGATCATTTCGCTTCATAAGACCACAATATATTGTCAGGAGCTAAGGGTATTAATTTTGTCTTGCATGTATATGCGCTTTTTTGACTCTCAAAGTGACTGTAGCCGCTAATTTTCTTTTTTTGGGGTGAACTATATGCTTTTAAGAAAGCTAAATTTGTGTGTGTGTTTTCTCTAATTGAGTCTTCATTAAGATAAGTCTTTGAATCTTGGCTTCACTGTACAGCCACCCAAATTTGGCACCAAGTGTACAGAAGGTTCAAGTCATCTTGCAAAATTAGGCTCAGTGTCCTATTTAGTTAATCTTCTGTTGTGATCATTAATATTTATATTTGGTAATTAACAAGACTGAACTCTGATTCAAATAAAGTAAACTGCCATCTCAGCTACAGTTCCACTTAAACCCCAAGCATTAAATCCAAAATTAATAATACAAGGACTAAAATAAAGTATTTCATTTCAAATGATCAGATGTACAATATCCGCCTGGTAGAAGATAAATAGATAGACAAACAAACAAACAAACCCATTTAGCATTGGAAGACCGTCTGTAAGGGTTGGGTTGACAATATTGATTTCTGACTGTAAATAACCACACAGATCACTCTATCAACTGCTTAGTAACATGCTAAGACCTTTTCAAAACTTCCAAGCACAATGGAGGTGATTTTCGCTGACTGTGAGAAAGACATTCTCTATGTTATTTTTATGTGTATAGTTCCAGAGCTATGATCTACATTGAGCTTGAATGTTGGGAGCAGTCTGACTTCTGGAGTGAACCATGTGCATGATTATACTCCAAAGGACAGGTCAGAAGCAGATTTATTAGCCAGAAATGAGGGACTTCATGCTTGTTTGCACAGTGCCGGTGATCGATGGAGTGACTCGGTGGGCCGTAGCGAGTGTGACAAAGGGACCCCGAGTTAAAAGAATACAATATTTGTCATTTTAAGATGATGGGCCAGCCAGTTCACAGCGCCCAGGCAGCAGTCTCCTCTCTCAAATGGCTCACATTTATATACCCGCAAAGCAGTGAGATCTAGTGAGTGAGATGATTAATGAGTTTGGGAGCTGCTCTCATAATTCCAGCTTTCTTTGTGGTCCGTTCAACTGAGCTTGACAAACCTGATGCTGGATGCTTCTGGAAGCATGCTTTTATCATGTAGCATTTGTTATGGTATTTGTCAGGTATTCCATGAATCCCAGTTCTTTTTTTTTTGAAAGACATCTACAATTTGACTCAGAATGAAATGATCAAATATAATAGAACTGTATCTTCTAAGATACTACAGTATATTGGATAGATAGTATGTTAAACAGTTGGTGTTTATCAGTATTTTATTAAAATGCCAGAAACATGTTTTAATGTGCATACAATAACTGTGGTTAAAATAAATACATAAATAAATAAATCACTATACAGTCCAACCCCTTTTTTTATTGAAACTATGTTTAAAATTTTCCTGACTTTCTGATGTCCTAGTGATCACTTGAACACTTAACCAACCACATGTACATGTCACCAGTGCCTATTTGGTGTTCAGAAATGCATTGTTGCTAATTCCTAATGATACTGAAATTAGTGAAATTAGTGAAATGGCTGTGTGTAGCACCTACGTTCAAATATTTTGGTAAATCAGCCACAATGTAATGCAAATTTGTTATTGAAGGATGACACATTTAAAATTATTTTAGTTAGATAGATGGCAAATCCCTTAATGAGTGGTTCATTGAATCATTCATTCAAATGATTAATTCAAAATGGCTAATTCATTCATTCTTTATTTATGAATAGATTATTGAATCATTGGTTAAAATTGGTTCAAAAACGCATTCATTCAGGAGCTAAATATTGCAGTGTTGCTCTGAGATGCACAAATGTTTGTTTGTAACTATTGTAACTATTTGGACCTATTTTTGTTGGCAAAAAAAACTGACAATATTGTGTCTAAATGTAAATCAACATTAACTTGTTTTTTTGAACTGTTGTATGAAGTTATCACATTCGCGATCATGCTCGTGCTAATATTGTGGAAAAACACTCTTGCTTGTGTGATATTACTTAACTGATATCTTATATAAAGAACAACAACTCATACATGGATATTTTTTGCATTCATAACTTGAATTACAGTGGCATTCTAGCTGCATTCGGATCACACATGCTTTTGGACTCAAGATGTGAGTGATGCCAAGTGAGTGACAAACTTGACAACACCCCCGATGGGGTGGATGGATGGATGGATGGATGGATGGATGGATAGATAGATAGATAGATAGATAGATAGATAGATAGATAGATAGAGGATGGATGGATGGATGGATGGATGGATAGAATTAGCTAAAATCAGATATTGAATAAAAAAAGTGCATCGCCGCAAGCGTAATATCAGTCCTGCTTTCTAAAATTGTGGTACTGTTGATCAAAGATCATTTGAAGAGATTCAGTAGCATTTTACCAAGCATTTACAAATGCAGTTTAAAAAAACACCTCCCTTTGTGAGACATTTCAAAATCATTAGGCTGCAGAAGATTTATATTATCTCAGTTTGGAGTCTCTCATGCCACAGCAACCATTTTCTTGCCATTATCACTGAACTCAAATGCGAAAGTATCAGCTTTCAAGAAGGGCCCAGTGCTCTATTATTGCCTTTATTGTTCTCAGAATTTGGGCTCTGTGTCTCCGCTAATATGCTGTGCCTGTGGAAAATACACCAGTAGTGAGGACAGAGAACCATTTCCTCAGCCTCTGGGGCTTTAGGAATGTATTTCTTTCAGACTACAGCAACACCATAAGCTGTTGTGCCTCCAGAGCTGGGAATAATTTACGTTGAATTCATGTAAACATATATTTGCCTCCACAGATAGTGTGCAGCATTGCATTTTAGAGCTGCTCTGCATGTATTATTTAAGAGAGAGTTAAGTTTTAATCACAGCACTCAGGGAACCTTTATAAAACGAAAGCATGCATAATGTGTGTGCTTAGTACAAAACTCACATTTCTGAATTTTACTGCATGAAAGATATGTATCCAGACTAGTGAATACACTGTTGAATTTCAGAAGTATCCAGATTCCAGTAGATTACAGGATGCAATTGACCCTTCGCAGGGAGTGTGATTGAGATATCTTCTGATGTTCATTCATGTTTATTTTGTGCTATAACTAGTAAAGAGAAACAGATGATCTTTTCACTTGCCGCTTGAACTGAGGCGCTACAGCGATCTGTCATGACACATTAAAGAGCCACAAAAACAGATTTATTGTTTTAATTTCTTACAAAATGACAACATTTGAAAGCTGAGTCTTTTTTATACCAAAAATAATCTGCTCTGTCATGCCTCTCAGCACGTTGTCAGTGTCCTCTTTGCTCTGCAATGTATTTTTCACATGATGTGTGGTGTGAGAGTGCCATGGCTTGTCGGGCATAGCAACAGTAAAGGGGGGGGGGGGGGGTTTGGTCAGTTGAATATTTTTCATGAGTCTCTATACATTTGGAATTCATTCTAATGTGCACAGTGTTGTGTACCTGGGTGTTGATCATTCACGTACAAATATTTATTTTCTGATGAAAAAAACAAAACAAAGCTGGAAAATGCCATGTAAATGTTAAACATGATTAAGAAATAGATGCATTTCTAAAGTGAATTTCATTTTCTGTGCCTGTTTTTGCAACACATTTTTGTTAGAGACTGCATTTCAGATGATGTTTATAAATGTAAATGTAACATTTTGGTATAACTTAATCATATATTCCTGAATTAAATTATACAGACCTAAAATATACATTTTTACATTATCACAAAAGTAATTTTATTTATTCCCTTTATTTTCATGTAACGTTCTTCATAGTCTTAAATGAGAAAGAAATAATAAATACAAATAAAATACATTTGTTGAAATGTGGAATATGTTGCAAGTATTAAACATGATTAAAAAATAGCTACTCCATTTCTAAATCCAATTTCTTTTTCTCTGTCTGTTTTTAGCAACAACCCTTTCCCCCCTCGACAGCACTTTAGATTATGGTTATAAATGTTGATGTCATATTTTGGTATAATCTAGTTATATATGCCAGAACTAAATTATACATGGAGCTAAAATGCACATTTTTACATGTTTTCTCACAATTAATTATCACTGAAGTAGCCGCTCTCATTAATATGTAATTTTTCCCTGTTTGAATGGAACTTTCTTCAGAGAGTTGCATGTAGAAAATAAATAAATAAAAGTTGTTTTGTTGAAATTTGGACTGGGATGTCTCAGGGGTCATCATTATCCTGACTGCTCTTGCTTTGCTGTGATGCGTTTAAAGTGTTTCAAGAGCGAGTGAACGACTTGGATGAGCTACTCTTGATGAATCCTAACCTCTGAATAAAAGGACATCACCGCAGCTGGTTTTACACAGGAAAAAAAGAGAGATATTTAAGTTCCAAATTCGTGGAAGGTGTTCAGAGTACTGGCTATGGTATTTAGGTATTTAAGAGCTCACTGAGTTTTTGCAGTCTAGTAATGTGTGTGGTATTTCGGTTGACTCATATTTGCTTTGCAGCTTGTGAAGCAGCTGTGCAGGAAAAATTGATTGAATTAAAGCGCAAGATAAGACACCCAAGCTAGGGTTGCTGCACAGTTTGAAATCATATTTAATTTTCCTAAGACCTTTCTATGACCTGAACATTTAAAAATGAATAAGTCAAGTCAAGTCAAGTCACCTTTATTTATATAGCGCTTTTAACAATACAGATTGTGACAAAGCAACTGAACAGCATTAATTAGGAAAATAGTTTCACTGTTGTCCATTTCAGAACAAACCCAAAATCTGAAAATACATCAGGTGTCATAGATTGAGATTCAGACAGGCCTGATATGCATGCTGCACAGCCTCAGAACTTGTAGCATTGCAAAAGTTTTAAACACTCAAAACATGTTTTACTTCTACAGTTTGTCTCTAAAATTGTTTAGTGGAAGAATATTTAATCATAATTCTGAATTTATATCATAATGATCATATTAACATTGGCGTATGTACCAATATATCAAAACATATGAATACACATCGATAATTAGTGTATACACTCTAATTAAATTGATTCACTCAAAAGAACAGAATTAAACAACTCATTTGTAGACATGAATCAAACATGAAACATGAAAAAAAAAACATTTGGAATACAATATACTACATGTACTATGTATACTACATTCTGTCATCTGATTAATAGTCTATACGTTTTTTAAGTTTAACCAGGTATCTTAACTTTAGCTTAACTTCAAACTGAAGCTTTATCAAATAAAGACTCGGTATGGAATTTCAGAAAACTGTATATATAAAGAATTTTTAGAGCTATATAGTTTTTGGTATAAGTTTATTAGGCTGAGATATTTGTTGGGATGAAAAATAGATGAGCTTTGTTGTGAATTTACATGTAAAAAACAAAACAAACAAAACTTTGTACTTTTAATTGACATTTTACTTTAAACCTACAGGGGAACCTGCTAAAATACCCCTGGATGAGAATCACTTCTCTAATGAATCAAGATAAGAAGGAAATTGCTCACTAACATTTGTAAGAGCGAGAGAGTGTTTGACCCTCTGGCTATTTGACAGATCTTTGATCTCCACACTGTCATTAAGGTGGTGTTACAGCAAATGATGCAATTTACAGCCTTACCTCAAACACTTGTGAGCAGGACAGAGAAACTGATGACCTCACACTATTCCATGTTGCTGATTTTGGCATTTTCCAAAATGCTGAGCTGATCCAGTAAATGGCTGCCTGTGTCATAAGCACATTTCTCATTTCATGTAAAGCACATCACCCCCCCCCCCCCCCCCCCCCCCC
>NW_015505400.1:774704-781476 GCF_001515645.1 Sinocyclocheilus grahami | reverse complement strand
CACACACCTTTCTGACTAAAAATAGAAATAACAAATAGTGAATGTACTTTGTGTAGTTGTCAGTCATGGATGGAAGGAATTCAGAATGCTGTTATCCTTTAAAGTCAACGCAAAACTGCATTCAAAACACATTTTAATTTTTGAGTGAAAAGGGATATGGAATGAGAAGAAATGTTGAGAGGCACTGGATTTTATCCATCGGGAATTGATTAGATCATGAAAAGTTGATGTTGAATGGATGGAGGGGAAGGTTTACAGGCGTTTTGGTTTGGCTGAAGCTTTTTCAAGGGCTTTCTTGGTGACATCAGCCATCAGAGCAATAAATTACATTTATATGTACTACTACTAATACTAGTTTATTTATTTATTTTATAAATAGGAAAATAGTGTGTCAATAATGCAAAATGACAATAGTAAACACTCAGTTTTCAGTTCAAGGCAGCTCATCATTTAATTCAGTGATGTCGTCATTAGGGTTGTAAAGGTATGATATTTTCACGGTATGATAATCGTCTTAGGGAATGTCACGGTTTCACAGTTATCAAGGTATATATATTAAACAATAATTCTTATCAGTAACAATGACTCTTAAAAGAACAAGAACAAGTTATTCGAGTGAACAAATCCTTTATTACAACAAACTTGAAACCATTTTAATGAAAGTACTGAAGTCTCCCTTCTGAAAAAAAAATAAAATAAATACATTTAAAAAACAATAAAAAATAAAGATGTACACCTTATGCATATCTATATCACACTTTAACATTTTAATTAATGTTTTTAAATGAAAATGTACAACACCTTTAATTTTTTGGCAAAAACATGATACTCATTGAAAACAATGTTTAAATACATTATTTTATTATAAAGAATAGTATTATTGTTGTTATTATAACTTTGAAGTACATTGTACAATGCTAATATATTTCTGTCATAATTTCAAATTAAATCAAACTTTAATTTTGAGGGTGTTACGGGGCTGACGAGACGTGAGACCCATATGCAAGCTTTATTGAGACGAAGACAGAGACGTGGTCATGAAACAGGCATTAGCGGACCTTTGAGTTTCAGAGTGTATTTGACAAAGGTTTTTCTCAAATAAAACTAGGAAATGTTTATTTAGGTTTTCTCTCAGAGCAGCTCTGCTGATGTTCATGTTTATGTATCTTAGATGCTGAAAACACCATTTATGTATGCGTACTTCAGTGTGCAGTAGATAAACGGCGCCACTCAGAGACATGCAGAAACAAGCATATTATTCATATAGCAGTCTCTTTGCATTTTAATATTCACAGACACATATCATAACTACTTTTGATTTATCCATCCATCCGATTGCGAGTTTTACGTGACATCCTCGTTATACTGTAAATTCCATGTTCTCGACTGCACCAGTATTCCATCTGCTTCACGGAAATCATACGGCCTTAACTTATAACTTGTTATTAATGCGACATACCTTTATCTGCATGGAGGCATGGTGTCCGTGAATATGAGCGATGATGTTGGCTGTATTGCCTGCTTTTGCAGCCACTTTGCGTCCACATTTTTTGCAAATTGGATCCGTCCTCAAGGACAACCCCGCGTTCGTTTTTGTCATCGTCATTTTGTCATACTTTTATTTCTGTCTCTGTAATTTTCTCCGCTGCACATGCATGTAAGCAGCCAAGTGAATGCAGAGTGAAGCAGCCGAGCGGAAATAAGTTGCATGTGCGCGGATGAGAATTTTTTTTCATTCATTTTTTTTTACCGTAGATATGCAAATGTTTACGGTATGATAACCGTACACGTTCAAACCGTGATAAACCGTCATACCGGTATATCGTTACAACCCTAGTTATCATCCATCTCAGTTCAGTTTAAATAGTATCTGTGCAATCAAGTCGACGATATCGCTGGATATTAAGTGTCCCCAACTAAGCAAGCCAGAGGTGACAGTGGCAAGGAACCAAGACTTCATCGGTGACAAAATGGAGAAAAAACCTTGGGAGAGACCTGGCTCAGTCGGGGGGCCAGTTCCCCTCTGGCCAGACGAACCATCAGTTCAATTCCAGGCTGCAGCAAAGTCACATTGTGCAGAGGACTCTGGTTCCTGTGGTCTTGTCCCGGTGGCCGTCTAGGAGACAAGGTCTTTACTGGGGATCGGTCTCTGGGACTCATCTAGTTTTCCTGATCTCCGCTGACAATCAGGGCTGTAGAGGTCATCTCTGGGTGCTGATCCACCATCTGGGCTGGATACGTACTGGATCCGGGTGACTGCAATGACCATCTGATCTAGATACAGACTGGATCTGGTGGCTACGGTGACCTCGGAATAAGAGAAAAACAGACTAATATTAGCGTAGATGCCATTCTTCTAACGATGTAGCAAGTACATCGGGTGTTATGGGAAGTGTTCCGGGTTCCGGTTGTCCTATTTAATGCAGCCTGAAAATCCTTTAATGGATTTGAATATTAGAAATGTGTTAGTGTGTTATGTGCAAACCAGGTTAAAGAGATGGGTCTTTAATCTAGATTTAAACTGCAAGAGTGTGTCTGCCTCCCGAACAATGTTAGGTAGGTTATTCCAGAGTTTGGGCGCTAAATAGTCAAGTCAAGTTTATTTGTACAGCGCTTTTCACCATACAAATCATTGCAAAGCAACTCTACAGCAAATTAAGTCTCTACAATATTTAGTGGTAGCTTATCATTGGTGACTGTCAGTTAATGTACATATGGCAGAAATGTACGGAAAAATCCATTTAAGATGTAATAAAACAGACGATGAACACTATTAACAGCAATTATTATATGATGCAATCAAACTTATAGCAAAATATGGTAGTTCTGTATGTTGTTTCAGGGTTGGCATCATCTGAGGTCCTCTGAGGGGTTGGCATCATCTCTTCTCAGGTGTTCTGGATCCAGACTGAAGCTTGTGTAAATCCTTGTTACCACGGGATGTGTGTCAGTCATCCAGGAGCCCAGCTTACAGATCTGGGGACAGTTATGCAAACAGCGTGTAATTGGGATTATTCATCAAATATATCACAGGTCAAGCCCACATGCTGCCATGAAGGCTTTTTATTTACAGAGAAAGAAGCTCTAGCATCTTCCTCCTTTGATCTCTGAATTGCTGGCAACACTTGATTTTCTGTGAATGAATGCCAGTCTGCAGTGCCGTCTCCCTCCACAACAGTCGCTCTGCAGAGCACATGGCACAATGTAACAACAAGATTTTCAGCCCAATACAAACCATATAAACCCTAACTCAGAATTTAATAACATTTTTCAGTTCCTTTTCAAGCCGAAATAAGAATCATACTGTCATGTTGGTGCTGGCGTGGAGAGGAGTGAGTTCTGTAGACTCGGTTAGCGGGTTTCACGTATGTCCTTGCTGCTACGGAATATTTTGAGAGCTTCACCATCTGAGTGCAAGTCTGAGTTACAGTGATGTAATGATATTGGCCTTTTCTTTTCTTCACTTTCTGTTTAAAAACACCATGAACTACAACTGGATTGTGTTACTTTTGGTCTAAATCCTGTAGCTTTGAGGTCACAATATGCTAATGTAAAAATATCACAATATAGACTTCTGAGTTCTGACTATACTGTACTATACTATACTATAGTAAACGTATAATGTTGTTTTATGTATAAGTAGAAACTGCATTCAGTGCGGACAGACTGTGATTTTTACTGGAGACTTATAAATCTAGTTAGGACATGGTGTAATGCGGCATTTTTCTGCTTTTGGCAGGAAGGAGAAGTATGCTATAGACTACAAACACTAAAAGGGTGTAAAAAGGCACTAAAAATGATTTAAAGTGCCACAACATTTTACCAGCCTTACTATTTCCCGATATTTGTTTCCCAGATGAACAGTCATCCTGGGAGAGCCATTGTTTTGAACGGAACCGTGCTCCCTTGCTCTATGATGAGAAAATAGGCTCCTATTTTATTCTGCTAAGATTCCAAGTCTCTTTAGAAAACATAATGGAAACATTGTGTCAAGTGTCAATGCGCTGAATAACATTTTGTAGAGTTGAGCTCAGAATGTCTCTTTGTTGGTGAGTCATAATGGGGCGGCGGTGTAATGACTGAGGGACTCTTGGGAAAGTGCAAATAAATGCATGCGCTCCCAAAAGGGTAAGGAGGGATCGCTCATGTCTCTTTGAACGATGAGCAAGCATTTGCATGCTCTGCACTGCAGTGCTTATTTCCAATATTGAAACTGACTTGAATGAGCTGAAATATCCTGAGAGACCAACATTCATCATTTATTTATATACTTTCATGTTGTTGTTTTAATTTCACTATCTACTTCATCTTTGCTGTACTAATGGTCATTTTTTCTATCGATTGTGGTAATATGGAGCATAAACATATTGGTTTTGAGTTTGATAGAATTATGAAACGGTGAATGTATGTTATTGCATTTCTTAGAAAAAACATGATACGTATGGGCATACAGCATCGCCATATTCCTAGTCTCAGACGGAGATGACCATTGTACTAAGATAGGCGTAGATTTATTTATTTGTCATATGAAACAATGCATGTATATCTTGATAGTCTGTGATCGTTTCAGTGTGTGTGTCATCATGACTGTGACTGATGTAATGTAATTTAGCCATAATTATAAACACCACTGAGAAAAAAGAAAGAAAAAAAACTAATTTAGATGACAACACAGAGTTAATGCATTATGTTTTTTCTTTCAACAAACTGCAAATCTCAAGGCTTACCAGTGTTGATGTAAAAATATATTCAAGAGATCAGAATCTGATTAACCATGGGCATGTGAGCGGGAGGAAAATCTATAGGACGCTCTTTTTTTGGCTTGAATGTTGAAATTTTCCTCCATTAAAACATATTTATGAACATCCTGACATTTATTGATTATTATTGATATTATTTATAAATAAACAAATAAATAAATAATGTTCACTATTTGCACATCTGCATAGCCTTTTACTCTTAACTCTGAATTTAGAAGTTATTTTCTGTTTTCATCAATGATACTATTGTTGACAAAGATCTAATCAAATCAAATCAATCAATCAATCAATCAAGGGAAAAGCATTTTTCTAATTTATATTAATGCTTATTTTGATGTTTATTTGCACACTTGTTAAGCCTTGTACCAGTTGACCCAGGAAAAAAAAGAGAATACATTTTATACAAAGTGCAATTAAATTATATTATATATAAATGTTATTCATTATTAATTTTATTAGGCACATATATATACATGAATAATAAACAAACAAACAATCAAGTGACATGCTTTCTTTTAAAATGTATATTATTATTTTTGCACTCTTGTTAGGCCTTGTACTAATGGTTAACACCAGAAAAAATTAAATGAGAATAATTGATATGTATTTCAATTATTTGTACATTTATTTAAAATGTTATTAATTAGGTGCATCTATATGAAGTATATGAAGAAAAAATTAATAAAAAAGTGCGCATCTGAGCAGTTTACTCTGAAATACTTTTTAACTATTTTATTCTTCCTTATTTTTTTTCTTTCTATTTCTGTTTTTTTTTCTTCTATTTTTCCATTTTCACCAATGAAATAAATCAACGGTAACACTTTCTATGAAGCCCGTATTTATAATAAATTAAAATTGTATTCTTAAGGCATTATAATGAATGCATAATGCATTATAAAAAAACGTATAATATGTTATATCAACTCATGAATAATCATAACAACAGTTATAATACATCATAATACTTACGTATGTGTGGTTATAAGTTTAAGAGTATGATTATTTATAACACACAATGAACACTATATTAAATCTACTTCATTTACAGAATAATGGACTGTATGATATTCTTGACATTGTTTATTTTAGATCTGCACAGTATCTTACTACAGCTTGTGAGTGGTTAGATGTTGAGTGTTTCCTGTGGAGCTAATGTTAATTAATTGATGTGAGCTTTATACTCCAACTGAAAAAAATGCAATGTTTTATATGGTTACATTTTATTTTGATAGTCCACTTAATCAATCGACTATAAGCAACTTGGCAACTACATGCCAACTAACTCTCATTAGAGTATTAGTATGCTCAAGAATGGTAGAATCTAGTATGGTAGAATAAGTTGACGTACTTGCAAAGACACTTATAGTCAGTTTATCTGTTGGTTGACCATCAAAATAAAGTGTTAGCAAATATTTACAGTAGCAGACATACTAATACTCTAATGACCGCTAGTTGATATGTAGTTGCAGAGTCACTTATCAACAGCTGTTTAAAGGGTACCATCAAAATAATCAAACTGATATTACAATAAAAATAGTTCAAAGCAAATGTGCCATATTACACATTCATCTGATCTGATATCTGATCGCATGGCTGTTTGAGAGAATTTTTTTTGACCGCTTTAAGTAAAGTAGCATAAGAAAAATGTCAAGATATGAGACTTATAATACATTATAACGATGAGAAATATAATCCATTGTAAAAGTGGATGCAACGTGTTCATTGTGTTATAAATCATCATACTCTTAAAAGCTATAACCACAAATAAGTAAATATTATAATATAGTAAAACTGTTCTTATGAATATTCATGAGATGATACAGCATATTATAAGTTTTTTTACAATGCATTATGCATTCATTATAATGCCTTAAGAATACCATTATAATGTATTATAAATACGGGCTTCATAGAAAGTGATACCAAATCAACTGATTAAGACTCTTAAGATGAAAAAAAGCAAGGTTCAATAGGCACTTGATATTGAAATTCCATTTTTTATTTTATATATA
>NW_015505400.1:758919-774508 GCF_001515645.1 Sinocyclocheilus grahami | reverse complement strand
TATATATATATATATATATATATATATATATATATATATATATATATATATCATGTCTAGGAGTATATTTATAACCATATTTGAGTATTTTTAGTTTTGGCCTTGACTGGCCAAAGAACCGTGACTAGTAGCTAACATATGCATATATTGGTTACTGCTTTATTGTAACATGAATATTGTTGATGGATATAGAGCCTGACTCACACTCTCAATCGTGTTATAATGCAGCGATAGTCCTGCTATGTCAGTTGTGTAATTGCTATTGATGTGGAAATGATGCTCTATTTTTAAGTTTGGCTTATTCAGGAAGGCTTTCAGAACTCAACCAAAGATTTTTACTTTTTTTTTTTATCTGCTGTATCTGTGGTCAACACACATACACACACACACACATGGCATTTTGATAGCTTCGGGTCATTTTCGCATGAGGCTTTAACATGTGCTAATCCAAAAAAAAGACTAAATAAATGATCCTACCATCCCAGCCCAACAGGACAGTCCTAATGCAAACAGATCAATGCGATTATCCACCCCCAAGAAATCTAAGACGGTTTAACCTTTCAATTGATCATTGAATTCGCCTACTTTAATTGAGCAGTTATTAGGACTGTCTCCACATGTCTGAATTATATTGCTAATGCCTGTAAAGGTCATAGAAATAGATTGTATGTATTGAAATTATCTAATTTATCCTCACTCATGTTTTGTGTCTGTTATGGACTGACTGAAACTCTGGCACTCCGTATCATTTATCTCAGTTAGAAGTGACTTATGACGTGTGCTGGTAATCCTAGTTTCACCAGGATCATGGCTGGATAGATCAATGCTTAATCTATGGTTCAAAAGTTTGTTGTCTGAAGCTCAAAGAGGCACAAAGACAACAGAGCAGAATTTTAAAAAGATGAGGCTGATAGGAAATCCGTCTTAGTCTTATGTCTTAGGTTAGAAGATGGTAAACACATGATGTGTTGCATTGCAGGGAGTTTTCTGTCTGTGTGCAGGAAGTTTCGAAATAGACACGTGCCCTGAAATTTACAGAACATCATTTCCATGATGATATTGATTAGAGCATGAATATGCATGTAATTAATGAACAGGTATGTAATTAATGCAGTGTCACACAAACAACATTTTTACAATGTTACTCTAAAAAGTAATTCATCACTAGCTACTAATTAATACACTTTTAAAAAAGTATTGCATTACTAATTACTTTCCGTATCAACCTCAACCAGATGAACAATACAAGCACAGACATGAAACTTCTCTTTTAATTCTTCCAAATAAGTAATATGAAATTGCATAAATTATTCCTAAATAAGGGAGAAGGTTACATTAAAAACATACATTTTAGCATTAAATGTTAAATTTTGATGTTAAATCAAGATGTTATTGTTTCATATAGAATTGTTCTATAGTCTGTACACTATTCAATGCAATTACATTAGATAATTAAATTACAGAAAAATTAAGAGTAATCCCTTACTTTTCTCTTTAAGGGGAAAAGTAATTCAATTACAGTAATTACAGTAATTAAAGGCATAGGTCACCGCTCGCCACTCTCTCTCTCTCTCTCTCTCTCTCTATATATATATATATATATATATGCTGTATTTATAAACAAACGTTCTTTCTGGTCCTCGAATCTGATTGGCTTAGAGGAGTGCGATATTCTAGTTATAACAGAGCTCCAACCGTTTCACCGTTTGTGTCACTCCGCTAGCAGTATTTTTTACAGTGAGTATTATGGCGGACACCCAAGTCTGCTATAATTTTATAAATAATACTGTTTCGTGTCACAGAATGTAGTTTTAACAGTTTTTACTTGTTTAGACTTCAAATATGCGGTTTGCTATATCGGCACACTGTGATTACTTGCGGCTGCCTGTGGCCTCGTGTCTATGACTGAATCACAGCCGTGCCGATATACAGCCATATCGCACAGCTACGAGCGTGATATTGCTCATATACACACACACACACACACACACACAGACACACACAGACACACACACATATATATATATATATATATATATATATATATAGTATATACTGTATATAATATATATATATATGTGTATTGTTATACATATACATTTCATACCAGACTTCATTCTATGCCACATCAGTGCTTGTCTAACATGTATTTTTATGTAGATTTGAACTGCATCACATTCAGTGTGTGACTCAAAACCTTGTGTGCTGCATAAAATATAATTGCTTTTTTTCCCTTTTATTTTACAGTGATGATCACATGCCAGCAACATTCATCTGTGCACCGGTGTTCAACAACAGACACTTACTCTTCTGTAGTTAATGCTGAGAGACAATGAACTTGTTAAATGAGTAAAATCTCATTTCATTTAATTCTGTTTCGACCTGCCTCATAAGACAAATTTAAGGCTTGAGGGAGTTTGCAATGGTCTGGAGGATCCAGCAACGGCTTTTTTATTTCTTTGAAGGAAATGAGCTCCCAGATTAATTGAGCTTGCTAACATTGGGTTGATTTTTAAGGTGGATCTTGTGTTGAAGAACATCACTCTGCTTTTCTAATGGGATCAGACCATGTGCTGTGTGTTCTCACAGGATTCAGTGATAGTAGAATATGCTGTTAAAAGGATATATGTGTTGTCATTAATATCTAGTTGACTTAGCCAAATTGTCTCTTGCCTAAATGCTTTTGCAGATCAATGACATTTGTTATGCTTACAGCTGCCAGGGACTGACAGGTAATTAAAAATAAAGCAAACATGGGTTTTAGGGCCCTATAACCAATAATTCCTCATTATCTCCTCAAAGCAGACATTAACGCACAGTGGGAGAGGGGAATTTGTGGACCATTGGTCATCCAGCTGAATATCAAGCTCATTTCAAGATGATATAAGGAGATGTACATAGCAATGATGTGACCTTTTTCAAAACTGGAATTTAAGGACAAGCTGGTTTGCTTGATATTAGTGGATATATGCAATTATATCTGTATGTATGTATGTTTCATCACCATTTACTTTTAGTTTGTTTTCTTCCCTCATGGTTTCCCCTGACCTAGTTTTCCCTCGTATGTTGATTCTGTTCACTTGTGTTCTGTTAATCTAGTCATTAGTCCCTTGTTTGATGTTACCCTGTGTGTGAGAACTTCTTCATCTTCTGGATTATCTTTTAAAAGGATTTATTTCTATTATCTTCATCGTGCCTTCATCATCCTTGCAGCAGTAGGTGTTACAGTATGTATGTATGTATGTATGTATTCATTCAATTATTTACTCTTTTACTTGCTTGCTTACATTTGTGGATATATACAATTACTACTTTTCCAGGTACTATTTTAGCCATATACAATTTTTTATAATGCTATTTATAACTATTTGTTTGTTTGTTTGTGGATATATTTTTCACATTTCAAATTTTTATATTTTATAATGGTTTCAAGATTCTCAGCTACAAAAGCCTTCATAGATCTCTTTAATAAATAAACTTACTCAAGCGGAAGGCAACAGCTATTGTTCCAAATGTGCACTTTTCTCACTGATGAGTTTCAATCAGAGTCATAACTTTAGGGAGTGTATTGTTGCCAGCCATAATGGATAAGCTTATATAATATAAACAGGAGCAAAGATATTGACTGGAAAAGGATCTTCTATGGCTTGGTGAAGTCATGTGACCTGACTAATGTTGCCACTTTTAACTGCTTGCTGTGTGTATCTTAACTTGCAATTTAATTTTCAGTTGCTACAGGTATGCACATCTAGTTCTCCGACTCTGTGTCGAGTCGAGGGGTTGTGAAATCTAATGACTGAGGGAAAATAACATCCTCTCTTAAATCAAGCCAGCAGTTTAATTTAAAATGAAAATGTTGCCTCATGTTTAGAAATTGGGTGGATGGTACATTCACTCACCGGTCGTTCTGCTTACGCAGCATTGCTGAACCTTTAGTAACTTCATAAAGACATTTATATACAGAAGTATGTTTGTCACAAATTGTCTGTTTGTGTCAGTCCTCTCTTTTTAAAGATATCAAATACCTTTCTGTAATTTAAAACTGCAGAACGGAAAACGTATTTTTAGGTTAAAAATTAACAAATTCATTTTAATCCATACTATGTTCTGATATTTGCATTAGTTCACCAGCTCAGATCATTATACAGGTGAGATGTTTTTCCTGCTTTGGCTTTTCGGCCTGTCGCACCTCCGCTGGTGCCTTTAGGTCAGCTGCAGGGTTGTCAGCTGGAGGCCGCCGATCACTGGTGTTTTGCCCCCTATACCAGTACATCTCCCAGCGGGGGGGGCAGTGGCATTTAGGGGATGTCTCCCCGCCACCCCCTGCAGCTGCCTTTAGAGGGGTGTTGATCCCCACCCGTTGTGCTTTTTCCGGAGCCACAGCCAGTAGCTCGCTTTCTCTGCCTCCTCTCCCAGCTCCTTTATGGCTTTCCGCAGGTTTGACCTGTATTTTTAGGTTAAAAATTAACAAATTCATTTTAATCCATACTATGTTCTGATATTTGCATTAGTTCACCAGCTCAGATCATTATACAGGTGAGATGTTGTTCCTGCTTTGGCTTTTCGGCCTGTCGCACCTCCGCTGGTGCCTTTAGGTCAGCTGCAGGGTCGTCAGCTGGAGGCCGCCGATCACTGGTGTTTTGCCCCCTATACCAGTACATCTCCCAGCGGGGGGGGCAGTGGCATTTAGGGGATGTCTCCCCGCCACCCCCTGCAGCTGCCTTTAGAGGGGTGTTGATCCCCACCCGTTGTGCTTTTTCCGGAGCCACAGCCAGTAGCTCGCTTTCTCTGCCTCCTCTCCCAGCTCCTTTATGGCTTTCCGCAGGTTTGCCCCTGCCACTCCTGCACTATGGAGCAATTGGACTGCTGTTCTGCCCACAAAGCCCCGACACCCGACCTCCACTAGGAAACCCTGGCTTTCCAGCCCGCGTCTTGACACTCCGCTGCCAGCTCGGAGTACTTGAGATGCTTCCTTTCGTGGGCTGTTGTCATGCCCTCTTTCCAGGAGATGGTCCGTTCAATGAGGAGGACCCTTTTCTGCACTGTGGACCACATGATAATGTCTGGCCGAAGGGGAGTTAGTAAGCATGGTGTTCCTTTTCTGAGCAGGATGTTGGAGCATGCTACCAGACTTGACAAACCCTGCCGGGAAAGGCTTCGCAGCTGCTGATGTGTGATTTTCTGCAACCTACAGCTCTCCAGGACCTCCTCCAGCTTGGCCAGGACTTGATCATGGCGTCACCTGAAGCATCCCTGGGTCAACGGCACTTTGCACCCTGATAAGATATGCTGGATGCTTGCCTTGATGTTGCCACACAGGGGGCAGCCTACCTCGTCTCCAAACCACTGGGTGAGGTTCGGGGGGCATGGGAGAGTGTCATAGGTCACCCTTAACAGAAAGCTGAGCCTGGGTTGTGGCGTCCTCCAGATATCTGCCCAGGTGATGCGCCTGTTCACAGTCACCTCCCATTGCATCCAGCCTCCTTGACTGCCCTGGTGTATTGCCTTTATGTGGAAGCGCTCCTGCTCCAGCCTGGTAATTTCATCCACCACCATGGTCTTCTGCTGCCTCTTGGTGGCTTTAGACCAGAGGTGCTGTGGCGCTCCCCAGCCTATGCCAGCCCGACCGGTCTGGACTAACCCCATCACCTCTCGATGTTGCAGACTAGAGATAGCATGCTCTACTTCAGCTTGCGCCTTCCATGTACGGCCTGTGCGTATGGGGACTTTCGCACTCGCTGAGTCCTTTGGCTCCAATACAAGGCATGCTTTCTCTTGCTTGTACCCTAGGCTGATGGATTTGATGGGGAGCTCCAGCATATTCCGGCTGAAGAGACCTGCATCTGAAAAGCAGCGGGGCAAGCCCAACCATTTTCGAATGTAGCTATTGGCGAGGCTGTCCATCCTGCTAACCTCCGATATGGGAATTCCACAGACCTTTAGAGGCCACAGCACACGTTGGTATAATATGTGCTGATAGCACCACACTTTGTGCTTCCCAGCCAGGTGACTTTGCTCAATTCTTGCCAAGCCCTCTGCAAGTTGTTGCCTGGCTAGCTTCCCCATCTGCCTGTCGGATAAATCTGCGGTGTACTGCCTCCCCAGGCTTCTCAATGGTTTCTCATCCAGCTGAGCAATGGTCTCCCCTCCAACGACGAAGATAGTCCTGACATGCGGCACGCCTTTCCTTATCGAGAGACTTCTTGATTTTTCAGCCTTGCTCTTCATTCTTGCGCATTTAAGCAGCTCATCAAAGCGCTTGAGGAGCCTGGTCGTACATGGAGCCGTCTGAAGGATGCTTGTTACATCATCCATGTAGCTCCTCAATGGTGGAAGCCTCTCGCCTGATGGTAGCTTGATGCCCCTGACTACTTGCCTGGCCCCTCTGAGGATTACCTCGAATGCTAAAACAAATAGAATGGGGGAGATGACACACCCCATGGTAATCCCACATTCCAGCCGTTGCCATCCTGTCGTGTATCCTTCCAGAGTAAAGCACATGTGCAGGTTGCTGAAGTATCTAGTAATAATGTTCTGCACACAACCTGGGACATAAAAGAATTCCATGGCAAATTTTATCAGCTTGTGCAGCGCTGAGCCGTTTGTGTTAATGTAGCTCAATGTATGAATGTATGGCTTTTCTGATGTGGTAAATTTGCTCAGTAGCTCACCTAGAGCATTGCATTTGTGATACAGATCGCTCTGGTATAAGTCCCATGAAACACGACTCACGATAGAAGCTAAAAGACTTGTAGAAGCAAGCTAAAGTGGCATGGTTGCCAGAAAATGGGTTTTTATCTCATGTTTGCTTTTAACACTATATCAGTAAGGTTTAGTGTTGTTGGTTTTTGAATATGAAAGAGCATTCAACGTTTAGCACCACTAACTGGATTTTTAATCTCTGAACTCTCATGATATGTACAACAACCAGCATAATAAAACATTGCCAGATTCACATTCATCTGTTTCAGATAAAAATGAATGTGATTTTAATTCAACTCACTGGACAATTGATTTGAAAAGTGTCGCAAAATTTGCAAAAAGCAACATAGTATATTTCAGAAATGCCGTCACAGACTCAGTTTTCAATGAGCCAGGGTTGGATTTGTTAATTGTCAACTAATGTAGTTAAGTAATGTTAACAAATTTAATCTAGACTGTAAAGTGTTTCCCAAAAATTATTCAGCAAAATAATCAGTGTTCAAAACTGTCCTCATGACTATATTTACAGTGATTTTGAATTTGAAGAATCGGTTTAGCACAAACCATTATAAACCAGTTTGTAAATTCACAGCCACCTGAATTGCATTTTTCACCAGCAGTGTTAATTTTAGCTGACACTAATGAAGACAAGAAGAAAGTCACATCATGATGATTACAAATAGACTTGACTGTGACATGGCAAGGACTCTATAGTCAAAAGATAAATACAATAAGATTAACTTATCAGTGACATTTACAATAACAAGAGCATTAGCTGACACTAACAATGAACAATATATTTTGTTTGTAACATTTATTAATTTTAATCTTAATGTTAGTTACTCAAAATACAGTTCATTGTACATGTCAGTTCAGTATATTATCAAATGTTAACAGATACAACTTTTGATTAATGTATTAGGTAATATTAAAATTAAAATTAAATTAGATTAATAAATGCTGTAGAACTATTCTTTGTTCAACACAAGTTCATTGGACAAACGTGCCTCTATCTACATTTTTGTGAAACTCCAAAATCGTACCTATACATACAACTCACTGTTTCCAGCTGAAATTAACAGAAGCAGTAAAACACCAACAACTTTTATTCATTTTCACACAAATTATGATTACAGAGAAATATTATTAATTAATAAAGATTTATTTTTGTGTGGCTCCTTGCACAACACGATGTTATGACCTCAAAGCACTTTTACTGTCGTGCATAATGTGCAAAATAACAAAATAACCAGCTCCATATGTATGGATTTTCTGACGTAGTAAATTTGCTCGGTAGCTCACCCGGTACAGCATTGCACTTGCGATACAGAGCACTCATGTATGAGTTCCATGAAACTAGAAGAGCTCAAAGACTTGTAGAAGCAAGCTAAAATTAAATGGTTGCTTTTTAACTTTTAATTGCATTTTGCTAAGATACCCTCTTATTACTACTCTGCCAATTTCAGACAAATCTTCACTGCCATATACACAGTGTATAAACTGGATACAGTACCCAGCTGAGCGGTTTAGAATAAGCAGGTACGGCATAATAACCACCCTTAAAGTCCATCAGCTGTCTGAGGGGCAGGCTCTTGTAGAGGACCTTGCGGCGTCCTTCTAGTTCACTTGTAATTAGCTTCATTAGTCCAAGTTCACTGCGGTGGGCATGTCGTCTCTCAGGTGCCACGGACCGAAGCTACAGGCAGGTGGAAGTAATCTGCAGTAATCACCCTTCTGCAGCATCTTCAGGATAACAGTAATGACTTTTAGCTCCCACAAACTTTTAAAATCACATTTTTTGAGTCATTTGAGTTTCTATGGATGACTCCAATCTGTGGATTCTAAGGCTGTGAAGTTTCCTGAGAAAAGTTGGCAAGTAAAACATGAATCATTCCTAATTATGCCTCCAGAGAGGCAGGTCAGGAATTAGGTTTTCTGGAGATTAGAGAGAATCTGAGTTGTTTGCATGGGCCAAACCTTCAACCATTTTTAATATAATATAATAAGAATTGCATGAGGCTGCTGGCTGACTGTTTTTAAGCAAATTCAGGCATCTTTGTAACGTTTACTAGGGATGGGCGTATCGATCCGAAGTATCGATATATATCGATACTGACGCGAGTATCGAAAGTATCGATACTCAAACAAAAATATCGATACTAAGGTGCATTTTATTTACCAGTGGTTTTGTTTATTTAACAAAACTAATAATAATAATAATAATTACACGTACAATATGCATTGAATTGGATGAATAACCTTTGTTAGCAAGTAATTGTGCAGGATAGAACTATTTTCCTGCTCATCTGAACACACTCAAATGTTGCAAGACCTAATCAACTAATCTAAGAATTAAGAGCTAATCAATCACAGAGAGCATTCACTCACTGCTGACAGTGCATTCAAACAGGGCTGTGTTTCCCAAAAGTATCATAAGAAAGCATTAAAGCTTTTGGGAACGGCAGCCCTGAACGATGCTTATCAGAGGACTGAAAAAAAACATAAATGTTTGAGTTATTTCACAATAAACAAATTGAAATAGTAGCCTACATAGTTTGTGCATTTACAATTATTTAAATTGAACGTTGAAAGATAATATTGATCATGTTCTATTCTGTAATGTTAATAGAAATCATACACTGTCAGAATAAAAAGGTTGCATTGTATGCATGCAAGAGCCATTCACTGGCAGTCCCTAATGGCAGTACAAAATATTGCACTAAATCAAAAGTTCAAATGTTACAAACAAGTTAGAATATTAATGTTGTAATATTGGTAGCACTAATATAAAAATGTGATGATATATGTTACAAAAAAGTAACAATTTTGAAATACGTTGATGGTTGTATTTTTTTGTATTTGATCTCAGTATTCCTATCAATGTTGTATAAGGTTTTTTTATGCATAATAGTAACCCTAGAATGTGATCAAACAGTTTACAATAGCTGGGCTAAGATATATAACAATTTTTAAGACTCGCGTAATATGTTAATTCAGTATACACATTACCCCACCGGTTACAATTGTGACTGACCATAAAATAAAAATGTTCTCACACTTTTTTCCCCCCAAAAAATACAAAAATTATTGATTATTTCAAAGGGTTACTAATGACACATCATTTGGATATTTTCATGTCTGGGAAAAATTTGGGATTAAACGGGTTAAAATGCGTTTTAAACATACAGTTAAGTGGTTTTCATTACCCATTGTACTCTTAGTAATTTAATAATTTAATACATTTCATAATTTAAAAGTTTAGTGCAGAAGTATCGAATCGGTATCGATATCGACGATACTGACTTGAAAAATATCGATTTCGTATCGAAAACAAAATAAGGGGTATCGCCCATCCCTAACGTTTACGTAAAAGACCACATTTTCCATTCACATCAGCATCACGGTGGCTCAAGATGAGAAGGCCAAACCATGTTCATTATAATTGTGATGAACATTTCTGTTGCAGTAAAATCTAAAATGTTTGTACCAAGGCTTGTAATTTTCTTAACTTTGATAAGCAGAAACGTTCTTCCTTCTAAACTTTCTTGTTGTCTGTTGTTTTATAGTGTGAAAGAAGTACCACTCACTAAGAAAAATAAATATATATATATATATATATGAATATGCAGAATATATGCTGAATCACCAAAAACCTCACAAAAACCTATTGCAATTTAATTTTAATTTAGTGTAGTTTATGCTTAAAATAAGGGCCACATAACAATAATAATAAAAAAGGAAATATAAGGGATCATTCATCCAAAAGGATTCACTTACTCTCATGTTGTGCCAAACCAGACATTGTTTTGACATTTGTCCATCCAGCCAGTAATGCAGATGAATTTAGAATGAAGGAATATGTTTCAGTATAGGACCAAGACCAGTGTCATTTCAGTCAGCGACAGTTACTTAGTGCACCTTTTAATGTACATTAAGGGAACATTTCTGCACACTCTCCCTTGCTGCAAAACTCAAACAAACAGAGCAATGTTCTGATAATCATAAATATAGCTTAATAAAAGTTGTTTACCTACATTTAAGATGGGACAAGAGACTGTACAACACAACGTCACAAAAATAACCCACTTCACCTTTAAATAGAGGAGCTGTGGTTATCTGTGAGCATCAGGAGTGTAATGTGCTTTTGACATTTGGAAGCAGATTGTCAGTGTGTTTAGCGATCTGCTGACCCCAGAGCCTCCACTACATCACCAGAAGAAGCACAATTAGTAATGTGATGATAGACTGCACTGTGGCCTTTTGGTTTTATGGACGAATCACTTGATTGGTCGTTTTCATGCTGGGACATATAACAGTGCAGATTTGTATTTTCATATTTCACTGAAAAAAAAATGGTATAGAAACAATTTTCACTTGTAAATTGCTAGTAAATTTCACAATCAATTGCAACTAATTGGTTGTCTTTATAGAGGTAAGGATAGTGTTAATTAAACAGATCTTCCTCCCTTAGGTATGTTGGTGTTGTCATTGTGCTTTGGGGGCTCATATGTCAAGTTTCAGTGGGCTTATGAAATCTCATTGGTCTTTGTTTAGGGACATTAGAGATCCAATTAAATTGTAAGGACACATCTTTGATGCTGAAGAAAAAGACATGCATGGAGTCTGAATGGCAAATGTCTTCTATTCTTGAGAAACTATACAAATGAAAATAAACAAAAAACCCAGATCTTTGATTTGAAATATTAGCCCGTATTTTAAACTAATTAAAATGAAGCAAATGCTAAAATATTGAATGTGTGATTTATTAGTCAGGAAAAAAAAAAAAACACTAGCCCATCAGCAAAATATGTATGCATTGATTTATTTATTTATGGTGCACAACACTGTGTTTTTTTTTTCTTTGATGAAAACTGACAAATAAAATTGTGATTTTTGTTTTTAATCTATGAAGAGCAAGGCCTGTGTGTTTACGACAGCTTCCATGTCCGCCTAGTAATTTTATTTTATTTTTTAAACCTGAGCCCGTCTGAACTGAAGAAGCTGAGAGACTCTCCTAAAAGCCCATCTGAAACATGTCAACTTGTCTGTTTTACCCAACTCCACTGCAGAGGAAAGTGTTTCAGCACCATGGACAGCGCATGGAGAAAACAGCTCTATCATTGCCTGCATATTCACTGAATAATTGAATTTACTTCATTTTCAAACTAACATTGCCAATATTTAGTGTTTATTATTTAACTTAGAGTAGCCACTCTTATTTTAATATATAAATGATATGTAAATTAATATATAAGTCAGTAACATTTATAGTGAAAATTGGACCTTAAAATGAAGTGTGACCTATAATTCATATATGATAGGCTCAAAACTTCTGTTTCATTTTCTGCAAAATATTTTGTTAGATTGTAAATTGTATTTGCAGCTAAATAAATAAATAAATGCTACATCAATACATTTCTTTAACATTTTGTGACAAATTCTGAAATAATAATAATAATTATTATTATTATTATTGTTATTGTTGTTGTTATTTTACCTTCCTGTTGTGTTGGGGTCCATTTGATCCACACTTGATTTTCAAACTGTCCAAAATAATGGTTAAACTATTAATTTCTTCCTGAAATTTGGGCAATGTTTTTAATTTGGGATCATTAACGTGTATGCTTTGTTTCGACACATAGATGCGTTATGGAAAGGATGTTCAAAAACTTTAACTTTTGTGTTGAGAGTCATATTGACCCCAATTGTTTTCCATGCAATTCGCCAAAAATCAACACTTTGAAAAACACTAAAGAGTAAGGCAGAAAACAGAAAACTTGTATTGTAACTTACCAAACACTAAAATATGAAATACATGAGAACTTATAAAATGTAAAACTTGAGTTTACTTGAAATTTATACTCGTCTTCTGAATTATTTAAAGGAATATTCTATGTATACTTGCAGTTATTTGCACCTCACTGTGAAAATATTCACTACTGACAAACTAAAAAAAAAAAAACACTAGCCCATCAGCAAAATATGTATGCATTGATTTATTTATTTATGGTGCACAACACTGTGTTTTTTTTTTCTTTGATGAAAACTGACAAATAAAATTGTGATTTTTGTTTTTAATCTATGAAGAGCAAGGCCTGTGTGTTTACGACAGCTTCCATGTCCGCCTAGTAATTTTATTTTATTTTTTAAACCTGAGCCCGTCTGAACTGAAGAAGCTGAGAGACTCTCCTAAAAGCCCATCTGAAACATGTCAACTTGTCTGTTTTACCCAACTCCACTGCAGAGGAAAGTGTTTCAGCACCATGGACAGCGCATGGAGAAAACAGCTCTATCATTGCCTGCATATTCACTGAATAATTGAATTTACTTCATTTTCAAACTAACATTGCCAATATTTAGTGTTTATTATTTAACTTAGAGTAGCCACTCTTATTTTAATATATAAATGATATGTAAATTAATATATAAGTCAGTAACATTTATAGTGAAAATTGGACCTTAAAATGAAGTGTGACCTATAATTCATATATGATAGGCTCAAAACTTCTGTTTCATTTTCTGCAAAATATTTTGTTAGATTGTAAATTGTATTTGCAGCTAAATAAATAAATAAATGCTACATCAATACATTTCTTTAACATTTTGTGACAAATTCTGAAATAATAATAATAATTATTATTATTATTATTGTTATTGTTGTTGTTATTTTACCTTCCTGTTGTGTTGGGGTCCATTTGATCCACACTTGATTTTCAAACTGTCCAAAATAATGGTTAAACTATTAATTTCTTCCTGAAATTTGGGCAATGTTTTTAATTTGGGATCATTAACGTGTATGCTTTGTTTCGACACATAGATGCGTTATGGAAAGGATGTTCAAAAACTTTAACTTTTGTGTTGAGAGTCATATTGACCCCAATTGTTTTCCATGCAATTCGCCAAAAATCAACACTTTGAAAAACACTAAAGAGTAAGGCAGAAAACAGAAAACTTGTATTGTAACTTACCAAACACTAAAATATGAAATACATGAGAACTTATAAAATGTAAAACTTGAGTTTACTTGAAATTTATACTCGTCTTCTGAATTATTTAAAGGAATATTCTATGTATACTTGCAGTTATTTGCACCTCACTGTGAAAATATTCACTACTGACAAACTACAATAGAGGTTTTCTGTTTTTGCATAAATCTTTAGTATTTTTCATAGTGCCGATTTTTATTTTTTTTTGCAAATTGAATGGGGGTCAATTTGATCTCAAATACAGTTAGGTAACAAATAGATAACAAATTCAGATCTTCATATCCAAAATGCATAAAGCTTCCACTTTGTATGATGATATGAAATACGGATCAAGTTAATGTATTCTAGCCTATTATCTAAACACATTTTTTCGTCTCATCTATAGGGGAGGAGAAAATTAGGGGCAGAATTGCACAGGTTGGGCATATGTCCAAATGAAATTAAGCTACATATAGATCCCTAAAGTAATTAGGCAAACAAAGATGGATATATGGTTACAGTTTGAAGTAATGAGAGATCATTACTAATCCACTCTTGTGTTGTGTTAGGCAAAAGAAATGAACAATTTAATTAAAGCCAGCCTGACATAAGACCTGATTTTATTTGAAGTCTTATTTTTTCTACTACACCGCTATCATTGAGCAACACACATGTTCGCTGCTTCATTAGTGAAAATCACTGCTGAATTTCGGCAATAAGATATCTGATTGCATGTGCCAGGAAAGCAGGTGGACCAAGAGGCCTTTAAAAAGCAGTAAAAAGACCTACAACTACCTTAATACACATATCACCTTCTAAATTAGTTATTCATTACTGCTGACATGCAGCAGGGGAGCTCGGAAAGTTATTGAGGTGGTGCAATTTGAATAAACATCAGTACAAAATGTTTTCAGTAGTGTTTTCTGGCACCAGATTGCCAAGACCTTACTGGCTGTTTGGTTTCACGAGTCTCTCTGGGGACGAATCTCTCTACGAGGCTGTGGAGAAAATAGCGGGCTGGTAATGTTAGAGAATTGATATTGTGATCAGCACAACAAAAGCTTTCAGACACACAGGATAAGTCATCTTTGAATGCAATAACGTCACACGCCGCATGTCAAACACTTAAAGGGCTGCACTATGTCTGCTGCTAGGTTATTTAGCATCTATAAGCATTATTTGTGGCAGTGTGTAATTGCAATGTGTTTTTTTACCCACTAGCAAAGGACTTCAGTTCTCCAGTGTGCATTTACTGTTCAGCTTCAGCTCAGGCGGGTCAATCCTTGCCTTAATAATTCTGCCTCTGATGCATCAAACACACACACACACACACACACACACACTTTCCATGGCTTACTCTTAAATGCATTATTGGCCGTCTCTCCCAACACAATACAATTTTGACTGATCTCGTATCCTATTAACATGAGTGTCCTCAAACGTGCTTGTTCAAAGTTCGAACTGTCCTTATACAGCTTATAACTTCCCTTTCCCCTTGGTAGACTATTTGATGGCCTCTTGGTGGATGGTTTTCTTAATACTGGGGCTGAATAGGATTTAATGTAATCCCACTCAGGGAACAGATGGACTGATAGCATTCCCTGCCTTAATACAGACCTGTGTTTAACCCATGGGCTATATTTATACCCCGGTGAAGCCCCTCCCAAAGCCTCTCACTTAGTTTTCCCTCCGACAATAATTATATTGCATGAACATTTGAGATGGATCTTCAGTTTAGATTTAACGAACCACATGCTCTTTCAATGTTGGTATATATGTTGATTAAAAAAAAGAAAGGAACAAAGACCACTGAATTGATTGATTATTTGTTTGTGGTAATCAACATTATGCCACACATGCTATTGATTAAACTTAACCTGGTAACTTGCGCCCCCCCCCCCCCCTTTCAACAAAAACCCCAA
>NW_015505400.1:754470-758566 GCF_001515645.1 Sinocyclocheilus grahami | reverse complement strand
CCTTTGAAAACAAACCCAAGAAATGGCATACCCAAAATAGATCCATGAATCTTTTAGACCTATTAATTTTTGTCTCATATGAAATACACTTGTGATTTTGTTGTCATCAAGTAAGAATGAATTGCAATCATAAAGAAGAATAGTTATAAAGGCTTAAATGTGCTGTAATAATATAGACAGACAGATAGATGGATGGATGGATGGATGGATGGATGGATAGATAGATAGAGAGAAATAAAGAGACACAAAAAAACATTTATTAAAATGAAGTGTGTAGTGCTATAAAAAAATAATATGACAGCACAGATCATTTTGCGTTTAGAATGTGATGAGAAATACTTGAGATCAAATTGAATTGAATCATATTGAGCTTTGGTTACAGACTTATGAAGGCAGTGAGTTTCTTAGCAGAACAATCTGAGAAGCATGAAGACTCACATTTTTTTAAGTCCCATTAGTATGAGTAACATTTGAGATCTTAAAGATATATAATTTATGTGTTTTTTATTTTATTTTTCCCTGTGGGTGGCCATGCGCTCTCTGCGCTCTAATAAGATTACTCCCACGCCACGGCAGGTGCATATTCACCAATTTGAGCTCTCAAAATTGATGACTGCCATTAAAGCGGAGGAGACCACGGAAGCTGGATCGCATTGCCACCCAACTTCCTGATATTTTCTCTCTGCCTGGGAACCCACGCTTTCCTCGGGAGTGAATTAAAGACAGAGGGCAGCAGAGCTCCTAAACCCGACTGCTCGGGATGTGTTCGGCACTGAGGAGTTTCTGATACTCTCCAGCCATCTGAGGAGGATTTGCATGGCTTTACAACTCACGCAGTAAGACTTTCTGCGCTTCTTCAATCGCTGCGCAGTAGCGCGTCAAGGAAAGTTAGTGGCATTTTGCGCGCATAGCGAGTTTTTGGATTGTTATTCCGATGGTTGACAAGTCGTTGGATGAGGAGGTGAGTGACTAAATAAGGGGTTTATTTCTCTTTGGGTCGGCTGCTCTGAATCTCTTTTGGGGCTCGGGTTGTGTGGAATGTGAATAGTATCTTCGGTTCTTGGCGCGTAACGGCGCCTGGAAATGTTGTGAATTTTTGCACAGGACGCGTTGACGTGCTAGCAATTGCATTTGGAAGATTTATTGATGAAAACCGGCAAGTGGTTTGGATACAGTGACTGACACAGTTTTCCAGCCTGACGTGAGGGATGTGTCTACAGGACTCCGGATTACCGTATGCTCATCCTATTACGCCGCGCATTCCCGCAATCTGTTGCCTCCGCGTTTAATTCATTTAACGAAAGTAAAATAGAAATCGATCAGATTCACTCAAACATTGATTACAGCCTAACATATAACATCATTACGCATGGAAAGTTTGACTTGCATTCAATCGTTGCATTTACACAGTAGGCTACTACAGTTACTACAGCCATTCATAATATTGTAAAATCGTACAATTAACGTGAGATCGTTTTTAAAAATGATCTGTCTTTTTAAGTTATTTTATGACAGTGGTGACTATTAAACCACAGCTGTAACAATATCTGGTAATCATGATATTTTTGTCGTAATTAACTGTTTATCATGGTAATTTTGTTTTGTCAATGAAATAGATAATGATAAAAAATAATGAACTTATGACGAAGATCCATCTTAACATTTAAAAAGTGAAATGAGGAGGAATTTCAACCTGACCTGACCCTTGAAAAAGACTTCTGTTGATGTAACCTATGGTAGTTTGGTTGATTTAGTAATATTAAAGAAACTTATTGAATAAAACCTAATTCATTTTGGTATTACAACATGAAGAACATTCTGAATGGTTTAATTTAAGTTATTCCTCAACCGAACCAGAGATATCTTCTCTTTTTTTAGTCTAGTTTTGATGTCAGAATTATAATTGATCAGCATTCTGAAAAGAAGAAAACACCTTTGTAGCTTTGATGGTCAAAACCCGCAGAAAATCATTTAAATCTCATTAATATCTCAGTTCTTTCTCCTAAGTAGAAATTATATTAAATCGAGAAGGCTTGTTCTTTTGGGAAACAGCTCACCTACTGTATGTCCTCAACAATGTCTCAAACTCCAAAGACTGATATCAGTACAAGCTCAAACCTTTATCAAATTCCTCCAAAACCAAATGACCTGAGCTATGGAATCCTCTTTTGTTTATCATTAAGTTTAATTCTCAAGTAATTTTTAAAGAAGCATCCAAAACAAACAAAACTGATACTTAAAATTCTACTGTAAGAGAGGGTCTCCTGAGCTATAAAAAAAAGCAAATTCTGAACAATATAATTTTACTTCGGAGAACCTCCATATCTCAGTGTTCCTCTAGATATGTCAGTGCGATCCGACACCAGAGATGAATTACGAAGTTAGGCCGTATAGAAGGAGCTGGTGTGGAACTACAGCAACACGAAATGCCAAGAGAACACAATGAAGTGCTGCTGGTCTTCTGTAGTGATAACCTCCTCTACCCCTCCTTTCCTCATTAATTATTGACCCCCACCACATGTTCCTCGACTCCCGTGTTATTTGTGATGGTGTCTGTCTCCGTGCTGCAGGTTAGGTCAACAGCTTGTGAGTCACCCAGTGGGTCTATTAGCATGACGCCGTGTTTACCCTTTTTAAATATTTACAGAAATAGACATGCTGGTGGGTTTAACGCTAAATTAAATGAGCGTATCCAAACTTCCTCAGCTAACAAAAATATTTAAACAATAATCTCTGATTTTTTTTATTTACAACTTTGAAAAATTATTTTTTTTCAGTGTATACTTTTGCAGGTCACAAACTTAAAATCCAAATACAACTGACCCAAAAGATGTTCACATACTTGTGCATGTACATTTTAAGAGATATTATGTATGATAAGTTATGTCATCAATTACTCTCCCTCACGTTGTTCCAAACCAACTTCGAAACACAAATGAACACGTCAGTACATACATAGAGCTCATCAAATACATTCACCAGCAGTGTTTAAATATTTACAGAAACAGTCAATTAAATGAGCTTATCCGACCTTATCCCCAAATAAATAAATAAACAATTTCCTTACAGTATAGCAGAATACAGAAGACTCCTATATACTTTGAACAATCTATATTTCGTATACTCTAGCAGGTCTCAAGCTCAAAATCCAAATCCAAATGAGCCAAAAATGTCCATGTACTTGTTCACTGCATTTCAAGAGATTTGGTCATTAATTACTCATGTTCAATGGATAGTTTATTCAGAAATAATCAATTACTAACCTTCATGTCATTCCAAACCCTTTTGTTCACCTTCGAAATATAAATTAACACGTCAACACACATACATAATGCTCATCGAATATGGCCAACAGAAGCTTTAAAATATGTACAGAAATAAACACATGCTCATGGGTTTTACAGTAAATTAAAAGAGCTTATCCAACCCAATTCCACTGCTGACAAAAAATATTTAAACCTAATTTCCTTACAATAAAATAGAATACAGAAGATATCATTTCTGTATTTCTAACATCAATTCTTTGTGTATGAATTCATATCGGCTATTTTTAAATTGCCAATGTGGCCAAAAGCCAAGATCCGTCGCTTTTTAGTTATGTCCTACATGCTTGGGATTCTGTATATTTCAGCGTACCCTCCCCACCCATCGTGCTTGGCGTGGGTTGATTCATTGCAAGGCTGCCCATCATTGTTTCACTGTCTCTGGGATCTCTGATTTTTTGATATTTTTAACTTTGAAAAAAAAATGTTTTTCAGTGTATACTTTTGCAGGTCACAAACTTAAAATCCAAATACAACTGACCCAAAAGATGTTCACATACTTGTGCATGTGCATTTTAAGAGATATTATGTATGATAAGTTATGTCATCAATTACTCTCCCTCATGCTGTTCCAAACCAACTTCGAAACACAAATGAACACGTCAGTATATACATAGAGCTCATCAAATACATTCACCAGAAGTGTTTAAATATTTACATATAAACAGTAAATTAAATGAGCTTATCCGACCTTATCCCCAAATAAATAAATAAACAATTTCCTTACAGTATAGCAGAATACAAAAGACTCCTATATATATATATATATATAT
>NW_015505400.1:750946-754372 GCF_001515645.1 Sinocyclocheilus grahami | reverse complement strand
CGCACTGCCTGCGTCTGAGTAACAAACTAAAAAAAAACAACAAACAAAAAAGTTTGCATGTGATATTAACAGACGAACTACGCTCAGGTGCTTGGAAACGCTGTTTTGTACTAATTTATTGACATTTATTCAGTACTAACTGAATGCGCTGCTTCTCTGCCACTCACTGCACAGAACAGACGCCGAGAGAGGTGACACTTCTCCGGGAAAGTCAGACCCCACGTTCGCGGGACAGCACTGGCGAAATCTTCCAACTGAACCATAGATAAGGTTTATCCAATAAAGTCGCTCGGTTTGTCAGTATGAATGTTCTATGGAAAAAAGCCGCTAAAAGGGTCTGAAAGTTGCTAAATCTAGTGCTAAAGTCGCGCTCGTGTGTGTGTGAGATGCGGGAGCTGATGGCAGCGGGCGCTGGATATTTGTGGCGGTCAGTGTGGATATTGTGGATGAGTTCTTCTGTCATCACGTTCTATTAGTTCTACAGCTTCAGTTTCGGAACTTTCACGCTTAGTAACACATACAGCTGTTCCCTCACCGCAGTGCAACAGTGAAAAGGGACCCCTTTCAAACAGTGTCGCATTCCGAACGTTGTTTAAGCGACAAATACTGGTATTGCGGTATTTTAAAACATTCATTAATCTGGCTGTTTGATGAAGAGATAAAATGTAGTAGAAATAAACATGTTAAGAATCAATAGAAGCGGAGGATTATTATTAAGGTTTTTTTAGGACTATTATTATGTTGTAATGTTTGGTTGACCAATTAGCAGAGAGGGGCGTTTCATTCCCGCCCACATGTAGAGATGAATATTCAAGTTGTTTATTCGTTTTCTATCCCTGAATGTAAAAACGAAAAATTAATCCGGATTCTTGATTTTTCGTTTTGTTTGAATAATTGAAAAACGAAATATGTGCCCGTTTTTCATTTTTCAGATTTCAATATTAAAACAAAAATTGATTGGACGGAAGATACCCTGATTCGCCCAGCACTAATTTATAGCTTCTTTGTTTTCAGTGTACTCTTGCAGAAGAAAATTCTGTCGCTTACTCAACCTCATTTAATTGTTGTTCCAAGAATGTATTTCTTCTTCAAAACACAAATAAACACATATTAATGCACAAACAGAGCTTATCAAATATGGTCAACAGAAGCTCAACTAAGTAAGCAAGCATGTTTGAGCTTCCATTGATCCGTTGATTTATTCTATTTATATACGTTAATCAATGATTATATTAGCATTTACATGTAATGCATTTAGTAGATGCTTTTATCCAAAGCAACTTACAATAGATGAGCATAAGCAATTCATCACAGAGGCAACAATATTTGCAGTATGCAATGCCACATTTATTAGAACGCTAGATTAGGAAACAAGCTAAAGCAGAGGAGAAATGCAGAAAAGAGAAAGGAGGATTTTTTATGGTTTATGGTTGTGGAGTGGTCAAGTGTCGGAAAATGTGCGCCTTCAACTGTTTCTTGAAAGTTGTGATGTTTTCAGCAGTTCAGGTGAACATGCATCGTTTAATCCTGCACATCCATTATTGTGCAGTTTTTTTTTTTGTCCGGGAGACATCACCATATAATAAGTCATAAACCTGTCATGAATTTGTTTACACGCTCTTGTGTTTTGAGCTGAAAAAGTTGTGAAAATGTGTGTACCATGATATTTGACTATAGATGTAATGAATCAGCTGGATTGATTACGGTCTGCAGGGATAGTGCAGCCAAATGAGTTGAAATTAATAATGTCTCTCTTAGATGATCAGTAACTGTGGATCAGTAAAAATGATATATATATTATGTGGGATATTTAGATTTGCATTAGTGACCGGTTTAGTTTGCCTAATACTGTTATGGAAAAGAAGAGGTCCATTTTGAAGCCATTTTCATAATTTTCCCATTTCATCCTTGATTTTAGCGAGCTGAACTGAAACATCTGAGGAAATTACCCCATGAATACTTTCAGGAACAGAATGAAGTGAGGAAAGAATCAATTCAGCTTCTGTTTCAGGGACTCTCACACCACACCACACACACACACACACACACACACTCCGGTTCACATACCCTGCTTATTTTACTCCATTAATCACGGAATAGGAAAAAACTGAATCGTTCAACTGTAAACATCCTTTTGTGCCAACCTCAGATGATAAATCAATTAATTTGGTTCTTTTTTTACCCCATATTGTGATTGTTCATCTTAGAACATCCACGTGAGCCAGTAACTCATAGGTTCTTGTGTTTTTGAATGAAAGGAAATTGTCACCAAATGTGGATTAAACCAGTTAATCATTTATCCCCATCCATATGCTAAACAGTTTAACTTCAAAGTAGATGACAGCTCACGAAACGTCACTCATCACGAGGCAAAAGACATTAGTGAGAATAAGTCATGAGTCAGAGGAAAGACTTATTTCTGTTCATTTGCCGTAGCAGATGACGTCCGTCTTTCTAAAAACACACACTGCCTGATTACCTCATACCAGAGATAATGAAAGAAGATTGATTTCAGCCACTCACCTAATTGGACAGTAAAACACCACTGGCAAGATCAAGCCTTAAAGGAACTGTTCATCCAAAAATGTATTCTATTAAAAGTCTGATAGTACAGTTGTGGATGAGTTATAGTTGAATGGACAAGAACTGCTTGAACATTTTTCACAATATCTAATCTTGTGTTCTGTGTTAAAAATAACAGAATACAGGATTGGAACGACATGAGGGAGATTAAATTTCATTTTGAATAAACTGTCCATTTAAACTTGTATACATTTACTACAGCTAAGCACAAACTATCAAATCTAGTGTGGTCAACAGTGGTTGAACGGTATGTTAATTTCCTCATGGCAGAATAAATCACTGCCTCCTGCAGTTCCATCACACTGCATTTTGCCCCTGCCTCATTATGTCCTGACTGTTGTTTTCTAGCCACCGTGTGGCTGCATGTAATGGTGTACTGCTCCACGGTCAGTGAAACACAGAGCGGTGTAATGGATTAGCTATGTTGACAGGTTCAGTGTGGCCCATTACCTTACTGATCTTTGTCAGAATCCCAGCCTACTCAGTTCAGCGCTGAGGCTGACTGATTTTAACATTACCCACAATTATCTAATAAAAGTGCTTTTGCTCTTTGAGTGTCTTACTTGTTGCCAGTAATTGAGAAAAAAAGGTTCAGGAGATTGAGCTTTTGCCAGTTGTGCTTTTGTTCCTCGTGTTGCGATTCATTCATCTTTCTATCTATTTCCCTGTCTATCGTTCTATTGTTCTGTGTGTCTGTCATTCTATCTATCTGTTGTTCTATCATTCTGTCTGTCTCTTTATTGGTCCATATAGCGGTCCATCTATTGGTCTGTCTGTCTGTCTTGATCATCTATCTATCTATCTATCTATCTATCTATCTATCTATCTATCTATCTATCTATC
>NW_015505400.1:729446-750914 GCF_001515645.1 Sinocyclocheilus grahami | reverse complement strand
TGTCTATCTGTATGTCTGTCTGTCTGTCTGTCTGTCTGTCTATTGTTCTATCATTCTATCATTTTGTGTGTCTGTCTGTCTATCTATCAGTCTTTCTAGCGGTCTGTCATTTTATCTGTCAGTCTACCTGCCTGTCTGTTCCATCCATCCATTCATCCATTTATATATAATTCTATCTATTGTTGTGTCTGTTTTTCTCTCATAAATCCATTCATCCATCTGTCCACCAACATAAAAACGTGCTTCCTCCATTAAACACCCGCATTTTGAATACCTGGGCTTTTTAAAAGATTCCCTAGTGGTAATTTTGACATTGGTGACGCTCATGTGCACTCATCTCATAAATACGATTATTCTGACCTGATTTGAAGGCAACATATGTTCAGCGCCTCTTTGTGAAATTGTGGCTCTGGGAAGCCTTTACACAGTCGAGCAGGTGTTGTCTCAGTTACTCTCAGAGATTAGGGTTCAACTAGAGAGCGCTGTTCTAGACCATTAGCTTATTGGAGGCCCATAGCTTTATTGTGCACTGATTGTTAGGCTGCACACAAAAGGCCGCACTCAATTTTGTCTAATTTCTTGAAGCTAAAAATACATTTTGAAGGAAACATTTATAGATCTCGCCCCTTGACATACTGCGTCTGCCGTCAACCCATTGCATTCTCACGGCGTAGCGCTGAAGCATCTGTCATTGATTGTCCAGAGGAAGACCTTTGTATTAAGAAACACAGGGGAGAGATATGCTTCCGTCCTGACAACAGAGGATGAAATTACATTCGTGTCTCCAAAGACCCTTTCAGTTCAGAAGAACAAAGACCATTCATAATGATAGTCAGCGAGCATGGCAGTGCAATGATCATCTCCAGTGTTGAGGGTTTTGATGTAGTACAAGTCGAAAGGCTTGAAAGTACATGTCTCCCTCTCTCCTTCTCTATGGTTGTCTCTTTTTCACTCAGCAATGGAACTTTTTGTCAAGTATCTTTGAATTTGCTGATGTGATTTGACATCTGAATCACAACCAGACATCTGGAGTTATTTAATTTTTTTGTTATTGACTTTTCAAAATAGCCTCTGTAGGTTTTGCAAAGCCATGTCCTGATACCTGAAAGAAATCTGTCAAGATTGTATTACAGATGCTGAAGACTAGCTTGTGCTGAGGTGATGTTCATTCAGTTCTTCTGTGATTTGGAAATGCACTTATTTCCATTCACATAGTATATCTGTCGATAACGTCAAATTAAGTTTTTTTTATTTATTGTTTTTTTTTTGTATCAATTCTGAGTACTGGGAAAAAGTAGGCCATAGAACTGAAAACATAAAATGTACAATTATGTTTTTGTGCAACCAAGTTTGTGTGTGTGTGTGTGTGTTTTCCTTGTTTATTAGTAGACCCATATGAATCTGTACCTGCAGAACTCATAGATTTCCACAGAATCAAAACATATGTTGAGTTCTACACGTGTGTTTCTTGAATAAATATGTATGATTTTTTATTAAATATTAAATAGGTATTAATTTTTATTAATATTCATTATTATTTATTAAATATTTAGGCTAACTTCTTGATTATGCTTTCAGCTAATAAGGCTGTTGTTCTCTCAGTTCCTATTTACACATTTTATTAGACAGTGTCAGAACCAGGTATAGAATACTGTGCTTGTGCCTGCCTGTTACATAATATGGGCCGACATAGCCGTATACAAAAAAAGCATGTACTGTCATATCATATATTTATAATCAGTATTGACAAAACTAACATGAAACAGAATTGAAACATGAATCCTGTTTTCATGAAACATGAAAACACAGCATCTGATAACAGCTCCATCTATTGAACAGGGTTGAGTCTGACAGACTGTGCTGACAAAATTATATTTTGTATATCACACTAGGGCTGGACGATATTATGGAGCAAAAATATTATCGTGATATATATTTTTTATTTATCAACCTGGAAGTTAGCATCACCCTGGTTCCCTCGACAAAGACCCAATAGAATTGTTCCATTGGCTTTTGACATTGCAGAAAATAAGGTCTGTGGCCAACAAAAGACAATAATTTGTTTTGTTCATTGTGCACCTTTTGTTCACCAATGAACACAACGTTTATGAATTTCGAAGCCAAAATACAATGGCCAGAATTAAAAAGCTAATCGTGGTGGGCTATATAGCAACACCTTAGTTGTGAGACTCCAGTGTCACCACCATTAAGCTTCCAACAACTCGTTTACTCTTTATTTTAAAATTTGAGCATAGTTGGCAAGAGCATGATTATAAACACAATGAGGATGAAAAAGCAGATTTATGATAAGATGAGTTCCCCCATTTAGTGTGATGACATTTAAGGTCTCAGAAAATCACTGTAGTCCCATTTAGCCACTTGTTAGCAGCTGCCTTTTTTAAGACAAGTAAAAGCTTTAAAAAAATCGTTTTACTGGTGTATTTTAAGCTGTAGAACAAAACGTGAAAATATCTTGAGCTTGTGTCAACTTCAGACCTCATTTCAGGCATTTAACCAAAAACCCATTCAAAAAACCAATTGACTTCAGGATGATGGAACCGGAAGTGGCAAAATGCTAACTCATTTATGGGTTTTAGCCTTGCGAGGAGTAATAACACTGCCGTGAAACCTTGTAAAATGGGGGATGAAATAAAATAAAGACATAATAAAAATGAAACAGTACGCTTGTTTAGAACTTTTTTTCTGGTGAAATGGACATGCTGTTGTCAAAATCACGTAAAATTGGGCACCATCTTATCTCAGTAATCAGTGTTTTTGAGCACTATTGTCTCCATCCTTCACTAAAATTGACCTCGTTTAAAGAATTGCTATAGATTTGATTGTGTTATCTATTTTCTTTCAGATGATACAGACTCTTATCATTGTAAGATTCACTTCTGACTCGGTCTCCTCTGATTAGTCATAATATAAATAAATTGACGTTATTCCTCTAGGAGCAAAGCTTATCTCTTCCTTCCATCCAAACCTGTCAAAGCATGTTGGTCTTTGAGTCTTTTCCAGGAAGGAGTTCGTTGACCCCTCAGACATGTTGCAAACTTCAAAGCTGCGCTTTGCTGTGGGTTGTTATATCTCTCACATGAAGAACGCTATCTATCTCTCTGCTCACTTCAAAGGGAAAGGTTACATGTGCAGCAAATAGTTCCTGCCCACTGTTATTACCGAGGATTTCAGTTTGATGCAACATCCCCAAAGCCAAACTCTCTATTATTTTTATGATGTAAAATTACTCGAGTAATTATGGTGGGGAAATTGACTCAGCCGGTATCATTGTCTGTTTTGATACCAGAATTAATTAGAATGTTCCGTAAGTAAACTTCAAAAGTCCTTGGGATTGCTTTTAATGACAAACAGTAAATAATTTCCTCAAAGAGATGAAAATCAAATGGTCACTTGGCATCTGAATCCCCCTAGAGTCTGTCTAGAAGTGCACCATGTTTAAAGGCTACCAATTATACGACTTATGACTCATGCGTCTTAAATGGTGCAACCACCATTATGCGGCTCATATATGCGAGAGAAGCACTTCATCCGTAATCTGTCTCTTTTATGTTCACAGGTGAGCATGCTGTAATACATGAAGATGCGCCAGAGATCGTGGCTCTTTAAATGGTTGGGAATAGGCATTGGCGTTCTTCTGCTCACCGCTGCTAGCTATTCTCAAGATTCAGAAGGTAAGTTCTCCCTCATGAATTTCCCTGACTGTCTGGCATCTTCATTATTCTTGCTTTGGAGCAATCGAATTTAGATGATGATATCTGTGTTTTCCAAAACTCATAAACTTTGTTTCATAAGCTGGTGACCTGCCTATGTAGGCGCACTCCTGATGTTCCAAAAGGTAGGCAGCGCGAATATGAAGAACCCCAGAATGCACTGCAACAAGCTCAGTCAAAAAAATAAAAATAATAATTTAAGATGGCATGCAATGTGAGAGAAATGTTGATTATAAATATAAATAATTAAATACTGAAAAGTAGCAGTAAAATGTGATTCATTTCACAGAGGCTAGTTTTCTCATATTTGTGTGTCTGTGTATTTTTATTTATTGGTAATTTAGTAATATACTAATGTAGCGAATCAGCTCATGGGGAAATATGAATAATTAACCATAACTAATTATGATTAATTATTAATATTTTAGATCCACTGTAGATATTTAGCTGACCACTCAGGGTCAACCGTCTTGTCAATTCTAAGAACGTTAATTTCCTGGTTAAAGGAAATAACTTTCTTACTGTACAATTCTATAAGTTTGTAACGTAAGTTAAATTCTAGCAGCCACACCATGCTGCCGAGGTTCAATTTGAGCAAGGTAGGACACTAGGTTTTGGTATGGAGCCCTTTACATACAATCATAATCTGTGTTCATACAAATAATTTTCACTCAAGAAATATTCAAATATTTTCAACATATTTAGATTATCACAGCTTTAAAAAACTTAATGGATAATTATTTTTTCTATGATGGATTCTTATATTTCAAGATTGAAATTGTGGGACAGTGGTACAACGGTAAAATCTGTCACTTTAATTTGTACGTTTTAAAGTGAACTTCATATGACAAAAATGAATTAGTTAGTAAGTAAATTGATTAATAGCAACCCCTGATATATAAAAGCACAAAAAAATTAAGAAACATGCTAAAAAAAAACATACTGTGTGTAACATTGTAACAGTCAATGTATGCAAATATAACACATGCATTGACTGTTACGTTGTTACACACTATTTTATTTTTTGCATAGTCACTGTATAATATGCATTACTAGTAGGAAATGTTTGCCTCTGCAGAACACATAATGACTCACCATGACAGTATGATAGATTCTAAATTCATACAGATTGTGATGTATGAAATTTGCACAATGCCTCTCCAGCCCGTCTAAACACAGCAAGACTCTCTTCTCACTTAATCTGTGATGACGCATATCCTTTCACATTGGACACAACTGGAATTTACTGTATTTCCTTATTGTTGCATAGATGTTCCCTTCCAAGTGTTTTATCGATGTAGCACATTGATATGAAAGTGAAGAAACTCAATATATTGATCTTACTTTTGCAAAGAGTTGGAAACTGCTTTTTCATTCAGGCTTCAATTCAGTAATATATTTTTTGTATTTCACTTAAACACACTGTCATTTTTGGATACAAAAATATTTTTTTCCCTCCTCCCCAAAGTGTTAAATAGTTAACTGCAAAATAAGGCTTTTTTAGTTTTTTACTGACTCTCATAACATTTAGAACCTATAGCATTATTTTATATATTTATTGTTATATAGAACATAAAAGAAGATTTTTTGGGGGGGAGAACTATTTTTCTTACAACAGTAGTTTATAGTTGCCATGGCCATCAAGCCCCAAAACAGATGGGCACTATAAGGTAACCTAAAAGTAGCATATGTGTGAATTATATTTAAGTCATAAAACTGCCTTGTATGGAAAACAGACCAACATTTTTTTGGGACCAATATCTTCCCCTCCAGTGAGCTGTAACCTCCAGAATCAACCCTTTAATCTGGTTGTCAATAAATTGTTTGATCCAGTTAGCAAATCAGACTTAATGATTCATTTTCCTATCAAACTGATTCGTTCGTGATTCTGACTCAAGTTAAGATCTTACTGTTGGGGACGATTGTCAGTGAATTTTGACTTCAGAAACTTGAAGTGTTAAAGACAACATTTATTGTGCTAAATTAAAATAAATGACCAAACTAAAATATATTACCACAAGTAGATGGCCTCCTCCTCCCTTAATGGTTTTGGAAGCTGTACAATGTTTATATCTTAATGCTGCACCAAGCAGTGACATTCAGGAGAATTATGGGCTGCCAACTTTGTGGCAACAGTTTAGGAAGGGCCTTTTTTGTTCTGGCATGACATTTTCCCCTGTGCACAAAGTGAAGTCCATATAGAAATGATTTACTCTTTGTCCTTACTGAAATGACTGGAGTAGCCAGACTATAACTGGAATTTGGCGTACAGTGTATTACTTCAACATCACTAAGCCATACATTTACCCTACAGTAAGTCTGTCTGGGTTGAAGGCTTACTTTGCATTTGACCTCCAGGTTTACTGAAGATAAAGGATATTCCAGACTGAACATTGATTTATTGGTTCCACCTTTTTTCCAGTGTGGAAACTTTAGTAAATGGATATTTCAAAGGAAATTGTAGAGATATATACATGTTAGCATGATTTATTGGTTTCAACCTTAATGTTCATGGGCTGCTCTCACCCTCTTCCAGTGTTTTTTTTTTACAACATTTTCACTTTTTGTTCACTTTGCATAAAATACCTACCTCAAACTTCACTATATTTCAGATGGTTTTGCAGTAATTACCTCTTACATTCATTTTTACATTCAGTATCGACAAATATGGCAACAGTTCAAGCTGAGATATGGATCAGGCACACAGTACTGGATTTTCTGGAAAAGAAGTCACACCAGGTCAATCAATTGAATTTTTCAGGAGGAAAACAGAAACAGAAAATCATGGTATTCAAAACAGGAATGAAAAGCACAAGTATAAAACAAATGTAAATTGTAGTGGCATTCATTATAAACAACATTTATTATAAATGTCAAGCCTAAACTTATTCAAAGCAAAACTTAAACTACCAGTGTGGGGGAAATGTGCTATACAAATAAATTTGGGCTCGCCAGTCTAAATGTACGCTTGTTTTCTATGCTTGAAATTAATTGCATCCTATAAGTTGCTTAGTAATATACAGAGCCCCTAAGGGAACATTTTGATGGAAAATAAAATGAGATGGGAGGAAAACAATTATTTCAATGCTTTTGCAATCTCTTGTGAAACTTTTGCGTTTACCAGAGAAACATTGTATTCACTTGCAAACCTTTTGCGTTCCCCCAACAAACTTTGTGTTCACTTGTGACACTTTTGTGATGAAAAACTAGATTTCAGTGCTTTTGTTTGCAAGCGCAAACTTTCACGGGGAAATGCAGTACTTTTCAAAGAGCTTGTAAATGTTTTGCAAGAGAATGCTAATTTTCTTGGGGGAACGCAAGACGTTTGCGAGAAAACAAATTTTTTTGTGAGAGAGTGCAAAGTTTCTCGGATAAACGCAGTCCTTTTGTGAGACAATGCAAAATTACTCATGGGAACGCAAAACATTTGTAAGAGAATGAATATGTTTTGTGAGACAGCGCAAATGTTTCCTGGGGGGACACAACATGTTTGCGAGTGAATGCAAAGTTTCTTGTGGAAATGCATGTGTTTGCAAGAGAACGCAAATGTTTTGCACAAAGTTTCTTGGGGAACGCAATATGTTTGCGAGAGAACGCACTAAGTTTGCGAGAGAATGGAAATGTTTTGCGAGGGAACACAAATGTTTCTTGTGGGAACGCAACATTTTTGAGAGAGAAGGCAATGTTTTGAGAGAATATCAAGCGTAGCGTTAGTTCTGGCAGGTCATGTTAGTCAAGCTCGCATCCTCTGACTCTCAGCTGATCCCCATCTACCTATGGGAATACGACACCTATCTAAGCATTCATATATAAGGTCCCTCAGTATTATCATCAGTTTTCGCATTGCTCAATAGCTAATTACCCTCCTCCATCCCCAACTCCTCCTCTGTCAGTCAGGATTTAGCCTTCTGATTGTCCTTTGAATCAGACTAATTCTAAAATGTGTACATACAATTATTGAACTTTAACAATATATGCAATACATGTATGTTGGTTCTGTTCTGTTTACCCTGGGGGGTAATTGCTGCTCTCCCTGCTCTCATCCATGCTAGGCTGCATGGATGCGCAGGGAGTTCTTGCCCAGAACAGAACCATACCGCCAATCCAAACTGTATGATAATTGTCAATCATCTTTGACGATAGTGGTCCTGACAGAAGTAAAGTTTCTAGGGGGAATGCAATACTTTTGCTAGAAAACCCAAATATTTTGCGAGAGAATGCTTATGTTTTGCGAGAGAATGCAAATGTTTCTTGGGGGAATGCAATATGTTTCTGAAAGAACGCAAATGTTCTGCGAGAGAATGCAAAGTTGCTTGGAGGAATGCAATGCTTTTATGAGAGAATGGGAAAGCATTTTTCCTCCCATCTAATTTTTTTTATGTTTCAGATGATAAAAAGGTGACGTACATTATGAAAAATAAGATAGATCTCAAAGCTTTTGCTCTTTGGTGTAGCTGAACTGAAATGGAGCTGCATTCCAATAGACACCAAAACTCATTCAGCTTGATGGCAGCTTTAGAATCAGGCAAAACCAACAGTGAGGATAATTTACTGTCATTCCAAGAGCAGACTCTACTTTTTCCTGACTTTATCTCTTAAAGGATCTCTCACTCTCCTGAGGTTCCTGTCCATTACAAGAAGGTCTAGAGAGAGCTGTTTCTAAGCATTCCCGTTCGTCTCGATGGCAGTAGCTCAGCTGGTATGTTATTGAAAAATATATGCCTAAATTTACTTTGAGAAAAATGCTTTTTAGAGCAGGTTAGTCGCAGGTGCTAACAGGACCATGCTAAGTAGCTCAATCTTGACCTTTTGGTCCACTATGTTTTGATTCTATTAGCTTTTGCGTGTTCTCTGGTGGATTCTTATCCTTGCGGACTTGAACTGAACAGCTGACACCTCCCATATTGCAGTGTGCAAGAATACCATTAGAGTAACAAGCTAAAGTTGATAGTGGAGTTGGCCTCATGCGCTCTATTCTCACTTGAACCATGACCACTAGAGTTCGGCAGTCCAGCTTCCCAAGCGCTTGCTTTCTCCCGCCCCCGAAGATTCAGATGTGCCCGCTCTGTTCAGGGACATGGTTCAGCCAGAGTAGGTCAGCTAGGCATGGTGTCCACTGAATGCTAACTAAGGACAAGGCCAAGATTCATTCCAAGAAATATAATCTCATCCATTTTTCATCAGGCTATACAAATTCACAGCTCAGACATGCCTCATTGCAAAACATTTCAGTGGTCATTAGAATTGCAATAATGTTTCCCTTCAGGGATGCCACACGGTGCGAGCCAACATGCTTATATTGTATCAGGTCAGAGCTGTTCATAATGCATAATATGGTGCAGACCCATTGGAGTTGGTGATGAGATTTGAAATTTAGCTTGTGGTTTAAAGTTATGGGATACGTAATGAGTAAAAACCAGTTCATTATTGTACGTGTCCTTCCAATCACTGCGTCCTGGCATGCAGTAAAACTCAGAATGGTTTCAATTAAAATTTGAAAACACTTATACAAACTTTGGTACTTTCCCATTCAAAACAAATTAAAGTGATTGGAAGTTTTTGCTGAGTGTGGTTATCTTCACACTTACTTTCTGCCGAGAGCTGTGACTTAAGCACAAGGGCAGATTGATGTATAGGAGGCATGAAAAGGGACGATCAGCAGACAGTAGTGAATGGCTCCCCGTGGAGACATCAATCCCACTCAGAGGGTAGAAGTTGAGAACTTTGACCTTAGCTGTGATGGATGTGTCCTGCCTGACAAGCAGCCATGTGCTGCAATGTGTTGACGTGGTTGTCATTCCCGCATTGCACTGTCATTTTATTGTTCTAGATATTCTTCAGAAACCCTGGGGCAGTAAAACCATATACCAGAGAAACTCAAACTCCACAGCTCAGGGGCCACTTTTAGAAAATGCAGGGTAAAAATAAAATAAATAATACTCAATGGTCTGTCTGTCTGTCTGTCTGTCTGTTTCAAAAATGCTGTTAAGTGGTCTGTCACTATTAACAAATCACTGATGACAGTATTTGCGTATCCTAATGCTTTACAATTATTAAAAAGGGAATATGAATTGTGAAACATTTTGTAAAATAATCTGATTACACAACCACTTAAATGTCATTTAAATATAGTTTTTTTGCAGCCCAAGGAAGCAAAGTAGTGCGGCATAACTAAACTAGACCGCTCACTTTGTGAATTACAATAACAGGAGTTCAATAAATGTTCGATATAATGTTTATGCGCCAAAAACGGAAAGAAACAGCACTACTCATTTGAACCGCACCACACAGATCATGTATCCACTCTGCTCAAAGTTCAAACAGCAGCGCAGCGCAAACTTACTAGAGCAGATGAGTTTACTCGCTGATAAGTCTCGTTCACGCGACTACTAAACAGCACTGTTAACAGTATGAAGTGCTTGAATTCAGAAGAGAACACAAATGACTCTGTGATTTAAACTAGTTTAAAGCCAGATGAATCAGTGCTGACAGGAGAAACTCTGTGCACAACGAGGCAGTCAGAAGGGTTTTCAGGCTTTCACCGTGGCCGAAACGGAGTCCAGTCCGGGGTCGTCACATGTGGTTGCCGCAAGCCCGCCGACCGCTCCTTCGTCAAATCCGCCGGCCGTGCTGTTCTCAAGCCTGCCGGCCGTTCCTCACTCTAGCCCGCCGTGTGTGACGATGTGTATTTCGTTGCGAAAGCGAAAATACTTTGTTTGGCCTTCCAAAAGAGGACACGACTAGAAATCAGTGGTTACGTTGTATTTACAACACTGTTCCAGAACAGTTCAACCCAAATATTCAGATGTGTGCAGTGCATTTTATGGAGGACTGTTTCCTGATCCTGGAAGAGTAGACTACAATACCGGCTGTTCTGACTGACAGTCTGTAAGTACGTTTTCATATTTAAAGAATTTGCCACTGACGATTCAAACGCGAGTTTTGAGCAGTGTAGAGTAGCGCTTGTTGTTTGTCATTTCTCCGATCACAAATGCAGACATGGTTTTATGTTTACGCGGCGCAATGCAACGCAATGCGTAAAAAGTCATTATAATCCATAATTATGTCCCTACTGGATGCAACAAATGCCTCGTTTATAATGGGTTTTTTAATGTTTTTGTCTCGTCGCTCCATCACAGTATGGTAAGGGGCGTAACATTTCTGTCACACGCTTGAGGTATTCGTCCAATCACAACGCACTGGATAGCTGGCCAATCAGAGCACACTTCGCTTTTCAGACCGATGAGCTTTGTAAAAATCAACACGTTTCAGAAAGGCGGGGCATAGAGGAGAAACAATAATGTACAGTATGTGGCAAATAATGTGTTTTTTTAACCTTAAACCGCATAAACACATTTCATTACACCAAATACACAAAATAATGTTCTTTTTAGCAACATCATATGACCCCTTTAAAATAGTTTTTATTTTTTTATTTTCCATTTTCATTTAAATTTTAGTTAAAATTTTTATATTTTTGTATGCTTTTGTTTTTGACATTTATTTTTTGTAGATTCTATTAATTTTATTTTTATTATTTTAGTACGTTAAGTTTCAACTAAAGTAGATAAAGTGCCCCTATTATGCCATTTTTAAGGTTCCTAATATTGTTTTTGGAGTCTCCTACAATAGGTTTACATGCATGCAAGGTCAAAATATGCATTTATTATCACCTCATTTTCCATCGATTCTCAAACTATTCATTCGAAGCAGTTCTAAGATTCATTCTCTATCAAATCCTCCTTTCCCTGAGCCTACCCTCCTCTGATTGGTCAGATGCCCCAGTCTGTTGTGATTGGTCTAATGCATACAGTGCATGTTGGAAACAAAACACCCATTGCCATAGTTCTGTATTTCTAATGCTCAATAGAAAGTATAACATCTGTAAAAATCATTTATCATTAGAGATGTAACGATTCACTCAACTCACGATTCGATTCACGATTCGATTTTAAAGACAAATTATAAATGAAAAGGTGTCCTTTTATTATTGCTTGGACAAAATGCTGCACATTTCTTTGTTAAACAAAAATATAAATGTCAAAAAAACTAAACTAAATTGAAATTTTAAAACAAACCCTAAATCTAAACAAATAATTAAGACAAAAAATATCTTCATATAAACAAAGGCTATGCCTGAGTCATGGTTTTCCTTTGCTCAATATAAAAAGGGGTCCCACAGCCATGGAACTTTAATGGCGACACAAGATAGTTGGTCTTTCCTTTGATAGCCTGCTCACCATCATAGGCCCAGTTGCTAAGAGAGCCCGACTTGCCTTGGTTTAATGTGTCAGCACTTCTGATGTTACGTAAAGCCACACAAATGCTATCAATCTCTAATTCATGAGTGGCAGGCCAGAGACGTGCCTTGGAGACACAAGCAAAGATGCAAACGGTCGTCATCGCAACACGGAAAACCGATCCGGGGAACTTTTACTGTAGACTTGACTTTCATTTGCTCTTTAAACTATAGAGTGGGGGAACTATGACGTCAGAATCCGGAAGAGTAATTCACTGCGGGTTCCTTCGAAATTTTCCTGTGGGGTTTTTCAATTAATGAGTAAAATAAAGCTTGCGGTAAGCATAACTTGACGATACTTTTACGTTTTGTTCTACAATGCAAATTACACGCATCCATACCCAAAACACAAATTTTGAAGGATTTATGTTCATTTTTGAAAACGTATGTTTTTAATAGGCAACTAGATAAGAACGTTTGGGCTGGAAGTGTGTGCAGTTATGTTTACCGCAAGCTTTATTTTACTCCTTAATTGAAAAACCCCATAGGAAAATCTCGAAGGAACCCACGGCGAATTACACTTCCGGATTCTGACGTCATAGTTCCCCCACTCTATTAACCTTTGCGTAACGGGACAATTCATTTCCTACTTGTCCTCGCTTTGTGTAGCGCCCTCAAAGAAAGCCCATTTTGATCATAATCACTGATCTGTGTTGCAGAATTCATGATGTCGATTTTGTATGATTTATATTCTACTGCCATTCATTTCAGGATAAAGGTACGCAGAGAGGAGAGACCGGCGGAGAAAATCCAGTGGGTTGATACCGGATTCCTCCTACTAACAACAGCAACCACTGGCAGTCGTAGATCTCGTCTTGCGTACCATGAAGGAGCATGTTAATCAAATCAGTCACTCAAGGACTGCAGCGCGTTCACTGTCTCATTGCTTGCCAGTGTAAATCAAGAGAGCAGATAGTCAGTTCCTGCAATGCTGGGCTAAAATAGAGCGCAAAATGCAGGTCTACGTTAAAGCTAAAACAAGTATTAGTTGGATTGTGTTTGACTGTCATTTGAATTTAGAGTAAACGGTTAAGGTTAGGGTTTGGGATAGGTGTATATTTTCATCCAGTTGATTTTCATCAGGGTTTGAAGAACATTGTTATCATTTTCCTGTGCTTGTAGACTGAAATGATTAAGATTATGGTTGGGGCTTTCGTCAACCAAAGTTTAGGGTGAGGTTTAGGACAGCAGTTCTCAATTCCAGTTGTCGCGACCCCCCCCGCTTTGCACATTTTGTAAGTTTCTCTTATCACTTCTATTCGACCCTGCGAAGTGGATATTCACAGGATATTCCGCCATGATTCCAGTTTGAAGGGATTGTATATGTTCCATTCAAAGGGCATTAAAGCGTGCAAGACGTGAATTGAAATTGTATTTATTTACAGTTGTATATTATGTCACACTTTACAATTGTCTGTGAGTTTTGTCTGTGTGTGAAGACGCTGCAGGCAGGAAAGTAGCGCAGTTCAGTGAATGAATGTTCCAAAGTGAAGTGAACTTCAACATATTTCCCGTGCTCAGGGAGTAGGGAGCAGTGAACACTGTGTAGGGACAGTGTCCATCGAAACACAGTTAATGCATGGAGCTCTCTTATAACGAGCTGGTGATTTGAATAAAGTGTGTTATATTTTGAGAGACATGCAAAATATGCAGAGCGGTGGGTCACTGGGACTGGAATTGAGAGGGATAGGGCTGAGGTTAGGATTTCAAAATGATCATAATATCCATCAAATATTTATACTTGAAGGCATGTACTGTTTAGGGATATGTTTGTTTGACAGGAGTGCTGTACCAGGACCAAACAAAGCAAACAAACAAAAAGATATAGATATGGGTAATTTTTTTCTTAATTGGCAAAATCATGGACACTTTGATGTCCAGTTGCTTTGTAACCATGATTTTGCCAAGTAGGACATTCATGGATCAACATTTTTGGTGGTATTGGATTAAAAGAGTGTACAACCAGTGGGAATCGAGATTGAAATGTTTGAAAATATGTCTTTATTAATTTATATTCTGCACTGTAATCATAATTTGCGTGAAGCAAAATAAAAGTTGTTGTTATTTTACTGCTTATTTAATGTTTATTTCAGCTGGAAACTGCAGTTAATTATATGTATACATAAGTTTTTGCAAACATGTGGGTAGAGGAACGTTGTTCCACAGAGCCCATGTTGATTTTAGGGGTTGCTAATTGTTAGGAGTGGGTTTAGGATTCTACACTGAACAAAATTATAAACGCAACACTTTTGTTTTTGCCCCCATTTTTCATGAGCTGAACTCTTGACAGGAATGTTATCAAAAACTGTTTGTGGTCTGCTTACTTTAATTTAGCCTAAAGCAATGTCCTCATTTCTTTCAACCAGTCAGTTTTCAGGGTTGAGTTAGGGTAATTGATCGTTTCCCTTTGATTTTAATGGTAGTTAATGGTTAAAGATAGACCTAGAACTTTATTAGTTTGACCGGAATGTTCTTTCAGCAACATTTCCTACTTTGCAAAATCATGATTTCTTTCAGCAATATTTCCTACTTTGCAAAATCATGATCATCTTGAGGACCACCAGAAAATAAATGTACTCGAGTGAACACCACTTGCTAGTAACACTGCTTGTCTTTTGAATTTCTCCATGTATATGTCTCTTTCTCTTTGGTTATTTATCTTACGAGCATCGGTGGAAAATTTGATTCTGTGCTTCTTTTTTCTTCTGTCTCTCCCCACCTCTCTGTCACTCCATCGTTCTCCTGCTCTCTGCCGATGACACTATCCGTGACTCCAGACTGGCAATATGAGGGTAAGACGATGTATCTTATCTTTCTGTTCCTCTTTTGTTCTCTCATCGGGCATGAGAGCACAACTCTATTAACCCTTCACAACCCCAGTGGTAACAGCTATCTCTATACACATAAAGAAGTCATTTTGTAAATCTCTCTTTGACTTGTGGTCCCCCGGTCCCGGTAGTGGATAGGTTACAGTACGCATAGATCCATTTTTATGTGCAGGTTGTATGACTTAATGTGAGCTGAAATTGAAATGTCTTGTTTAGTATGAGTTACGCTGCGGTCTAGACTTGATGAAATTCTGATGTCTCTTTGTTCTCTTCCTTTTTTCCCATTCATTCTGTGTCCTTGTTTTACAGAGTGCAAGCTCTCCAGAACAGGCCCGCCCGCAACCATTGTAGCCATAGATGAGGAGAGTCCTAATGGTAGGTCTACATTGTTCGTTTCTTTTTTTTTGATTCTGCATTTCATTAAACTAAAATGAAGGACAGTCGTTTTGAAAGAGTGTGGTCAGAATTCAGAACAGCACTTGAGTTTAATCATGAAATTCAAGTCTGCCAATTTTTGGCTTAGCTCAGATTAACTGTTTAAGAATCTGAGGTGGACAGTTCACTAAAATGAATTGTTCCCGCTCAATGCTCATTTACTGCCATGGTTTTTGTTGTTTTGGTGCTGATTCACTTCCACCAATCAGGTAACGGCATAGACATGTCCATAAAATATGTTGCAATTCCCAATCATGCGAATATGTTCTGAGAGTTTGGTTGTGGAGGATTCTAGTTCAGAAGCTTTTGATTAAATTGATTGTGATTTTGATATATTTTGATTAATTTGAGTATATTCAGTTCAAGTTGTGTTGATAACAAATGGAACTGACTTCATCTAAATAATGACATGATTGTCTTATGTAAACCTGCTTTTTAGCTGAATTGAATTTGTTCATGATTCATGAATTTTGCAACGTCGATGCTGAAATTAATTTTGAATGACTTTAGCTGAATAATGACACTTGATTTCAGTAGAGCTGCTTATTGCTAATTTGAATTCGTTTTATGATGAATGAACTTCACACAGTTATTTGATCTGAACTGAACCAACACTGAACTGACTGGAGCCAAATAGTGATATGAATTGTGTATTTTGGATTTGCCTAATTTAAGTTTGCATCATTGATTTTGTTACTATACTGTGAAGCTGCTTTGAAGCAATCTCTATTTTCCAGTATTGCTAAGTAGCGTACTGTACTATACAGAACTTGAATATTGTTTCAGTAGCTTCTCTGACATATTTAGTGAGTTCAGTGAAGACTGAACTGTAACTCCTGTGTTTGAGTGTTTTTAAATGATTGGTCTTGAGATTAAGGACTTGATCAAAAGAATAGTTCCTCTTCAGGAACTCGAGCTGCGTCGAGAACACTAGGGGAACGCCTTCAGTGACCCACGCTCTGAATCACATGTGAAATCAGTCCAATAGCTGAGCGGTACGTCACGGCGGATGACGTCATGAACGGGAAGCTATAAAAGCACGTGCGGCGGAGCCAGCGTCAGCTTTCTGTCATTCAGCGAAGCGCTCTGTGTGTGTCAGTCATATTTATTGTTGTCTGTCAAAAGTCAATAAGCTCCAGCTATGTCTAATGTTTTGTGTTTGAATCAGACTACACTGGTTGTGCTGTATGTTTCTGATTCACTAAAAAGAACTGGTTCATTAGAGTCAATTGTTTGAGAATCAGACTAAATTGAAAACGCAAGGATAAAAAGATGCGTTTTCTTGCCATCGTTTTATAGTAATGATCTGACTTTACATTTAAAAGAGGCGTGTTTGTGCTCAATGACAAATGGCTTACTGTACTGTGAGTATGTAAATTGGTGTCTCAGATCAGTCATTATGTGGTTAAACTGAACTGTGGGTAGCTAGTTAATAAGCGGTAGATTGAAATACAGCGTACAAAAGTGCAGCAGCTCTCCTGTGTGATTTCCTTCATTGTGTGCTAATTGACAGTGATGGATGTGAACAGATTTGTTCAAATCCATTGGAGAACATTTGTGGACAAAACGGTGTGTATGTTACACTGATGAAAGCAATTTTTGTTCTTCACACTTACCTTAGACCTCCCATTGCGCACCTCACCAGGGCGCAGATGCACAGATGGTGTACAGTATGCTGCTACTTTGATGGGCCTTTCAAGTATTGTCATTTCATCCTCTCTTCATCTGCTCTCTGTATTGGTGTGCTCAAATATTGAGGGGCTATAAGAAGGCTTCAGGAGAAGCCTGAGAGCTGCATTTGCCTTTGAACTAGGGCTGCACGATTATGACAAAAATCAAGGGAATAATTGTCGATTATTCCCTTGAAATTGTAATTGCGATTATTAATTACAATTATCACAATTTACATTAAATTATGTTTATACCATTGTTTGATGCAACTGCATGCCATATTTTTATATGAAAATAAACAAGCTGAAAACACTCTAACTGAAAAACTTTTAGTGCTTTTCAATAGCATTAAGCCTCAAATGTCAACTATACATAGGATTGGTTTCTTTAAACTATAAAAAAAATAAAATATGAATGATATTATAATGTTATACTAAAACTAAAATTACAACATTGAAAAAAAACCTTAAGATAACATGTAGAAAGAAAAAAAATGCATCTTAAGCACACAGAAAAACATAAGTGGACATTGAACAATTAATTGCCGCTTTGAACAATTACGTAATTGTGCCATCCATAATTGTAATTGCGATTAGAAATTTGATTAATTGTGCAGCCCTACTTTGAACATAATTGGAACGGCTTACAGGTGTGATAAAGGGTCAACACTTTTGCTGTGTGTGTGTGTGTGTGTGTGTGTATGTATATGTATGTGTATATATATATATATATCCCCAAAAAACTAATAAATTGCTAGTAAATTTCACAAACAGTTGCAAAGAATCAGCAATTAACACATTGAATTAAACGTTAAATTTTGAATTAGAAAAACTAAAATAGTAGTACTCCAATATATAGTTAATTTTTTTTTTTAAATATACAGTATATACCAGAATTGAGAAAACTAAAATAATTTTGATTTCATGATGTAACATATAATCATACCATACTTTTGCATATTTAAAATAATATATATAACTTTTTTTTATTCAAAATGGTACATTTGGAACAAAATTGTATATTTGCAGTGCAGAAAGTGTTATAAATTTGACTGTTTCTGTCTTTGTTTTTCAATGTTTGGAGATTATCTCAGCGTACAATTTGATTTTAGTATGAGCAAATCTCTTCTCTCTGTTTGTCTTTATTACCACATCACTGCAGAAATAGATAAGCGTTTGGCCAGAAGTTTGAGAAGTGTTTGCTTAGTCAAATTAAGGAAAATCTCTTCTCTTAGGCTTATTTCAGAGCTTTTATAAGTTGGCAGGATTTGTAGTAATCTCTTCTTTTGCAATTTACCTTGAAATTTCTTTCCTAAAGCTGTGAATCTCTACGCAATTATTAGAGTAAAGAATAATCATATTCATCCAAGAGTATTATCCTCTTTAATGTATGCAATGAGATGCTGCCTTTACCACAAATTACAGATGATACCCCATTTTCACTCATTTCATCCTCCCGTCTCTGAGATCCACACATTATCTTTAAAACACCTTGAAAGCTATGCCACATAAAGGATCATCATTTTGACTAAAAATGTGTCAACTTTTGGAAAGCTCAAACTGTAATCAGAGTTGTCACAGGGAAATAGTGATAAATGTTTTATGTGTAAAATGTTTGCTCTGAGGAGACCAATCTTTCTCTCGCTTTCCTTCTTTCTGTATTTTGTTTAAAGCACTTCTGTCAGGACCACTATCGTCAAAATGATAGATACTTAGCATAAAGTTTGGTTTGGCGGTATGGTTCTGTTCAGGGCAAAAACTTCCCTGCCCATCCATGCAGCCTGTCATGAATGAGCAGGGAGAGCAGCAATAATAACCCCCCTAGGGTTAACAGAACAGAACAGGGCACATATCATTAATGTACTTAATGATATTTAAGTGTAACACTTTATTCAAGATAAAGGAGTCTGATTAGCAAGGAATATCAGAAAGCCAAGTCCTGACTGTGGCGAAAGGAGGAGCTGGGGATGGAGGAGGGTAATTTGCTCCGGAGCAAGCTGAAAAACTGCTGAATAATACTGAATAGAGCTTATATAGGAATGCCGCGATTCCTATAGGTATATGTGATCAGCTGAGAATCAGCTGATGCAAACTTGACTCCCGTGACCTGCCAGAAATAACGCTAATGCTTAATTTAGTTACACTTTTACAATACATGTTTGTAATTGCAATATAAATACATGGGCAAGTACTAAGTGAAAACTTTAGACACCATCTACTTGGGATGGTCAATTAATCATTCAGTAACTGACTAAATGATTCCTGACGTTAACTAGTTTTGGAGTTTTTAAACTAATGGCTGTAATGGTAGTACATTAAAGGGAATAAATTAAAAGCAACTTAAGCATGCTTTTTATCTCTGTCAAAGGGCTGCATGTTCTCAGTTTGCACACTTTGACCAATGATGACAACATTTTTGTTGTTGGCCATTGTGTTGGGTCTCCATGAGTGTATCATTTTAAAAGGTACTTTTTTATTTAAACATGCCCATTGTGAATAGTCTGCATTCTGTTCCATTTTGCTGTGCTTCATCCAGAATACAAGAACTATGAAGGGTCTGAGACCAAATAGATGTTGAAAGTACTTGTATAAAAAATATAAAAAAATATATGTATTCTGTGTGTAGTAAAAACAATAAAATAATTATTAATAATGAATTAATTCACTAATTTCTTGTGGAGTCACACCATGTGACATTTTAAAACCTGAACTAACCTTGTTTTGTCATTTAAAAAAAAGCTCAACATATCTGATATTTTGAGAGATTTACTGATATTATTTATTTATTGCATGTTGGTGAATGAATTAGATTTGGCAGTCAGTTTTTTTTTTCCTCCAAATTATATTAATAAGCAGGAACTTTTTTTAAAAATGTTTTTTGTAAGAATAATCAAAGGTTCTTTAAAGGCCCTCGAAAGAACATTCATCATAGTATATTCATTGCACTATACATATGAATTACATTTATATATATATATTTAAATAAAGTAATCCGGAAATAAGCCGGAACAAATTCAATATCAAATAGTGTGGGTGAAAGTCAGTTTGAGTTTTAAATATTGAATTTGCATGTATTACACCTAAGCATGACTCATTTTAGCCTGTGAGATTTCAAGCACTATTATAATCATCTCTCAGGTTGTTGCTTTGATAGTACTCATTTATGAATGAAATATCTGTGAATTGTGTATAAAACTACTCACATGCTACTGCATTTCAATCAAGATACGCATAATCTGGAATGCCCGTTTTCACTGCTGAAAAATGCAGTGGTAGGGAAAAAAATCAACATGTAACCTCAAGCATGATTTCATTTAGCACTTGTCTCAAAAATTTCTTCAAATGGCTGGAGTTATGATACTGAAAATAATTTTATTGAAAAAAGAAACAATTACATCAAGAGCCTTTCACCATTATTTACTCCTGTAAGGCATTGAAGACTATTACACGCTGATCATTATTATATTAGCACCTCAGTATTGTTCTTGTGCTCCTCTTTGTACAGTGAATGTTAGGTATTGGGGGACCCTGATGTTGATCGAATGCACGCTGGAGGTTACCACATTGGTTGCAGGATAGATTAACTGTTAGACCTCGATGAAGTTGCTGGCTCAATGGTGACCAAGCCAAACCTGGTTTAGCATTGACGTTCCCTTTGAGTGTCCACAATAGTGGAGAAGACAAAGGTGGAAAGCTTGGATTGGTGAGTAATTATGGCTACGTTTGAGTGACGGTTGGGTGGCAAAACTATTGATCTAGGCAAGATAAGCTGGAAAAAGTGAGTTTTGGTGTCAGGCTAGAAGTGGGTTTGTTGGCGGCTTTTGGGGAGTAAACTGACCTGACCTGACTGCAAGGATAAAGGGTTGAAGGGCATCCATCTATATCCCAAAATTCAGCATGCCTTGCATCAACTCATCATCTTCATCTGACCATGTTCTCCTCTGGCTCTTGTTAAATGTCCCGTGTGCTCTCTGATCATCCTCTCTGCGTCCAATTAGAGCCACAAAACTGACCAAAGTGACCCTTGCTTGATGATTAGATTTGCCTCGTAATTTGCCAGATCTGTCAATTAGTAGGCTGCTTTTGATCTGAGTTATTAGTTTTGTCCTCATTCTTTGAGTTAGGAGCAGCATCCATTTCAGTATTTGAAACTGAGACCTACTGAACTGCCCAAGATTGTCTTGTCTTGAGGTCTTCACCAGTGTTGAAGAAAGTTACTTTAAAAAAGTAATGCATTACAATATTGCTTTACTCCCTAATTAGTTAATTTTATGGAAAGTAATGTGTTGCGTTACTTTTGCGTTACATGCTAACACTAGAACTACCAAGGCAGTCATTTTGACCGTTTTTAAATTTTAAATGTAATAACTTTGTTGAAATAAAACGTCTCAGGTTACTTATGTAACCATGGTTCCCTGAGTAGGGAACGAGACACTGCGTCCTCTAGGGGTCGCTATGGGGAACGCCTCGTCGTGACCCGTGTCTGAAGCATACATTGAAAAAAC
>NW_015505400.1:712282-728027 GCF_001515645.1 Sinocyclocheilus grahami | reverse complement strand
TATATATATATTTAAATAAAGTAATCCGGAAATAAGCCGGAACAAATTCAATATCAAATAGTGTGGGTGAAAGTCAGTTTGAGTTTTAAATATTGAATTTGCATGTATTACACCTAAGCATGACTCATTTTAGCCTGTGAGATTTCAAGCACTATTATAATCATCTCTCAGGTTGTTGCTTTGATAGTACTCATTTATGAATGAAATATCTGTGAATTGTGTATAAAACTACTCACATGCTACTGCATTTCAATCAAGATACGCATAATCTGGAATGCCCGTTTTCACTGCTGAAAAATGCAGTGGTAGGGAAAAAAATCAACATGTAACCTCAAGCATGATTTCATTTAGCACTTGTCTCAAAAATTTCTTCAAATGGCTGGAGTTATGATACTGAAAATAATTTTATTGAAAAAAGAAACAATTACATCAAGAGCCTTTCACCATTATTTACTCCTGTAAGGCATTGAAGACTATTACACGCTGATCATTATTATATTAGCACCTCAGTATTGTTCTTGTGCTCCTCTTTGTACAGTGAATGTTAGGTATTGGGGGACCCTGATGTTGATCGAATGCACGCTGGAGGTTACCACATTGGTTGCAGGATAGATTAACTGTTAGACCTCGATGAAGTTGCTGGCTCAATGGTGACCAAGCCAAACCTGGTTTAGCATTGACGTTCCCTTTGAGTGTCCACAATAGTGGAGAAGACAAAGGTGGAAAGCTTGGATTGGTGAGTAATTATGGCTACGTTTGAGTGACGGTTGGGTGGCAAAACTATTGATCTAGGCAAGATAAGCTGGAAAAAGTGAGTTTTGGTGTCAGGCTAGAAGTGGGTTTGTTGGCGGCTTTTGGGGAGTAAACTGACCTGACCTGACTGCAAGGATAAAGGGTTGAAGGGCATCCATCTATATCCCAAAATTCAGCATGCCTTGCATCAACTCATCATCTTCATCTGACCATGTTCTCCTCTGGCTCTTGTTAAATGTCCCGTGTGCTCTCTGATCATCCTCTCTGCGTCCAATTAGAGCCACAAAACTGACCAAAGTGACCCTTGCTTGATGATTAGATTTGCCTCGTAATTTGCCAGATCTGTCAATTAGTAGGCTGCTTTTGATCTGAGTTATTAGTTTTGTCCTCATTCTTTGAGTTAGGTGCAGCATCCATTTCAGTATTTGAAACTGAGACCTACTGAACTGCCCAAGATTGTCTTGTCTTGAGGTCTTCACCAGTGTTGAAGAAAGTTACTTTAAAAAAGTAATGCATTACAATATTGCTTTACTCCCTAATTTGTTAATTTTATGGAAAGTAATGTGTTGCGTTACTTTTGCGTTACATGCTAACACTAGAACTACCAAGGCAGTCATTTTGACCGTTTTTAAATTTTAAATGTAATAACTTTGTTGAAATAAAACCCATATAACTATAAAACCCTGACTTTTCCTAAATGTGTGTGTGTATATTTTATTATAACATTATTTTATTAAAATTACAAAACACAAACGAGTTCTGAGTATTTCTACCTTGAATGGCCAAAGCGGTCAAATTGACCGTTCGCATTACAGAAGGCGTATAATTTCTGCTATTGCGACTTTTTTCCCGTGGTTGAAGATGCACGTCACTGTTGCCTAGCAACTTTTGTTCTAGTTGTTTTTGTATTCTATTGCTAAGCTAAAATTCCTGTTCGTAAAAAGCTGAGTGGACACCTCCAATACAACAACTGCTGTCATTCAATCTGCCATGGTTCCATGTATGCTAGGCTGGAAGACTATAGCTTGGCTGTTATCAATAATAGCCTACTTCAATGTTATGACAAAATAGCCATAATAATAATAATGGCTATTATTATTTTTATGCTAGTGTAATGCTATAGCTAAAGCATATAGGCAAATTTTAGCCCCGACAAGACTGATATTGTGGAATAAAACAAACTAATTAGGCATTTATTTTTAGCGACAGTGACTATGTTTATTATTAGGCCTACCTATACTATCAATACAGATACATTTATTCATGGATCATGATTCCAGTGGTGGCTGCATATAATTGTTTCCAATTCATCTGATCCAAACAGTTGTAAAGTACAAAAGTAAAAATGTATTGAAAAAAAGAATTCACAACATGCTTCAGGTCATATTTGTTGGCATTTAGACTTTCAAATACAACAGTTTCACTGCGGTGAAAAACTTTTTTTCTCCCTCTTGCCGGACACAAAGCAAGACGTGCACATTCGGGAGCGGTCTACTTAGCTCTTACACAATTAAATATTACAAAAAAATATCGTATTTTTAAGGGTGATGATGTCATAAAATATGAAAACAGACATTCAAAGCTTCATTGTAAAAACTCAAAGAAGCTTCGAATGTAAATATCATATGACAAAAATGGCATTCAGTTCAGTCTATGAACGGTCAGAATGACCGCTATGGCCATTCTAGTAGTTAAAGAATTCCGTAAGTTCTAGTGTTAAATCTGGGCTGGGCCTTTGTTTTTAATTAAAAAAGTTCTGTTTCTGGCTAATGTAAACACTAAACAAGTAATCTGGTTGCATAACTCAAGTTACTTGTAATGCGTTACCCCCAACACTGGTCTTCACTGGCTTTGTCCGTTTGGGTGCTCGACTTGGTCAAGGGCAACAGTTGGAGAGATGCTTTCTCAAGGTTCAGACGTGAACCTGTGTTCAATCCCAGCTAGGGCTACAACTAACTAATGATCATTTTTCAATTAGTCAACACATTTTTCAATTGTTTTTCTCGTTAATTGATTATTAGTCGAATAATCCTTTAGGTAACCTACCAATAAATAAGAACCACAACTTCTGCGATTCATTTTTCGATTAGTTACTTTCCATTACTTTACAAATCCCAACATTAAAGAATAAAGTGCCAATAATTAAAAGTCATCTATCAGTAATACAAATGTCCATGATGGCTGAGTTCACAGTCAGTCTTTGGGATTGACAACAGCATTTGCTTACTGGTGTAAGACTTAAAATGTTTTGTTCATTCTGCAGATTGAAACAGCTGCTTGAATACATATCTGAATGAATGAACAGATGCAGTCACAACTGTATTCTAACTCGGGTAACCACAGTGTAACCATATCAAAAATGTCTATAATGCTGGGAAGTTTTATCACAATTGACGGTGCGTTATTAAATAAATGAATCCAATGAAGGTGCTAGTTTATCCATCAGATCTTTTAAATAATTGCTTTGTAACCATGTGCAGAATATTCTAAGCCACATGTCTCGCACCAATAACAGCTCCAGTGGATATTTGGATGAACGCGACTCATTTCTCCATCTCTTTGAGTAAACTAAACCTCTCATGATTAACACAGGACAGACAACTAACTGTTCATTGTAGTTTTGTTCATACATCCAGGTTTGACTAGAATTTGGTTGTAAGTCTTGAAAATGCATTGATGCATTCCTTGCAAATTGACATATTTTCGATTACGCTGATGCATCGTTTCAGCCCTAGTCCCAGCTAGGGGTGTTTCCCGCCAGTGTGGATCATGGTTTGGCACCAGACCACCTTCCCCACATCCATCTCTTCTAACGACAACCCGGCAGGCCATTTATAGGTTTATAGGGGAAATAAGCCCATCTCAGCAGCTAGAGTCCTTCCCAAAATCACTTCATCACTGACATCCACCAAACACTAGAGTTTGCATGGCCTCACATTCTTACTAGTTGACTATTTGACCAGAAATGTACTGTTTGACCAGAAATATATTGATTAGTCAATGCAAAGTGTAGATCAGTGTTTCCCAGCCTTGATTATCTTACATTTCAACTTGTTTCTCCACTACACATTTGTTATATGCACAGTTATGTAACATTTGCAGTCTGAGAGGCATCTGAAGCTACAGCTATTATGCAATTTTCAGGTGAGATCTTTTTTGGTCTTGGGTTACAGAGGCTCTCGGTCTGATTTGAAGTGACGGTAGAGGTAAACAACTCTTGAAGACTTGCTTGCATGGTTTAGAGGATAAAGCCTGTTGTTGGCATAGGTGAGCCGGTGTGGTCACAGGGAAATTGTTCCATAAGTCAATATATCTGGCTCTAGCATTGTGCGAAAGGGAGTTTTAGATGTATAATATATTACTATGGTGGAGTAAACAGGCAGGTATTTGATTGTGCATGTTAGAAAAAGAGCTGGTGGAAACTCATTGCAAATTGAATTCAGTGATTTGTCATGCCAAGCCAAACTCTTATAACTTTTGTTCTGTCAACAAAGGTATATTATATTACATTATATTCACTCCACAGTTTAATTTATGTAGACTTCAAACTTTAATGCTTACAAGTGAAGAAATTAAGAAACATCTATTGTATTTTTTTCTATCAAAGTAATTCATATATTATGAAATATTCATTTTTCATTTACATTTATTTTACAGTGCAGTTGCATCACAATAATATATTTCTATTTTAATAATAATAATAATAATAATAATAACTGCACCAGACTGATGCATTTCACTTTAAAAATCTAACCTGGTTTGTTTCCCTTAGGATTTCCCATATAACATATTCTCATGGGTTAGGTTAAAATGTGATCAATATAATTTTTCCCCTTTTTTGTTGTGTGTGTGTGTGTGAGACATTTGAGGACTGAGCCAAATGAGAAACAGCACACAGTTTTTTTTTGTTTTCGTTTTTTTTTAGCACACTGGGTAACAGAAGTCTGCCTCTGGGGGTCGAGGCTATTTAGCATCTTCTCCACTTCACATCCCAGCAAAGAAGTGGAGGATGCGTTTTTTTCCCCCTTGTTTTATTCCACAAAAAGACAAATGTGTCAGCTTACTACTGTTTCAGAAATGTAGCCTTGCAGTCACAACTCAAGAGGTTAGGGAAGTACAAACACAATATGAATTCTCTGTTATGAGAATCATGTTTTTGTTATAAGTTGGGAATTGGAAGAGCAGTGCTGCGCAGCTTTGTTAGGATGCACAGCTTTGGAGATGGTTTAGTATGTCTTTGATCTTGACAGGCTAGAAGTGGGTTTGTTGGCGGCTTTTGGGGAGTAAACTGACCTGACCTGACTGCAAGGATAAAGGGTTGAAGGGCATCCATCTATATCCCAAAATTCAGCATGCCTTGCATCAACTCATCATCTTCATCTGACCATGTTCTCCTCTGGCTCTTGTTAAATGTCCCGTGTGCTCTCTGATCATCCTCTCTGCGTCCAATTAGAGCCACAAAACTGACCAAAGTGACCCTTGCTTGATGATTAGATTTGCCTCGTAATTTGCCAGATCTGTCAATTAGTAGGCTGCTTTTGATCTGAGTTATTAGTTTTGTCCTCATTCTTTGAGTTAGGAGCAGCATCCATTTCAGTATTTGAAACTGAGACCTACTGAACTGCCCAAGATTGTCTTGTCTTGAGGTCTTCACCAGTGTTGAAGAAAGTTACTTTAAAAAAGTAATGCATTACAATATTGCTTTACTCCCTAATTAGTTAATTTTATGGAAAGTAATGTGTTGCGTTACTTTTGCGTTACATGCTAACACTAGAACTACCAAGGCAGTCATTTTGACCGTTTTTAAATTTTAAATGTAATAAATTTTAGCCCCGACAAGACTGATATTGTGGAATAAAACAAACTAATTAGGCATTTATTTTTAGCGACAGTGACTATGTTTATTATTAGGCCTACCTATACTATCAATACAGATACATTTATTCATGGATCATGATTCCAGTGGTGGCTGCATATAATTGTTTCCAATTCATCTGATCCAAACAGTTGTAAAGTACAAAAGTAAAAATGTATTGAAAAAAAGAATTCACAACATGCTTCAGGTCATATTTGTTGGCATTTAGACTTTCAAATACAACAGTTTCACTGCGGTGAAAAACTTTTTTTCTCCCTCTTGCCGGACACAAAGCAAGACGTGCACATTCGGGAGCGGTCTACTTAGCTCTTACACAATTAAATATTACAAAAAAATATCGTATTTTTAAGGGTGATGATGTCATAAAATATGAAAACAGACATTCAAAGCTTCATTGTAAAAACTCAAAGAAGCTTCGAATGTAAATATCATATGACAAAAATGGCATTCAGTTCAGTCTATGAACGGTCAGAATGACCGCTATGGCCATTCTAGTAGTTAAAGAATTCCGTAAGTTCTAGTGTTAAATCTGGGCTGGGCCTTTGTTTTTAATTAAAAAAGTTCTGTTTCTGGCTAATGTAAACACTAAACAAGTAATCTGGTTGCATAACTCAAGTTACTTGTAATGCGTTACCCCCAACACTGGTCTTCACTGGCTTTGTCCGTTTGGGTGCTCGACTTGGTCAAGGGCAACAGTTGGAGAGATGCTTTCTCAAGGTTCAGACGTGAACCTGTGTTCAATCCCAGCTAGGGCTACAACTAACTAATGATCATTTTTCAATTAGTCAACACATTTTTCAATTGTTTTTCTCGTTAATTGATTATTAGTCGAATAATCCTTTAGGTAACCTACCAATAAATAAGAACCACAACTTCTGCGATTCATTTTTCGATTAGTTACTTTCCATTACTTTACAAATCCCAACATTAAAGAATAAAGTGCCAATAATTAAAAGTCATCTATCAGTAATACAAATGTCCATGATGGCTGAGTTCACAGTCAGTCTTTGGGATTGACAACAGCATTTGCTTACTGGTGTAAGACTTAAAATGTTTTGTTCATTCTGCAGATTGAAACAGCTGCTTGAATACATATCTGAATGAATGAACAGATGCAGTCACAACTGTATTCTAACTCGGGTAACCACAGTGTAACCATATCAAAAATGTCTATAATGCTGGGAAGTTTTATCACAATTGACGGTGCGTTATTAAATAAATGAATCCAATGAAGGTGCTAGTTTATCCATCAGATCTTTTAAATAATTGCTTTGTAACCATGTGCAGAATATTCTAAGCCACATGTCTCGCACCAATAACAGCTCCAGTGGATATTTGGATGAACGCGACTCATTTCTCCATCTCTTTGAGTAAACTAAACCTCTCATGATTAACACAGGACAGACAACTAACTGTTCATTGTAGTTTTGTTCATACATCCAGGTTTGACTAGAATTTGGTTGTAAGTCTTGAAAATGCATTGATGCATTCCTTGCAAATTGACATATTTTCGATTACGCTGATGCATCGTTTCAGCCCTAGTCCCAGCTAGGGGTGTTTCCCGCCAGTGTGGATCATGGTTTGGCACCAGACCACCTTCCCCACATCCATCTCTTCTAACGACAACCCGGCAGGCCATTTATAGGTTTATAGGGGAAATAAGCCCATCTCAGCAGCTAGAGTCCTTCCCAAAATCACTTCATCACTGACATCCACCAAACACTAGAGTTTGCATGGCCTCACATTCTTACTAGTTGACTATTTGACCAGAAATGTACTGTTTGACCAGAAATATATTGATTAGTCAATGCAAAGTGTAGATCAGTGTTTCCCAGCCTTGATTATCTTACATTTCAACTTGTTTCTCCACTACACATTTGTTATATGCACAGTTATGTAACATTTGCAGTCTGAGAGGCATCTGAAGCTACAGCTATTATGCAATTTTCAGGTGAGATCTTTTTTGGTCTTGGGTTACAGAGGCTCTCGGTCTGATTTGAAGTGACGGTAGAGGTAAACAACTCTTGAAGACTTGCTTGCATGGTTTAGAGGATAAAGCCTGTTGTTGGCATAGGTGAGCCGGTGTGGTCACAGGGAAATTGTTCCATAAGTCAATATATCTGGCTCTAGCATTGTGCGAAAGGGAGTTTTAGATGTATAATATATTACTATGGTGGAGTAAACAGGCAGGTATTTGATTGTGCATGTTAGAAAAAGAGCTGGTGGAAACTCATTGCAAATTGAATTCAGTGATTTGTCATGCCAAGCCAAACTCTTATAACTTTTGTTCTGTCAACAAAGGTATATTATATTACATTATATTCACTCCACAGTTTAATTTATGTAGACTTCAAACTTTAATGCTTACAAGTGAAGAAATTAAGAAACATCTATTGTATTTTTTTCTATCAAAGTAATTCATATATTATGAAATATTCATTTTTCATTTACATTTATTTTACAGTGCAGTTGCATCACAATAATATATTTCTATTTTAATAATAATAATAATAATAATAATAACTGCACCAGACTGATGCATTTCACTTTAAAAATCTAACCTGGTTTGTTTCCCTTAGGATTTCCCATATAACATATTCTCATGGGTTAGGTTAAAATGTGATCAATATAATTTTTCCCCTTTTTTGTTGTGTGTGTGTGTGTGAGACATTTGAGGACTGAGCCAAATGAGAAACAGCACACAGTTTTTTTTTGTTTTCGTTTTTTTTTAGCACACTGGGTAACAGAAGTCTGCCTCTGGGGGTCGAGGCTATTTAGCATCTTCTCCACTTCACATCCCAGCAAAGAAGTGGAGGATGCGTTTTTTTCCCCCTTGTTTTATTCCACAAAAAGACAAATGTGTCAGCTTACTACTGTTTCAGAAATGTAGCCTTGCAGTCACAACTCAAGAGGTTAGGGAAGTACAAACACAATATGAATTCTCTGTTATGAGAATCATGTTTTTGTTATAAGTTGGGAATTGGAAGAGCAGTGCTGCGCAGCTTTGTTAGGATGCACAGCTTTGGAGATGGTTTAGTATGTCTTTGATCTTGACTGTTATGACAGGTTTAGTTGAGTCACAACCAACTCTAGATTCAGACAGCATTCTTGCATACATGTTTATCTGCCCTACTGTGCTGAATCTTATGGATGCTTCACAAACAGTATATTGGTAATAGACAAGCGTTACAATATTTATATGCCAATTCTTTGTATTATCAATTCTTTATATGTTTGGAATTCAAATACCTCAGTAGGAACAGAAATAGCACCATAATGGGCATGAATATGGGCTAAAATAAGTTTTAAAGCTAGATTTTTTTGTGTTCGTGCTAGTGCAATGAATCATTCAATGTTTTTATTATTATTATTTTTTTTTTTGACTGTTTAGATATGTAATGATACACCTTTCCTTAACAAGCCACACAATTTGGGATATTGTACAAATTCGTAGCACAAACGTTGTCTAATACACATTAATGCACATAAGCTTAATACACATTCGGCCTTCATGTGGAGCTGAAATATAAATGGTTTAAAAGCAGTTCCAATCACATGAATGAGCTAGTGAAGTTATATTTATGAGCAATAGCAACTGATGCTGGCCTGATTTTTGAATTATTTCTACTTTTATGGTATTCCTTTTTTTTACCTCACAATTCAGCAGTGTTGTAAACTTTTCTGTCAGCATTGTGAATTCTGTTACATTTTTGAAGAGTTACTGTACAGAACATACACTGAGCATAGTTGATCTTCATCTTTAATTTTGTCTAGTGGAAATTCACACAGAAAAATCTACTACACTGCCATAAACATCCCTCATTGAAAGGATTATTATCTCATAACAAATGTATCATTTATAAAAAAATAAGTAAATGCACATGCTGCTATTTCAAAATTTTAAATGTAAGTGCATGAGCAAAATTCACATTGTATTTAATTTTTCTAGCTGAGATATCATATTGTCCTACATAAACACAATATAGTGCTGATGAATGTCATCTGTTCTAAAAAGGAAAAAGGGTCAGTTGATAATTGATTCTGACCTCAATAGATACCATTATCCTCTTACAGCCATACCAAAGAAAGACAACTTTAACTTGGAATTAACTTTAAGACTGGTCTTGATTTGGGTTTGGATGGTATGGAACATGTATTGATGAATTATGGAATATGTAAATATATATATATTTAAACAATTAGATTGCAGACTAATGAGACTATTTGTAACATAAATATTTATAAGTATTGTGTTGTGCTTAATTCATTAAATACATTTGTATTGTGAAAATGTAACACTAACTTTTTTAAATTAAGTAAAGTGTACTATTTGGAAATTTTGATTTAATAAATAAGATAGTGGTCAAATACTACTTACTGTATATAAAACCAAAAACTGGTCAGTTGTGAATCAGTCTGTGAATCGGATTAAAACACTGAGTTTCCTGTATAGTTTGACTGATTTTTAAACGTCCATATCAATGTTAAAACCACCCCTATGCCCGGAGTATGATAATGATAATGATATTCATAGGCTTTCATATCAGGATAACAGCCCAGCTCTGCTTAGCAAGAATAGCTGTTAAAACTACCATTTGATCTCTCAACTGAGGGAATGGGAGCAAATGTGCAGTATATTTCTTTTTTTATACCGTTATCTGTGTGAGTGATAAAACATTCACAGGATGTCAGATTTCCCGTGCCCAGAGAGTCTCTTTACGCCACTGCAGTACAGATGAACACGGGAAGTTGCTTTGGCAGGCCAGGAATGATAGAGCTGGATGGACGCGATGGAACCCTGTTGAGAGAACAGTGAGAACAATGAAAGAAAGGAGGAAGACGCACATTGACATGTGAGCAGAGAACTCAACATGCTTTGCCAAGTATCACCCAGCTTGCCCTGCACAGGTGTGTTGCCAGCGTGCAAGGGCCCCGGCCTGCTGCAAACCAGCTGCCAAGGGATGTCCACGACTGGGCGCACCGCTGTTTGAGACAGCCTAGAGAGGGAATGGCGTGCCGCTTCCTGAGATCGTCCCGGCGCTCGGCAAGAACGCGTTCATCACTCATCGGTGTGACATAGAAAACCATCTGGCCGCATGCTGAGAGACATGGCTTTAGAGAGAGGGGGATGAGAAGCGCTTACGAGCAACCTGGAAGAGTGTGAAAGAGCTGTAAGTGTACGCTGAGACGGAGATAAGAACATGCTGGAGAAGAACACATTTTTAGTGTATTGGCATGCTGGGGAATTTCATTAGTATGTGGTCAAAAACGGGGATTTTTCTTTTGTATTTTTCCACTCAAGTGTACAGGAAACATACTGTCCGCCACAGTGGAGAAAAATTTTAAATAATATATATATACTGTGTATATGTATGTGTGTATATATATATATATATATATATATATGTATTCCCATTTAGAATATATATTAACTTCATACCCAAAAGATAAAAAAAAAAAAACATATATATATATATATATAAATTAGATTTAATATTTTTCCTGGGTATATGGATAATATGTACATTTAAATGAGTATGTATGTGTGGGTATTTATTGACAATGGATTGATGATGGGATTTTTTATTTTATTTTATTATTAGCTTAAATTGTTTTTTTGGAAAAAAGGGAAGTGGTATTTTAGATTTAATAAAATTCCTGGGTATACGGGTAATATGTGTGTTTAAATTAGTATGTATGGATATATTGTAATATTCTCAAGCTAGATTCTTGTTTTTTTTATTAATTTAGATTTCTATTTTATTAATTCCTGTTGACAGTATGTACTGTATGTCTTTATTTATTTATAAAAACAAACAAACAAAAAACAACAACCCTGGATTCACAATGAGCAGACATGACCAGAATTATTGCGTTTTAAATATCATTCTTGCATAAAATTGTTGCATTTAGTACATTTACATTGCATACAAATGCATAACAAACTGTTTTGTCAAATTTGAACTTTGTTTGACTCGTGATTTTGTTTATAATATATTTGTTTTGATGCCTTAATGTGCAGAATATTACAGATATTTCACCGCACATTGTTAAAAGAGTCACAAATGTATTATTATTATTTTTTTTTTTGGCATTTGTTTGTCTTTGATTTCAACCACTCGCTTTGCTTACGTCAGCGAGGGTCAACTTAACAGTTTGACTCATGATGTATTATGTTGCAGTTAAGTTCTTGAACAACTTGAAATTAACAGTTTGTTATTTATATTTTAGGTTATTGCAAGTGATTAGGGTTACACTTTATTTTAAGGTGTCCTTGTTACAGTGTAATTATACATATAAGTACTGCGTAATATTAATTAACTACATGTAGGCTACTTACTATATGGTTAGGATTTGGGTTTGGCTAAGGGGTACTTGCATGCAACTATGCATAATTAATTGTTATTATAATAGTAAGTACATGTAACATGTGTAACAAGGACACCTTAAAATAAAGTGTTACCGTGATTAGAAACATTAAAAAAAACAGCATTTAAGTATTTTATTAATGGTGTGGAATGAAAGTTGAAAGAAAGGTCCTCCAGTGTACACCAAGCAACTTACAGGAGACCAAGTTTTGTTGTTTGGACTAGCACAGCATTTTCTATTGGCAGCATGAGGAAAGGAAATTATGTTAGCACTCTAGCGTTTCAGTGTTCACACATCTAGATGTACTTGGTCCTTTAAAACGAGCTTGTGTTTCCTGGCTGTTTTATGCTTCGTAATCATTGGGGCTGATGACTCTCCTGAGATGGCTGCTCATATGATTAACTATCCCGCTTGACTTTAATGTCCGACAACTAGGTGTATCGAAGGCATCCATTGGCCCGTTCAACATTAAATCTTTCCAAATGTTAGCAGCAGGAACACAATGACTTATGAGGTCATATTAGTTTATTTTCCATTGCTCAAGGTTTGTGCTTTGTAGACCCTTCTATGTGTCTTTGGAAACAATGACTGCGTTGTAGTCGCATAAAAATTTACAATTTTGTACAATACAACCAAGCATATCAAGCAATATTAAACAACTACTTAGAGTGGAATTTCCTGTAGGATTTAGTTTGAATTAATAAGGTCCTATAGCCGTTTGAAATGAAAGGCTGAAGTGAGTGTGATGTGCTCTACGCGGTGAACTGAATGTCGGTGGAGCTCACCCAATGTATTCTTATGCTGTCAGCTGCTTTAAATCACTTGCTGCAGTTGAAGAGCTCTCATTAAACCCACATTACAACACCTGAATGCTGCTGTACAGTTTTTGTTTGCCGTGTGCTTTGGAATAAGTTAGATCTGTGTATGTGATCGCTTTTATCATTCAGAGAAATGACATTAAAGTATGTTTTAATTTATCCTAAATGTCAAATTTAGTTTCCCAAAAATACACTCTAACCACATATTAAAGACAATCGAAGTAATTATGTAATTACATACAAAGATGTACTAAAGTCCTAATAAAGTGGGCCAAAATATCACTCTCATCTAGCTGCATTTAATTTAAATTTCAACTATAATTTATTTTCATGAATTTGTAAATATGCACTGAAATATCTGAAAACATTGCATTCAGTTCCCCTTTTTTTTGTATGCTAAAGTGTACTTCTTTAATCAAAGAATAGTAAGAGTATAGAGCTATAAAATGAATGTGGATGTCGGTCATCTTTAGTTAATAATATAATGAAATGAAAAGGGTAATGCCACAAATGCTTTTTAAAATCAAAACTGGGAGCAAATAAATGTGTTTGTTTGTTATTATCACAGGAACCCTTCTGGTGGAGAACATGCAGATAAACGGGAGAGCAGAAGACCCTGACAGGACCATCTCTTTATCTCTACGGGACAACCACGACTACTGGGTCATTCTGGACCCGGTTAAGCAATGCCTGTATCTCAACAGCACCGGACGAGTTCTGGACCGAGATGTAATTATTTGGCTTCATTATGCTATACTAGTCCATTGAATGCTAGTGGTGCCGAAACCACACTCCAACTTTAAAGGAATAGTTCACAAAAAATGAAAATTGGCTGAAAATATTCTCACCCTCAGGCCATCCAAGATATAGATGAGTTTGTTTCTTCATCGGAACAGATTTGGAGAAATTTAGCATTACATCACTTGCTCACCAATGGATCCTCTGCAGTGAATGGGTGCCGTCAGAATGAGAGTCCAAACAGCTGATAAAAACATCACAATAATCCACATGAAACCAGTCCTCTCACATCAAAATCTACCAACATATTTTAGTTTTGGATTGTTTTCTCTTGATCTGTGCATATTTCTCTCCAGACAACTTTTTCACTGGAGAAAGCAATATTATGAATAGAGGACTCACATTTTAGCCGGAAGCAATAATTCGAAGTTAAAATGGCTTGATGGATTTGTTTCTTAAAAAAAAAAAAAGCATGCAGCTTTTTGCTTCAGAAAGACATTAATTGATGGACTGGAGTGGAGTGGATTACTTGTGGATTATTGTGATGTTTTTATAAGCTGATTGGACTCTCATTCTGACGGCACCCATTCACTGCAGAGCAAGTTGGTGAGCAAGTGATGTAATGCTGAATTTCTCTATATCTGCTTTTCATTCTCAGGTGAACTGTTCCTTTAAATGTGGTAATAAAACATGAACCTGTTTAGAATTTTTACAATTTTAAAAATGTTATGCTGATTATGTAACTTGTAACAAAAAAAATCCACTGGTGGTTTTAGACCCTCTTTATCCATTCATTACTTTTGGTTCAATCAGAACTATGATAAAACAAAAAAGTTCCTCTCTTTTGCTTGGAAATCTGTTGTTCACAGCATACACTTTGTAATGGGCTCCATAATGGACTGCAAACAAATGGTCATTTTTCGGTCGGTCTGCTGAATGCACACCATGCAAATGAACTTGCTCGATTTGTTTCTTTTATTTTTGTCTTTCAGCCTCCCTCCTACATTCATTCCATTGTGGTGCAGGTTCAGTGTACTAATGAGCTTGTTGGCACGGTGATCCTACACGAGGTGCGGATAGTCGTACGGGATCGAAATGACAACCCCCCACGCTTTCAGCAGCCGCGCTACTATGTTGCGATTTATGAGGTGAGTTTGTATTAAGCAGGCCCTCTTTTGTTCTTCTTCTGTAGTTGTAATGACTTTTTCACAAGTTACGTTTCTACAATTTCTGGAGAACATCAACGTCACCGGCATTCTGGAGCACTCGTCATTAGAAGTTTGCTGAAGTGAATTGGTTTAGCTAAAACTGAACACTTGCCAGCTGTAATTGGAAATTCAATCATTGGAGTGTGCCAGTGTGATGGTTTACCGATGATGGGGTTATTTTGTGGTAAATGAATTGCACTTGTGGGCTTTGGAGCTGAAGCATTTAGCTGTTAACGTTTCTCTGTCTTTGACTGCTGTGTAATTACCCCAGAAGTGCTGTAGCTCACTGAATAAATCTGCCAGTCCCCTTTTGTGACTTATTTAGCTTCTCTGTGTTTTTCCACCATAAGTTATGGCTGTATCGTAAATTCCGGTATGCACAATTTTGGTTGATACTTTTCTTTATATACTCTGCCCCTCTATTTTGCTATATTATTTTTGCTTCACAAATCACAACAGTTAAAGCCCATTTATTCTAGTATACACTACCAGTCAAAAGTTTGTAATAATTAAAAATGTTGGTAACACTTTACTTGAAGGGGTGTGCATGAGACTGACATGACACCTTCATAATCATGACATGACACATGTCATGAATATGAAGGAGGTTTTATGCATGTTTATGACAACTGTCATTAAGTGTCATTCGCTCAGTTATGTCATTTTTAATGCAAATATGACATTATTTGACCTAACCCTATCCCTACCCTTACCCCTAACCATAGCCCATAACAAAGACATCTCAAACAATGTCATCTTTGCATTAAAAATGACACAACTGAGCGAATGACACTTAATGACAGTTGTCATAAATATGCATAAAAACCCTTCACATTCATGACCTGTGTCATGTCATGATTATGAAGGTGTCATGTCATGATTATGAAGGTGTCATGTCATGATTATGAAGGTGTCATGTCATGATTATGAAGGTGTAATGTCAGTCTTATGCACACCCCTTCAAGTAAAGTGTAACCAAAATA
>NW_015505400.1:705569-709643 GCF_001515645.1 Sinocyclocheilus grahami | reverse complement strand
GGTAACACTTTACTTGAAGGGGTGTGCATAAGACTGACATGACACCTTCATAATCATGACATGACACATGTCATGAATATGAAGGAGGTTTTATGCATGTTTATGACAACTGTCATTAAGTGTCATTCGCTCAGTTATGTCATTTTTAATGCAAATATGACATTATTTGACCTAACCCTATCCCTACCCTTACCCCTAACCATAGCCCATAACAAAGACATCTCAAACAATGTCATCTTTGCATTAAAAATGACACAACTGAGCGAATGACACTTAATGACAGTTGTCATAAATATGCATAAAAACCCTTCACATTCATGACCTGTGTCATGTCATGATTATGAAGGTGTCATGTCAGTCTTATGCACACCCCTTCAAGTAAAGTGTAACCAAAATGTTTAATGTTTTTTTTTAATAAGTAGTCTCTTATTCTCATTAAGACTGCATTTATTAAATAAAAAATAAATAAAAAAACAGTAATATTGTGAAATGTTTTACAGTTTTAAAGAACTGTTTTCAGTTTGATTGTATATTTAAAATGTAATTATTTCTGTGAATGCAATGATGAGTCTTCATTACTTCAATCTTCAGTGTCACATGATCCTTCAGACATCATGGGTTTGCTGCTCAAGAAATATTCTTTGTATTGTTCGTTTTGTTAACAATGCTGAAAACGGAGCACAACTGTTTTCAGCATTGTTAATAATAAGAACAATGCAACATTTTTCTTAATATTTGAATGTTTCTTTTTTGTGGAAAATGTGATACACTACCATTCAAAAGTGTGGTGTAAGAAAGATAGTTTTTTATAAAGAAAATAAATGAATACTCATGTGACAGTAAAGACATTTATAATATTACGTAAGGTTTCCATTTCAAATGAACACTGTTCTTTTGAACTTTATATTCATCAAGTAATCCTAAATGTTTTCTATAAAAATATTAAACAGAACAAATTGTTTTCAACATTGATACTAATAATAAGAATCATAATATGATTTCTATATTCATTTATTGAAATTAATTATATTAATTTTGATGAATTATTCTAATAATAATTGATACAATTTGAGCAGCAAATGAGATATGAATATGCATATATTGAATATGCATTTGTAGGAGTTTCCCTTTCAGACGCTAAATTTATGGGAGGAGAGTATTGAATCACGTGTTGCATAACGTTTGCGCTTGTCAAATTGCTGGAATTTGCGCCATTATTTAATGCGCCAAAAAAGCATGTCTTAAAGCAGATGCAAATTTGTGCTGCTCTTGGTAGACTGTGTTGGTCATTATGGAAATGTGTCTGTGTTCTTTAATTTGCACATTGCCAGTAAATCACCCGCAGAAATGTCCACTCCCATTTGCGCTTTTTTTGGAATTGCGCAGTCACGCTAATTTGCCCTGTTTAGTAAATCTGGCCCTTAATCTCTAATAACTCCATTTTGCTCTCTGATTTTTATTTATTTTTTTGTCTGCGTTTCTATGTCTGAACACAGCACTGTTCACAAGCACAGTATCGGGCCGATACCGTATATGTAGTTTACAGTATTACTGTTTTTACTTTTTTGTTTTGCTGCTGTTAATGGAATAAATGCAGTATTGGTGAGCATAAGGTTCTTTTTTTTCAAGTTTATTCCAAACTTTTGACCGGTAATGTAAAGTTCTACATTATTTCGTAAAAAAAAAAAAAAAGTATACTGTCTATATGAGAAATAGTAAGTCCTCTATATACAGTAATAGAGGTGATATTTCTGGTTGGGTTTGTAATGAGCTGTCTGAAACATGAATATTAGCTACATATATTAATTATGATGAACATGCTACAGCTATGAACATTTGCAGCCCTGAGAAACTGAATTTTCATTTTACATGTGTCTAAAGGACAAGATATGGACAGTGCTGGATGGAAAATGTCAAACTAACATTAGTGACTTCATTCAAATTCATTATTAATTAGTCTAAAATAAGAGATATGCAAAGGGCAGAGGTTGTGTAAAACTTTGTGAATGACAGTAATGCCAGTTCTGTGAGGTTTCACGGTGCAGATTTTGTGTGGGCCTGCCATTACGGTCACGGTACGTTGCATTCTATGACTCAATCTTTACCGTTAAAAACGGTGTCCATTTCTGGAAATCCATTAGCCCTATTTTTATTTTTTCCATCACTTTGGATTCGTTTCTGAGAACATTCAACACATAGTGTCATGGTGGGTCTGTCGGAATGCTGCCTCGGTCTCCAGAGATCTTCTCACATTGGATTGACTGCATGGAGAGTGTGTGGCTTTCAGCTAATTGAGAGTTGTTCCCCGGAGAGCTGTCAGTAGAGATTTCCCTCATTAGGAAGCAGCTTCAGTGGCAGGCAGCCTCCTCTTGAGTGGCCTCAAAAAAAACGACAGGCCGTATTGCCCACTATCGATTTCAACCGGAGTTTGAAACGTCTGACCGACGCACAGATAAGGGGGACTAACACAGCTCAGTCCATCAGTCAACAAGCACTGCAGAGCGCACTATATAAGTCCACACAGTGCTGAAGCAGCCTGCTGAGTTTAAGAGAGACGGTGAAGTAAATAATAATGTTAGGGAAAAATCATTTGATGGATGTATGGATTGCATTGCAAGCCGTTCTAAATGGTTAAAGGGTTGTGTGTGTTCATTGAGTGGCTGCAGATGCCGTGAAGTTATAGCGAGAAGAAGTTCAGATTAACTTTCCATTGATCAATGTCACTAACTTAATGTCCTTTTGCCCTACAGCTATTGAGATTGATCGGATGTCTTAAACAATAAGCTACAAGAGGCTGTGCTATAGTGTGAATACCGTCAAGCTGAAGGCTGTTGTTTGCCATTTTAGCCATGACTATATTTGCTTGTAGCCTTTTATTTATGTCTGTGCCAAGAAGCATGATTTGCTACTTGCTATTGCTAGAGAGAGCAGAAAGGACAATATCATTCAAGAGATCACTTGATTGGACAAGATGAGTTATCAATGTTTCAGTTCTATAAAGCCTATTGTATCATATATGAAACTTGATTTTCTAAGGCCTCTAAATGATCAGCATGATCAAAACTTTGATTTTTATGAAGTGAACTTGTAGAATAACTTTTACATTGTTAACAATATTAAAGGGGTCATGAACTGGCTTTTTAAACATTTTATACTGTTGTCTGATGTCTACTTATGACATTTGTGTGGTTTTTACATCAAAATCAATAAGTAATAGGCTATTTTCTACCCTGGTTTTGACGCTCAGTTTATATGGTTATGCCGCATTGAAGACTTGGAAGTAACCGCCCGCTGCTATGATTGGATAACAGTTTTGCATAGTAAACTAACTTTCTGTGCGTCTGTTTGACAAGCTACATCCTTCCTAGTTGGAGCCTTCTGTGACTTTGGTTAGACACGTACACATAATCAGGACATATCAAGCGATCTCTAACAAAGCAATAGTGACACATGGTACAAATATTTTTTTACTCGCATAAGTGTGCTGCGCCATTCCTGTCGGATCCAATATAGACGCACAACATTGCTTTTTAATCTCAGTCCCTCTGCAAATCCAGCGTCGAACTGTGTCTTGTTTACAAAGGAATCTGCGGTGAAATGAAGCAAACAAATGCTCAATGTTTTACTCACGTGAGCTGAATCTTATTTAAAATAAAGTTCAACCACGCATTCCTAATATTTGAATCCGAAGGAAGGTTATGCAGCAACTGTGTTCTTCCACAACCAGGCACTGCACAATATTTTGCAATCTTCAACGGCATGTTTATTGCTCGGTTGCTCGATCCGGTTTAGAGCCACTTATGTTATTTCCCTACTATGTCATGCGCGAATCAGTGGGCGGGGCTAGATAATTGGGTGTTGATATTCTTCTGTGGAGGCGGTGTTTAACCTATCTATAACGTCATACATAGGCACATTCCAGGATCTGGCGTTCGCTGGGCCTGGTGTCAATAAAAGCTTTTATTTCAGTAACAAGGACGTTTTCAGTTCTGAAATTTACAGGATATTCTATTAGTACGATGATCTCTTATATATCAAAAGCTCAAGTAAAAGTTGATTTCTCAATTCATGACC
>NW_015505400.1:692280-705506 GCF_001515645.1 Sinocyclocheilus grahami | reverse complement strand
ACAAAAACGACTGGTAAGGGACTACAACGAGTTACTTCCCGGGTCTGTTACGTCAAGAACCCAGAATTTTACATAAACCCCGCCTCCGGGAACACGCAGCAAAGGGGGCGAGGCCATGCTGCGCTGCTTTAGAAAAGAGGAAGAGAAAACTACAGGTGCATGTAAAAATCTATTCATATATGAATCGCGATTCTGTCTTCTAACGATTCTAATGGATTCGTAAGTTTCAAAATCACTGTTCTAAAGCAGCGGTTTTCATCCTGTTCCTCGCGTCCCCCTGCTCTGCGCAAGCTCTGCATCTCTCTCTCTCTCTCATTCAGATCATCAGCTCAGTGAATACACTTATTTTCACATACTATAGCTATGAGAAGCATTGTACATGGACGCGTGTGCGGTTGCCGTACTGTATTAAAGCTTTAATCAGAATAAAACTGTATATTAAAAGCTAACAGAAGCAGTAGCATTTACAAATAACAGCGTATCTAAAAGTATGAGACAAAAAAATCTTAGGCCTACCATTAAAAGCTGTGCTTGCACAGGTTCTGCGCGATCCTCTTCACTAATATCCTCTGCGTCGCAATCGGGTAAGCACAGTAGACGACGCCATTGTTTACAATACAACCGGAGCACATGCTGCTGAGCTGAGGGGCGGGACGTTTAGACACGCACTAGAGGCGGTTTAGCCAATCACAACACACTGGGCCAGCTAACCAATCAGGGCCCATCGTGTATTTCTGAGGACGGGGCTTCATAAAACAGGAAATGATCAGCATGTTCAGAGGAGAAGGGACAGAGCGGTGTGGAATAAAGGTAAATTATGTGAAAAATAATGAGTTTTTTAACAAACAAAGCATTAACACATGTTAGACTGCACCTCATAAACTCAATCAAGCCTACAAAAAAAACAGTCAACCACTCCTTTAAAACGTAAACATTTACTGAACTTAAGCTTCCTTTTTTGTCATAATTGTTGTAGTCTTCACTCTCAAAAAAAAAAAAAGTGCAACAGCTGTTACTGGGGCAGCACCCTCTCAAAAAGTACAAATATGTACAGTTTAAGTACTAACAGGGTTGCAAATGGGTAGAACATTTCCAGGGAAGTTTTTGAAATGTTCTGAAAGTTTCCAAAACGTTTCTAAAAATTCTGGAGAGTTTCCAGAAATTTACTGGACATTTTTCACCCCTTTGCAACCCTAGGTACTAATGCCTGTATGTATAAGGTAGGGGTAAATAAGGAACAAAAGTGTACCTTTCGAAAGGGTTCCGCCCCAGTGACAACTTTCATACCTTTTTTTCTGAGAGTATATATACAGTAAGTGTATTGATCATAAAAAAAATTCAATTTTGGAAGTAAAATAAACCTCTTAATTAAATCTGTTGATATACTCTAAAGACTTGGATTAAACTGTTCAACGCCTTAATGACCTTTTTTTTTTGGAAGTTTTGGTTGCCTGGACTTTCAGTAGAGGGACAAAAAGCTCTCAGATTTCATTAATAATATCAAGTCAAATATAATCTGTCAAAGTTTGAAGTCTTATGGGTTTGGTACCACATGAGGGTGAGTAAATGTTGACAGAATAAAACATTTTGGGTGAACTATCCCTTTAAGGTGTGCCTTTAACCTCGTTGTACCCTACCAAAGCTACTTTAAGGCAAGCCTCCAATGTTAGCTAAATTCTAACGAGGCCAGAGGTGTCTTTTTGAATGGATATCAATGGAGAAAAGGCTTCATTACACTGAATAAACTGCTTTTGTATGAAAACGGCTTATCATTTTGATTAATCAGCCACCTATTGGCTAATCTTCAACCGTCTACCTTCAAAAATTATTTTTTAGATTAACCTATTTTTAGAGTTTACATTGAAAAAAAAAAGTTGTTTTATAAGAGAAATCACAGACACTTTTAACTATCAGTAAATAGTGATTGACTCTTGCACAATTCTGACAGAAATTCGATGACGTTGAGGCCTACATATAAATTAATTCTTTTTTTACTAGCTAATGTCTTTAAATAAAATTTTTGTAATAACGTGTATGTAACATAAAGATTATGCATTGAAATGAAAATACAACAATAATAATAAAAATAATAATACTAATTAGTAGTAGTAGAAGTAGTAGTAGTATTCTAGATATAAATAATTTTTAATACAATTGTTGGTAACATTTTATTTAAATAGTTTGTCAGTAATGCAAGATAAAATATTGGTATTTTATCATAAGATTAATAACATCTTTATTTTTTATTTTATATTATTTATATATTTTTTGTTATTTTACATTTTTGACGGCAGTAGTTTTATGTTTCTCTTCAGGTTTATGCATTTAAAAGTACTACAACAGTGGGTACTCTCACATATATATATATATATATATATATATATCTCACATATTTGTATTATTTTCTTTTTCTTTATACATTTTTAATATGGTCTTGCTAAAAAGGGAGTACAGGGACTTTCTGACAGGTGCTTTTCAATTGATTTACTTCACAACCGTACAAAACCTGCATTGTTGTGCATCATTGATTATCGCCGAGCATCATATAGCACAATTCAGCAACATGAAAATATTCCGACAAAACTGCAATAAATGCACCAAAGAAAATATAGCAAAGAAAACGCATGTCATGAAATGCAAATAAAATTACTCCAGCAAATCATTTAAATTAATATGGTGGTATTACACATGCAAATTTGTGACATTCTCTTACTGCATCTTAATGAGCAGCATTATTACCATAAGTGAAGTGAGAGGAGCTAAACACTCTAAACCACATTTTTCAGTAAAATTATACAACAAATATGCATTTAACTAAACACATCAACACACAGTACAAAATAGTGAAAGTCACACACCTAGGTTCACTTGGTCTACTATGTTCTGAAGATAATCGAGTTTAACCTGAATAACTTGAAATGTGTACCAGACTTTATGCTGATATTCAGTGGTCTGGCTATACAAGACTACTACTGCATGTTCACTTCCTAATTAAAGTTTTACACCATTTACACATCAAACACTTTTGCTTTCAAAAGAGCACCAAGCATCCTGTCTCCATGTCCCTTTTAAAGTGTTGCGTCTCCATCTGTACTGCTAAACAGGGTGAGGAGGTTTTGAAAGTCAAGTAGTTTTGTCCCATCAGCATTCTCTTCTTACTGAAGCAGATAGATGATGAATATCTCATGAGGCTGGGAGTGCGTGAGCCTTTGTGTGCATATGTGTGAGGGAAACCCTTTTCACTTGGTCTACTATGTTCTGAAGATAATCGAGTTTATGTGACTGCAAGCTTGAAATGTGTACCAGACTTTATGCTGATATTCAGTGGTCTGGCTATACAAGACTACTACTGCATGTTCACTTCCTAATTAAAGTTTTACACCATTTACACATCAAACACTTTTGCTTTCAAAAGAGCACCAAGCATCCTGTCTCCATGTCCCTTTTAAAGTGTTGCGTCTCCATCTGTACTGCTAAACAGGGTGAGGAGGTTTTGAAAGTCAAGTAGTTTTGTCCCATCAGCATTCTCTTCTTACTGAAGCAGATAGATGATGAATATCTCATGAGGCTGGGAGTGCGTGAGCCTTTGTGTGCATATGTGTGAGGGAAACCCTTTTGACCTACCCTTTTCTTCTCCACAGACCACAAACAGGACATTCGACATCCCTCTCACCCTGTCTGGATCAGTAGTTCTGAGAGAGAGGCTGAATTATGAAGAGATCACACGCTACCTGGTCATCATTCAGGCCAACGTAAGAGGAGGAGAAACAGTAGGAGAGATACAGTAGATAAAAGAAAGAAAGATTTACTCAACCACATGTCGTTCCAACCCTGTATGTCTTGTTCTTTCTTCTGTGGAACACAAACTGAGATAGAGTGTCCAAGTTTCTTTTGTCCATAAAACAAAAGTAAAACAAAAGTAGATGGTGATTTACTCTGTCAAACTCAAAAATGTTTCAAAAAAGAGCTAAAAAAGTAGTTTATACAACTGAAATGACTTCTTATGAAGTTGTATGAGAACTTTGTGTGAGAAACAGACTGAAATTGAAGCTGTTATTCACTGGAAATCTCCTCCAGATCCCTCACGTCTCATTTGGTGTTGTGTTCAATTGAGAAAAAATGCCTTTAGACACATCATGCCATGTGTTTGCCATTAAATGCAGCTAAATGGCATTGGTTGGACTTGAATTTCAGTCTGCTCCTCAAATGAAGGCTTCAAACAACTTGGAATATAGTCGAAAAGAGTTGCACAGACTATTAAGGTTTAAAGGTGTGGCCACATTTACTGTTGTTCAGCCAATTTTCATTGGTGAAATTCAATAGGAATCCACACGATTGGGATTTTCGTGTGAGGGTGAAAGATTTCCACACCCAGATTTTGCAACAGGTTCAAGTTGGTCACACAGATATGTAGCCTTGACTAACAGAAAACTGCTTGGTTTGAAAATAACTTATGTGTGAGCTGTTCTTTATACACTCGCTACACTGTTGACAGTAGAAAATGGACCTTATTTACCCACAAAATTATGCCAAGCTTTTGCTAATGTGACCACACCTGTAATCAGTATCTTGGACTTGTTTGTGTAGACTTTTTTTTAGACCTAGACAGCATTTTGCAACCAATTTCACTCCAGGTTAAACAAGATATTCAACCACAAAAATGCAGGGCTTGAAGTGAGAGGATTAGAAAAGTAAGTGAGATGCCCAATTTTCTGTCAGTAAAATGTCTTACTTTGCCTTTGACTGGAGAATCTTTTTGGCTGGCGAATAAGTTTGGAATTTTGGAGTTGGATTCAAACTCCATCCCTAAGTCCAAAGTTTGTGTTTCCCTTCAGGACCGAGCTCCAAACCCGAAGGACCGGCTCACCGCCACCACCACGCTCACAGTGGATGTGTTGGACGGGGATGACCTGGGCCCAATGTTTCTGCCTTGCAGCCTGGTAGACAACACCCGTGACTGCAAACCTCTTACGTACCGCGCCAGCATCCTGGAGCTCACAGATCCGGTGAGCGGTTCCTTATCCTTTGCTTTTTCAGCTGTGTCTTACGTTGAGTAGTTACGTATAGTCTCCTCATATATTGTAGCTCCAGCCTGAGAATTTAACTGGCACTGGTTTATAGTTTGACTGACATGTATTTTGCATTTCTGGTCTTGAAGAACATCTCTTTTACTTGACAGACCAAATGGCTTTGCATTGCACACGCTTCTAGCAATAGGGATCGTTTTCATTCTTCATTTCCGAATCCACTTGACAATTCCAGTGTTTTGATTCTTTTAGTATTTAGTATCAGTTATTTTGGCCCTGTCCCAAATGGCACATTTCATGTGCACTTGCTGTCTTGCGGACTTACAGTGGCCGCCGTGTGCACATGTTCATTAAGTCCGTGAGACCGTAGGGTGTCCCATTCGTCAGTTGAGCTTTCAGAAGGGTGCTCTCGATGCACACTTCTGCCGATCTCACACTGGAGCGAGCTCTGCAGCAGACTTCTACCCGACAATCAAAACGGCATCACGTCACAAAAGTGTGGACTCAGAGGAAGACTGCAAAGGTTTAGGGTGCGATTTGGGACAGAGCCTTAGTCTCATGGGACATTTGACACATTTTGGTTCATTTTGAGTTGGACATGTCGAAAATAATGACTTGCAGTTCTTTAAATAAGTCAATAGCCTATTTGGTGAGGGACTGACTCCTAAAACTGATTCAAACAGACTTATCAGTTTGAGACTGATTATTTTGACAGATATCTCAAAAATGGCTCATAAGAGTCATTTGTTGCAGTTTAGTGAATAAACCAAGAACTGCTCCACTGAGTGAGTCATTAAACTGATTCAAACAGGATTTTTTTGTTAGGAGTTATTTGATACAATTCATTTAAAAGACTTGCTCATTTTGGTGAATTGGATAATTCGCGTCCTGTATGATTAACTTGCCGTTAAAATAAAAAATGAAATGCCATTACAACCCTTCTGTTCCAGTAGTTTGAAAAAAAAATGGACACAGTTCTGAGTAAGAACCAATTTTTGACTCACAACCATACAAATAAATCTATGTTATGTTGCCATTACTTTTTAATTACCACAAAAAATTAGTTTTTGTAAAGTGTAGCTTAATATTGATAAATTAGATGATTAAGGGATACTTTGTGAGTGAGAATGAACGTGTAGGCAACAAATTGCAAGTGTAAAGTGTAAATAATACAAAAGTCTTATTTTTGTGCTAAACTTTGTCTGACTCAAGGGCAAAGTGGTGATGGGGTTTTTAGTAACTCAGTTCACGGGTCACCCCTATCTGCGATTGCACCTGCAATAGTTGCAGCACCAGCGCAGAGCCTTGAGCACTAGGATATCGCCATCCGGCTTATGTGATAAATGCTTCTTTAAAAACATGAAATTATGGCCATAGGGCATACAACCTTAAATCAGCATTTCTATTAGCTTCAGATTTGGTTGATGTATTGAAAACTTGATTTATTTTCAGCCAACTCTCAACAAAGTGAAATGATGTTTGACTTGAATATTGCACATTGTTTTTTTTGTTTTTTTTTGCATGAAACTGCATTCGTAACCTATTTTACTCCGGTAATATGATGTGTTTGAGTGAAACAGGTTAATAAACAATGAAATGGGTAGGACAGAACATAACTTTATTTACTGAGAGTTAATGGAAAGTGAGAGTTACCAGAAAAAAAACCAGACCAGAGTGTAAGTTTGCTAAAACACTGTTAGTTAGCGTTAACCAATAGTAAGAATGGGGAAAAAAATCAAATAAATAAATATATATATATATATATATATATATATATATGCAGGTAATTTACTAAACTAAAGTTCATTGAAAGTAAGTTCATTTTAAAAGTTTGTTTTATAGCAAATGCAGATAACTCCAACAGTCGTTTTTTGGCAAAAGCAGATAACTCGACATTTCATGTTTTAGAGTTAAAAAAAAACACGTTTAATCTTTGTAATCTCCTCAGATGACAATATGCCTGACAAACGTTGTTGTTGTTGTGATCATAAACTGTATGGATGTGATTACACGCAATACACGGAGCTTTTCCCTCACCATTGTAACGCGCTGCTTTTACAAGGTTCCTTGAAAACGTTTCAGCTTTTATTTTCCTTTTTCGCCCTGAAGAAGATATCACAGGTTCATCAAGTTCGTCGAAATTATCCATCCTCGATCACTTTTAGCCAGCTTTGGACCTGAATACAGCGCGCTGATTCGCTAAAATGGGCTTATCGGCTTCTGTTCAAAAACAACAAGGGTGCTTGTCGGCTTCTGCACTAAAACGTGAACTCGTGATGCCTTGAAAGTGGACAAAACCACCTTTTTTTTGACAAAACTTGTTTAGGGTTCAGATTGCGCTATATGTGAAGAATAAAAAAATTGCTGATTTCCGTGCATTAAAGTGCCGTTTATCGGTTTTTGCAAATTAACTCTTCATACATATATATATATATATATATATATATGAGCAATATCGCTCGAGTACTCTAGTGATATTGCGTTTATACAGCAGTTCGACGGAACATGTGTGTAATTAAACAAGAAACAAAGGAGTGCCTAATAAAACCCTCTTTTGTGCGGAACTACTTCCTTCCGCCACGGATTCAAAGTTGACAGTTAAACATACGTCACTTTTAGAATTCATATCAAGGGCATGTGCTACTTCAGTTATGTTATTAGTGAGAAATAATGAGGTTATAAGAGAGAAACAATGCGGCAAGACGTGCATCCAAATGAGAGAGAGAGAGACCGCGAAGCTAGATGTTTCTTCTTATATTAACTAACGTACTCTACGATTAGCTCAGTGAATAATTAAAAAAAAACATAAACCCGGGTAGAACAAGCGGAGTGATACAAAATTGTGAAAGGGCGTTCCTGTAGCGATATCAGTACAATAACACACGGGTCTCAACCAATCAGATTTGAGAACCAGAATGGACTGTTGTATAAATAAATAAATATATATGTATGTATAAAGTAGACTGTGTCAATTACAGTACAGAACGTACATACACAGTCTGCCTATGTTTATTGTGTTTATATTGTTTCACATGTTAATGCTGAGAAAAACAATAATATCCACATGCTTGGGTGAAAGTTGGCTCCTCAGTCTGATAACAATAAGAATGCATGCCGACACAGACGTTCCAGAGACACAAAGATAGCGGTGTGCTAAGCAAAGTTTCTTACAGCGCTTTGTGATTTCTGTTCTTAAACCACTTAAAGGCAGCATATGCCTCAAGATTACGCTGTCAGATAAGCTCTCTTCTCAGCTCCCTCTGGGCACAGCTGCGCTTACCTGCAGTCGTGAATACAGTGATGGACAGCTGTCTTTTCTCAGTCCACTGGTGTTTGGTTTTCATGTGATTTCTCATTGTGGTGGTGATATTACGATAACTCCATTTCACTGATTCATTTGATCATTTGTGGGAAGATCATTTAGTAAGATACTTTTGATCAAAGTAATTCCAAACTTCGCGAGGCAGACGCCCAACATTGTGATCAAATACAATCAACTTTTTAACATGCTACACACCGCCACCCAGTGCATTTAGTTATAACTGACTTTGAGTATGCCTGCTTAGGATTCATCATGGATTCCCTGCATTTATGGCCAGCAAAGCTAAACGTAGTAAAATTCGAATAGTGTTTTTATTTTTCAAATAATAATTACATAACGAATATTCAACTATTTGTGCACACCCCAAACCAATAGCCCAAAATGATATTTTTGAACCTCTGTTTTTGGTATTAATCTTAGCCAGTGGTTACATTTGTTTGGACATCCTGCTCGTCTGATCTGCTTCTGGTACCGCAACAGAGTTGAGAATGAATGATGTTGGGAAATTTCCTCTGTTTGAGTCACTCCGTTGGCGGCATACTTCTTTATATTGAGTGATTGCCATGTTGCTTGACTCAGCTTTGAAGTTTTACATCACAGACAGGTGCTTTAATATTCTGCTGTACACTTTTCTGATACACTTTGGAATTCATTTGTTCCTCGATGATAGAAAGCTTCTACCAGAAAAAAAACAAAAAACCTTCCTATACCAATATAGTCATTTCACCTTGCTTCACAGTTGAGATGAGGAGTGGAGCAGAAATTTGTTGTAAGTATAGCAAGAGCAAGTAACCAATGTTGGAATTTCTTTTTCTAGCCACCTTTTTTCCCCCTATGATTCAGATGCCTCTAGTCAGTGTGCTTTACATTCATGCTGCTTTATGGTTTTATAAAATGAAAAGATACTCTCTTTTGACAATATTTTAACTGATAAAACCACAATCACAATCAAGCCACAATGTTTCCCTTTCTTCTGTGCATGGGTTAGGCATAGACATTCTTCGGGAAAGTCTTCTTCTACACAAATATATCCTTGGTGCATTCTTAAAAATAAACGTTCCAAAAAGGGGTTTATGCATGTGATGCCATAGAAGAACTGTGGTAGTGTTAGTACATTAGCGCTTTAGCTCTTTCAGCCCATTTGCCCTATCCATGCTTGTCTGACAGCCAGAGTGAGCAAAGAGGTGCTCTAAATCATGTTTACTTTAACATTTGGAGCCGTTTGACTTCAGGCCAGCAGATGCATCCAAGGACACATTTTAGAAGAGCTGTTGTGCGTGGACAATGATTAGGTATTCTAAAGCTCAGCCGCCTTTATCAGCTGTCAGAGAACCTGCACTCTGCTCTGTGTGCCATTACTCAGGTGGTCAGTTCACTTCACAGCTTGCCTCTTTTTCACTTCCATGTGTCCCCCTCTGTCTGTACCCTCTTTGTTTTAACACGTCTGCACTCCTCTGTGTTTTTCTCTTTGTTTCTTACTGTCTACTGTGCTATCTCATGATGTGCTTCCAGGAGTATATCGGTCCCCCTGCTACAGACCAGTTGAAGTACTTAATGTACTTAATTATTTGCTAGATTGAAAAAATGCCAACTTCGGAGTATAAATTTAGCTGAAAGAGGGACATAAAATAAATCGTTACGTACAAAAATTGTATATATCATGATGTGAATAATTTTATCATGGCAAATGAGGAATATATAATATAATTATTTGGATACATAATATAAATATATATTGAAATTAAGTAAATGTATAAATGAAATACCTTATGTATATTTAACTCTATCTTTAAATTTAATTTGCATAAGAATATTTAATAATTTATTTATAATGACAATAATTATTTATTTATTTAATAATTTATTCTATATATATATTATATATATTTTGTATATGTATATATGTCTGTGTGTTTGTTTATGTATATATTATATTTCTAAATTGATTATAGTCTTGTAAAGCAAAATATGCATAAAATATACATTTGTTAATTTACTGTGTGTGTGTGTGTGTAAATATGCACACAAACACTTTTTATGTAAACATAAACATACATATGTGTATCATTGAAATGTAATATATATGTATGTATTATGTATACATTAGAAATATATAAATTATGTTCATTAATTAGAATGTCTTGTATTTATTTCATATGCCATGTATGTGTATGTTCATGAATAATATTATATTTATAAATTATATTAATGAAACAAATATCCTGTTTCATTTCAGATAAAGCTAAAGCAAAATTTGATATAAATAAGATATTTTATAGATAGATAGATAGATAGAAATATGTGTAAATTAATAAATTATATGAATTAATTAGCACTTTTGCATCCTTTTTTTAAGGATGTGTAGGTATTTTTACTGGAAAACAAGACAAGAATACTGATTAAGAAATAATTTTTGTAGTGTGCCTTCATATCACCAGCACTAGTTCCACATAAACCAATACTTTGTGAATTATTAAGTCACACAGCTTGCCTACCATGTACATGTATGCAAACAGACCTAACCTCAAATTTACAGCATCCTCGCAATCCTCTTTTTTTCTTTGAAAAAGCTTTTTCCTTTAAGAGGCAACATCAGCAAATCAGCAGAAGATAGACACATCTGTTGCTTTCTTGCACAGCAGAATCACTTGTGGAAGGTGCGAGGAACGTAGATGCTTTCCCCTAGACGAAATGATCATGTCTGACAGGTGTTTTATTCGGTTTCTGAGAGCCTCTCCACTCCTAACACAACATGAAAGGTCAAGCAAAGCCAGCCTCAAGTGGTGACCACCTTGCGTTTGCCATCTTTTCCCTGTGTAGGCCATCTGAAATGGATACAGGATATTTTATCAGTAATATAATTTAGAAATATAATACACACATAAACATACACATACATTGCATATTAAATACAATACATTATAATTAATTAACATAATTTATAAATATTTATGCATATATGTGAATAATTAAAGTTAAATTGTAGGTATTATGTTTTCATAAAAAGTGTTTGTGTGCATACACACACACACTAATAGTAAATGAACAAAAAAATTATTATATTAATAAGATAATATCATATATGTTTATATTATATTTATACATTTAATTAGATAATAAACTTATTAAATAAGTCCTGTAGTTCAGATAAAGCAAAATATGCATTACATAATAATTAGTAATTAACATTTTTTATTTAAAAATGTATAGTCATATGCAGTTTAGCACTTTTGCTATGTTTTTTTAAGGTTGTGTTAGAGATTGTCTAATATCTAGACATCTAAGGTTTTATTGTTTAACTGAATTTTCATGAATTTATGTATCGTTATTTAATGGGATACAATAAAACAAGAATACATTAATTTAATAATAATTTTAAATATAAGCAAAACGTTTTACTGTGTAACATTTTATTTTGCACACAACAGACAGATTATTAAATCTATTTTTAACTGATTTAATAATTCTTTTTATCCCAGCGGGGGTCTGAATGTGTTATATTGGAGTAGACGGTGCATGTGGACTCTCTGTGGAAAACCATCCTGGAGTCAGGCCAGTCTTATCTAAAGGGCAGCGAACAGGGATGACAACACTTTTTGATACTCTAATTTGGTTATTTGGCCAGTTTATTGCTTCAGCGGCCTACTGTTGGGAGCTCGTGGTGGGAGGTTAATAAAACGCCAGTAATGAGTCACGTTCCTCATTAACTACTGTAATCAAAGACCGGGTTCAAAGATCCCATATGGGCTGAGCTCATCTCACCCCCTGAACACTTTGGCCAGAAACATAGTCGACACAGGTTTATAAATAAGCAACACAACATTGGTAATAAAAATAAATATTTCTTGAGCATCAGATCGGCATATTAGAATGTGACACTGAAGACTGGAGTAATGATGCTGAAAAATTAGGAATGCCATCACAGGAATCAATTATATTTTAAAATAGAAATCAGCTCATTTGAATTGTAATAATTGTTCATAAAATTTGACTTTATTTTTATCAAATAAATGCAGTGTTGTTGAGCATAAGAGACTTCTTTTAGAAATCAAAAAAATCTTACCAACCCACCACATTTAGAACAGTAGTGTGTGTAGTGTAGGGGGAAGTTACTTTTACAAGTAATTTATTACAAAATTGCGTTACTCCACAAAAAGTAACTAATTGTGTTACTTAGTTACTTTTTATGGAAAGCAAAGTAACTTGTGGTTCGTAACTCATGTTACTTTGTGATGTTTTATTAACAAGTTTCGGGAGGAGCGCGCACAGATAATTAACACGGCCAGTTCATCATCAGTAATTACACCATCTATCCAATCAGCTCAAGAGAGAACCTCTATAAATAATCAAAGCAGCCTTACCTCCATTATCTCCCGTCCTTAGCATCCTTAGCACCATGTCAGACATCGAACTTTTCCCGGACGATAATGAATTTGACACCACGGGTCCTCCGGCGTCTTCAGTCGCCGTCCAGCACCCCAGCCCTCCGCAGGACACCATAATCGAGCCCGCGGCTGCAACTCGGGGCCGCCGGCCCTCCCGCGCCGCCATCGCGCATACCTCCAGGCACCGAGGCACGCCATCACCTGCGCCTTCAAGGTGTCAGCCACCTTCTCCAGCGTCCTCCTACGCCTCAGCCCTCTCCCCCGCCCCAGCTGCGGAGAAATGGACCGTGGCAGAACTACGCCAGGCGCTCGTCAGCTCCGGCGTCAGCGTCCCACGACGATCAGCCATGGCAGATCTCCTCGCCCTCTATACTTCCCTCCAAACAGGGGCGCCTCCAAGCTTCACTCCTCCATCCAAGGCCGCGGACAAAGCGAGCCAGGGCCGTAGTGTTCCATACTCACGGCCCGAATTAACCACCACTCCTTCGAAGA
>NW_015505400.1:669214-692135 GCF_001515645.1 Sinocyclocheilus grahami | reverse complement strand
GGAGCTTTCCATATTTCCCCACTGCCGCAGCAGTGCCCGCTCCCGCAGGAGCTTTCCATATTTCCCCACTGCCGCAGCAGTGCCCGCTCCCGCAGGAGCTTTTCCATATTTCCCCACTGCCGCAGCAGTGCCCGCTCCCGCAGGAGCTTTTCCATATTTCCCCACTGCCGCAGCAGTGCCCGCTCCCGCAGGAGCTTTTCCATATTTCCCCACTGCCGCAGCAGTTCCCGCTCCCGCTGGAGCCATTATCTGTATTTTACACTGCCGCAGCAGCGCCCGCTTCCGCAGAAGCCTCTAGTTCTCTCTCCTAAGCCTCAGCAGTGCCGCTACTTCAAGCGATGTCCAGCACCCACCAATTTTAAAGTTCTGCATATTTGGGGGGTTATCAACGCTCCTCTCTGGCTGCTGTCCCATACTAATTGCATCTTTGGGGGAGCATTCTGGGTCCGGGCTTAATCCCGAGCTCGGACCCCTCTCCCCGGCCAGGGGGAGGACCCCGGGCTCGAGAGTAATTACCGAGCTCGGAGCCCTCTCCCCGGACAGCACGCCAAATACGCATAAACTTTACTCGGTTCATTATAAGTAAGTGTGAACTCGTGAATAATGCGTTACCCCCAACACTGAGTATAAGTCAAACTGTTTCTCCACCATGACATTAGTTAATGTGACAACAAAAACTTACACTTAAAACCCACTATAACACCATTTGTGGTAACACTGAGATATGCATTACATTTTGGATTGTATTCTGACACATTTCAGCAAACCGTTGCATGAGCTTGCATAGGAAGAAGCGTTTGCATTAACTTAGGTATATTATGGGCCTTTGGGTGCATTAACACAACAGGACAATACACTTGTCACTGCTGTTTGAAGAGCTAAATATGGTTCAGTTATGAAAGCAAGTGACAACTGCATTCTATAACCAAAGTGACTACCTGCGATTTTCAAGGGTCATAACTGAATGTTTAGCATGTGTTCGGTTGGTAAGTGCTGTATTAACAGAACAACAGTCCACAATTAGCTGCCTGTCATGTCACTGACATACATGTGACATAAGAGCTTGCATCACGGGTTATTGTTTTGCTGTCAATCACTAATATTACTGGCTGTCAACCTCTGTCAGTTTAGGAAAAATGGCTGAAAATATGGCTATCGTGTAGCTGTTGAGTGAGACCAAACTCCTATTTTATTTGGGTGCAGTAGGGAATAAGAAACAAAGAACAACTTAATGATCACAAATATGATAATATGAAAGTTGAAAAATGGCAGCAACAGAAATGTGTAATATTCATTTCAATTATTGAAATAAGTTATTATTATATTTGTATAGTTTTAGAATTTAACTTTTTATGCAATTGTTATTCAACCTGATATTTTTGTGTTTATCTGTATTTTACAGTGGCTGGACTAAAACATGGCTCATCCAATTGGAATTTAGATCCAGAATGATCCATTTATACTAACAAATTAAATATTTGTAGAGACAGTATGGAGTCCTGACATTTGCTGTCTGTCACTACAATTGGCAAATAATTTTTTGCAAATTAGTGAAAAGGATTGACTCTAGTTTACCTGTTTATATGGTATTTGATGAAGTCCTACTGTAAGTACAGCACAAATAAATGTACACACTTACTTATGTATACAAAATTGATGTTTGATTCTAAAACTATTAAAAATCAAAAGGAAATGAAGCTGAAATATAAATATAAAATATAAATATGAAATAAAAAAACTTAAAACATATTTTTAAAAAATTGCCTGGCCAACTGTCTGAAATAAAATAAGCACTAATTGCTAAATTATTAAAATGTCAATAAATGAAAGCCAAATAAAACATGTTAACATAATAATAGTAATACAAATGACAAAAGCATATAATGAAATTACTACAACTTGGACTAAAATGAAAATGTAAAAATAAAAGCTATTTGAAAATAGTATATAAATAATATTAAAACAGCACTGGAAAGCAGTCTTTTATATTGCTATTCAAATGAGGAAGGGTTTAGAAGATGCCTTATGAGGTTTGTCGCAATCTCTACGTCAGGGGTGCCCAACCCTGCTCCTGGCGATCGACTGTCCTGCAAAGTTCAGCTCCAACCCTAATCAAACACACCTGAAGCAACTAATTAGGGTCTTCAGGATCACTTAAAAATTAAAGGCAGGTGTCTTTGATTAGAGTTGGAGCTAAACTTTGCAGGACAGTCGATCGCCAGGAGCAGGGTTGGGCACCCCTGGTCTACAGTATACAATTTTGCCTATTGTATGTGTTTTAGATTTCGATTGGATAATTTCATGCATTTCAAAATAGTGATGTTTATGTTCATGTGAACAAACATTGCTCTAGCAAATATGAATCCAAGCTCACTGCGTTACAGCCTAGTTTCTTTTTTTCCAAGGACAAATTCAAATGAATTGTGAGCTACTTTGGCTTTTGATGACTTGCATAAGTAATATTATATATTATTGTAAATAAGTCATTTTCCCTTGAGTATTTTCTCCCAGGACAATACACATGCAGCATTTGTGTGCATAATGGATGACTGCGAGAGTATTATGGGTAATCACACCCAGCGAAGACCCCACGAGCTTGTGATTTACTGCTATCAGAGGCATTATAATTGCAGGGGCTGGGAATTACAGGGCAACCATGAGAAATAAATCTTAACCATGCTGATTTTCTGCTGCTGCTTATTAAGTCTAGGAGGAATACACGCATTTGTTTATCCAGTTACCATTTTTTTATGCAGCATAGTCGAGACTGGGCAGTGTGTTCTGTTCTGCTGAAATGAAAAACACTTTGAGATCTTATCTTTCTCCTTAAATTTGGTGTTTGTGATTTGCAGATACTGAAAATATGTGTGCTAATAGTTTTCTAAACCACATTTTGATTTTTACCCGTACCCTTAAAAATAAGAGTGCCAAAAGCAATGCCATAGAATAACCATTTTGGGGTTCCCAAGGAACCTTTCAACAAACAGTTCTTTTAAAACACTATTTTCTTAGTTTTAAGAACATTTTAATAATCTAAAGAACATTTTCCACTACAAATAACCATTGTGGAATGGAAAGGTTCCATGACTGTTAAAGGTTCTTCGTGGAACCATAGATGCCAATAAAGAACCTTTATTGTAATTATGTGTAGTGTTTATTGTTTCTTTCATTCTTTTTTCTTTTTTTGAGTGGAAGTTTGTTCATAAGCTGCATGTGCAGTTGTTGAACTCAATAAAGACGTTCTTCATCTCTGGCAGGTTTGATTTCAGTTGATTTTAGGTAGAGATCCACTTCATCTAGTGCTCCTATTATTATTTTAAAGACTAAGAAACCACTCCAAACGATTCAGTGCGTGAGTGAACAGTCTGAATCAGCATATTCAAACCATTTCGCTGACATATTTTGACTTAATTCATTGACACAAAATGATGCAGAAGAGTGATTTATTCATGCATTGAACATTGCTCGTTCTGATTATAAGCAAACAACAGAAAACACGAGAGAAAAATGGATTGCTAAAATACATAATACAATGTAAAGAAGTCTTTTTTGAAGTTGTAAATAATTATTTGTGGAGGATGTTTTACAAGAAAATACTATTTTAGTTTTCCTACTTAAAAATTACGTTTAATTAATTTTTTCTTTCTTTCTTTCTTTGCTACTGAAATTGAAAGTTATTTGCTGTGTGTCATAGCTTTACCCTCTGGAGGTCACATTTGTCATTTACTTAAGTGATTGACGATGTCTCATTTTAGAATAGTAACCAACTTAATGTTATTCCTTTTGAGGCGTAAATTACTGTCATTTCATTCAAGAATGCTGTTGTCAGTCATCATGAGTCTGTGCCGTGAACGTAACATACTTTTGAAAAACCAGCGGTTATTTGATCCAGCAGTCATGTAAAGTATTCGAGTCAATGTAATTAAAGGTGTACTTAAAGGTGCACTAAACGAATTTTGCCAAACAATGTGAGATGGTCCTCACTGCAGAACACAAGATCCAGGGGACGTGGTTGGATCCAGCCAACTCCTCCCACCTTACATATACCTAAACCTACCCGCCTCCACCCCCTGATCCCTAAACCCACCCATCTCCACCCCTAAACCTACCAATCTCCACCCCCTAGATGTGGATCCAACCACACCCCCTGGATCTTGTGTTCTGCAGTGAGTGGCTACTAAACAATGTTGATATTTGAAAGCACCAAAACAAACACGCCCATACCACAACAGGACCACGCCCCTATTTTGATAACCCCGCCCCACACGTACGTACACAACTGCAGCGACAGTGGCAGAATCTGCTATGCGCAGCATATTCAAGCAAAAGCCAACACAGATTAATTATGTGAAACAAAGCAAAATCAATGTAACTCACCTATCAAGAAGAAACAAAGCAACCTCTACGTCTGATTCCAGGCCTTCCCGATCCTTTAGTTCTCTCCACCGCTGGAAAGCTGCTTTAATATTTACGCGGGTCCTACCTCTTGCCTGATCGTAACCCTTCTTTTTAATGTTTAGTTCCTCCGAAATGTTCCTCTTTTTTTTATCTGCCATCCCTCGCTATCTATAGTCAATCCGACTAGACACGCCCCTTACAGCTGATTGGCAGCGAGTGTGTTTTAGGACTCTGTCCAACACTGGTCAAAAACGTTTTTTCAAATATTGCTTAGTGCACCTCTGAGTATCTCACTTTTTCTGCTGCAGTTTATTTCTGCGACAATAGAAGTGATATCGACATCTACAAGGCATTGAAGGTACTACATCTTAAGCGTTTTGCCCTTACTCACCCAAACTTGTCAACACGGTTACTCGAATGTGAGTGCATTAGTAGGTAGTTGTGAATCTCATGTGTTTGATAAATTAAATGAGGACATGGCTGAGAACTTTTTGAAGGGCATTGGTTTACTTATGCCCTTTTTGAGCACTTGAGCTTAACTGAGACTTAGTGTTTCAGTGTTAGACGTTTAAGAGGCTGTTGTGTCAACCTTGATTTATTGCAATATTGAGGTGTTCAGAAAAGAAACGTGATTGCTGTCCTCACAGAGATCACCTGTTTCTTGTTTTTCATGGGCATGTATCTTAGGTGTTGAGGACTAGTGCATGTTTGAGCCTAAATCCTGTATGAATAATATAATTACTGTAAGTACTGTTCAAATTAGATACTCGAAGACTTTTAATCAAGCCCAATATTGGAATTGGTGACTTGTAACTTGTAATGGAGTAATATTTACTGTAGGTTACTTTTACTCAAGTACAGATTTCAGGTACTCTTTACACCTCTGCTGTTAAGCGATCATTGTCACAGTTATAAACATAACGGCTTTCTTCTTCCATGAGGGGGTTTGGTGTCACAACGGCCCATTAAAGACCTGTATGAATTTCTTTCAGCTGTTGAACACACACAGAAAAAGATATTTCGAACAGTTGACGGTAGACATTGACTTCCATAGTGTATAATGATTCAGAATGTCATAACTGAATCTTCCAGTGAAAATGACTATTTAATGCTTTGTGTCTAAATACGTATATATTTTATTATTTATTATTAATGGAAACATAATACATGGGTCACTGAAATGAATGAATGAATGAATGAATGAATATATATATATATATATATATTTTTTTTTTTTTAATTTTTACAATTTTGCCCTCAAAGTCATGTGATGTGACCAAAAATGTCTTGTGGTGCAACCAATTTAAATGGGGAGAAAGAATAAATAAATACATGCATACATACATACATAAATCCATAGTTCAGGTTTTAAAACCATCCAAAAACATAATGATATTTAATTGATATTCTGTTGACATGTAATTAATAATTCACATTATTTGTAAAATAAATAAATAAAATAAATAATAACAACAACAATAATACTTTTTACCTTAAAAAAATTAAAAAGGAAAATAGATTTACATTTAAATAATATGTACACTCACATGTATTCAATGTTTAAGGAAAATATTTCAGTGCTTTTTTACTTGATGTTTATCCGAGTCATTACATTTATAACATTTCTAGTTTTTCAAGTTTTTCAAAACCAACATGAATACTACGTGAACCTTTTTAGAAAGGTTTTTTTTTTCTCTCTCTCAGTGTAAATGACGTAAGAATCTTCTATGTGTCTCTTTTCCAGAGCCGAGTAAACCCTGTCAACGTGACTCCTCCCATTCAAGCTGTGGATCAAGACAGAAACATCCAGCCTCCGTCAGACCGCCCAGGAATCCTGTACTCGATTCTCATCGGTAAGTCTTTGTAAGCTCTCTGTACTCTATATTGAGTCGCTACTGGCATACAAGTCCTCACTGTGCAGGAAACAGTAGTATTCCAGGAGAGGCAGAGCGGAGCAGCGGGTCGGAAATACAGCAGGAGTTAAATGCATTTATGCCACGGGCAAGGTGCGCCCACCCACTGTGCTTTGAGATGAAACCTGGAAGCAGAGCAGCAGGCTCAGGGAACCACGCCGCTCGCGACCTGAGCCGAGGAACTAAAGTGCACCGCCGGAATGGTTAGACCTCCAGTCAGGGATATGTCAGAACACATTGTAGGCCACAGACGTGCGGCTCAATATGACAGCAGCCTCATGCTTTTAACTATCAACAAAGCACTTGTGTGCCACTATTTATAGAGGAAGTGCATTAGTGGTTTTATTTTGCCTTTCTGTTTGAAGTATGGCTATGAAAATGAATACACTACTCACTGTGTATGCCTCAAAATCATGGTGCCCTGGTGAGTTATTGTTCAATGCTGAACTTTTGAATACAAGTCCTTTATCTTATAAAGGACTTGCATTTATAACACAAATAAATTTTTTGTAAATTAATTTCTTCCTCAACCTTCTGTTTTTGTAGGGAAACCTGCATCATATGCAGAGTATTTCTCCTTAAATCGGACCACAGCTGAGCTCCAGCTCCTGAAGCCCATCAGCAGGGAGCAGTACCAGCATTTAGACTTGGTAATCAAGGTAATAATGACAACATCAACAATGAAACTATTATATATGAATGCCTGGAAAATCACTGAAATTAAACATCAAACATAAGGAAATTAAAACAAAAAAAATTATAATTTTTGATAAATACATGAATGCATACATCTATGATTGTCAAGAAAATCAGCTAAATTAAATGTCAAACATTAAGAAATAAAAAAAAGTATCATGATTTTAGATAATATATGCATGCATGCACGCATGCATAGATGAACAAATGCCTGGATAATGAGTAACAATTAAAAATCCATACAATTAAATGTCAAACATCAGGAAATTATACATACATACATTGAATGAAATAAATAAAACAAACAAATTAATTAATGAATTTTCTTTAAAATGCTAATTAAATATCAAACATCAGGAGATGCAATCTAATTATTTTGGAAATTAATGAATGAATGAAACACAGTACAATGAAATGCCAAACAACAGTAAATAAATTAAAAAATCATATTATTATTATTATTATTATACATACATAAGTAAATAAATAAATAAATAAATAAGAAGCATCAATATCAGTCATTGAAAGATCATGGACATTTTTATAGCAATTTCAGGGGTATGAAAATGTACCGTATACTATATGACTCGGATCCCAAAGGGGAAATTGTGGAATTGAGCTGATCGTGTTCATGAGTTTAGAAACTGAACATCAGGGTCTAGAATGTTAGTTAGCTTACACAGGTAAGGGGTGATGATCCGTAAAGAACACTGTACATGCCATCGGCCTTTTCACAGTGGGAAGCATGAGGTGGACATGAACTAGGTGTTGAACCCTTTAGCTCTTCTCAGGATCAAAGAGAACAAGACTAGCTGTGAATCATTTCAATCCTAATTGACTACATGAATAATCCTGACAATATTTACTCACTCTCACGTCATTCCAAATGGTTTTCTGCTGTTGAAAACAAAAGGAGTGTGAACGTGATTTGAGAACTGCAACAAACTGCAAAATTTTCAGAATGTTCATCACACAGAATTACTGTATGACTTCATGAATGAAGTGCACTAGTCATATGCGGCATTTACTTGATACTTTCATGCCGCTTTGGTGCTTTTATGTCTTTTTTGGAGCGTTCAGCCCCTGGCCACTGCCCGCTTTCAGTGTATAGAAAATAGAAGCGTGAACATTGTTAAACTTCTTTGTGTTTCACAGTCAAAAGCAAGTATTATAGGTTTGAAACAGAGTGAAGGTGAGTAAATGATGACAGGATTTGTATTTCTGGATGAAGCAATTCAGGTGTTGTCTTTATATTGCTATTTCTGGCACTCTTTTCCTTCTAGCCCTATTTAAAGTGTCTGTGTGTAGCAGGGTTTATTTGGAATGAACAAAATGAGCAGAATATACAGAGGAAACATTTTCCCCCTGACTGCTCAAGCTAAACTAACTCCATTGTCCAGTTGGTCTCGGTCTTTCACAATGACAGTTATAGAATATATATTTGACTGTTAGTCCTTTTCCATTATGTAAAAACAAGCAGCACTTTAAGTTGCACGATTAATCCATTAGCAATGAAACCACACACCGTAGAGTGTGCTGAAAACCAGAAAAAAAGAATATGTAAACCATTCTTTCTGTGTAAAGCTGACATAAATCACAATTTACCCTATTTATATTTCTGAATTGATTGATTGATTGATTGATTGATTGATGACAACAACAACAACAAGAATAATAATGAAATTAATTATATACTTTACACTGTATCACAGACTGCCAGATACAGTATTGTTATTGTAATATTATACAGTGTGTGTGTGTGTGTGTGTGTACATGTTTTTCTTTACTGGTGGGGAATTAAAACCTGAATACACACACCAACTCATGGGGACTCATGGGTACAAAAGCTTATAAATCATACAGAATGAGATTTTTTGAGATTGTAAAAATGCAGAAAGTTTTCTGTGAGGGCTAGGTTTAGGTGTAGGGTTGGTCTAGGGCGATAGAAAATACAGTTTGTACAGTATAAAACCCATTACGCCTATGGGGAGTCCCCATAAACCACCAATACCAACGTGTGTGTGTGTGTGTGTGTGTGTGTGACTTTCATTCTGTCTACTTATATTTCATGGTGCAAACTGTTCTGAGTGCTTCATTCGACTTTTTGATGTTCCCACAACCAAAAAAAAAAAAAAGTTAGCTGGGTTGGATATATTCATGAATCTACTGCTGTTATGCACAATATCAAATGAATGATATACTTCACACTGTATCGCAGACTGCTAGGTACAGTAGTTTTGCCTCTGCAAATCACTGTAAGATTAGCAACAGAGTAACTCTTTAGTTTTTCCTAAGGGAATTTCAGTTGTAGCACCACAGATAAAATCAGTCCTATTGTGACAACAGCATGTCAGCCTGCCAGTCAAGATCTCAGTTTCAAAGCAAAAGCAGTGGGGCAGAGCCCCCGTTTGAGTCCCCTCAAAATCCAATCACGTAGCCTGTATGCTACAAGAATCCCAAAATTTGTCCGTTTGCACTTATCTGTCAGTGGAATTCTGTAATACATCAGATGTACAGTGGCCCCTAAAGTATATGGACAGTTAAGCCACACTTATGAATGTCATTGCATTAGATCAAAGTCAGAATTTCAGCATCATGCATTTTAATGTTTAAAATGCATGAGACTGTCAATCAACCATCTGTGGGCGGAACCTGGACATCCACTAGACTTAGAAGAATAGCTTTATGGACAGAAATATAATCTTTTTCTGTAACTTTAATTATCTTATATATATATTGATATATAATGCCTCGCCGTGAGCCAGTATACATCTCACCACCAAAATATTATACATAATTTCATATTTTCATGCATTCCACAAAAATGCCTGTGAGGTTTCAATTTAAGCATGAGAGGTAATCTAGTTGATGCAATAAACCTCATATTCTGATGAGTAACATGTTTATCACACTGGATGCTGTATATTCATTCATATTTACAGTTCTGTCAAGTCTTGTTGATTTTCAGTCTTTCTTCCGTACCTTTAAATGTCACTCTGAACTTGCCCTTCAGCCTAAATTGTAGCTGTCTAGAAATACGTGCTGTCACTCAGATGGCTAAAGCTGATTTTTCTTGGTTTCTAATGTGAGAGTGATGATATAGTCGCTCACATATTACAGCAGAACTGAGTTCATCTTTAGTCATGCTTGAGTAAGGCAGCCCACAGCTTAAGGACTTTTCTATAGTACTTTACTATTTATATATTTGTCAGTAAACTGCAACAGAACTGATAATGCTTTAGTTCTGCACACCATTATAGATGGATTTTTTTTCCATCGGCTTTTGGATTATTGCAGAAAATAAGCTCTGTGACGAAACAAACGTTTGTGGTTCTTACACATTTTGTTCATCATTATAATATTCACAAATGAACACCGCTTTTACGAATTTTGAAGCCCACAGTAAATATAATCGTCAGGAGTAAAAAGCTAAATGTGGGATATAAAGAAACTACACCACATTCGCATGACCTCAACGTCACCAGCATTATGCTTCCGACAACTCTTTCAGTCTTTATTTAAAATACATTTTCCCAGAAAGTTTGAGTTTGCAAACGCATGATTATAAACACAATGTGGCTGTGAAAGAGTCCAATGAGACTAATGAGAAAATGTGTTTTCCAGTTCAGTATGATGGTGTTTAATATCCCAGATTAGCTCTATAGTCACATTTAGCTACTTATTAGCAACAACCCTTTTCAAGGCAAACGATATGGGTGTATTACTTATGTATTTTATGTCGTAGAATAAAACATGGAGATATCTTGAGCTTGTGTTTACCAGAGACCTTATTTCAGGCATTACTGAAATAAGTAAGTATTTAATTTATTGAATATATTGTAATTATTGAATACAGGACAATTGAGTCAGAAGTGCTAAAATTCCAACTTACAGAAGGCATACTTAAATACCAAGTTCTGTCATGAAACTCTAGATGGCGCCGGCTATGGGTCCTTAATGTAACTGATGATATTCTTAGCACTAAATGACTTGTCACAAGCTGATTGGTTCGTGTTGCATACACAGCCAATGAGCTTGCTGCTTTACATTTAAATGGCTGATTAGCATTCACTTGAGCATTGCAGCGCGCTTATAGAGTTCCTCTGAAAACCTCCACCTTTCCCAGCTCCACCTGTATATATCTGCTACGGGTTATTTTATATGCTATTTGTGCAGCAGCATGTCTTAAATACTCACAGCACCATATCGGCTTATACATTGGCAGCAGAAAATTCCTGTACTTGCTTGCAGGAGCAGCAGCAGCAATAATCTACAAATACAGCAATAACCAACAGCAGCAGCAGCAGCAGCAGCGTAGCAGATCTATTCTGCCAAGACCAAATATATTAACATTGTCATATCATTACCATGCTAAAATCTTCAGAGAAATCTCATGATAGAACTAAGAATGTTTCAGGAAACACGTATTAAGGATAATATATAGCTTAAGGTATAACTTAAGAACGGTGTAGCGTTAAGAAGGTTTCGGGAAAAGCAGCCCAGAGCTGTTTTTGACAAGGTAAAGGGTGTTGTTTTACATGACCATTGAGCAATTTTAACCAAAGTATGTTACAGACATTTTATGAGGACCCTAAAGAATCATACTAACTTGAGGAAAATAAGGATCCGATGTCCCCTTTAAAAAGTGTGGAATTTTAACAGTACAACAATTGCAAGGTTTACATGGAGGCCTTAAACCAAAATCACTTCATGACATTTTAATCCAAAGACCTGTTCAGGATTTTCAGATGTTACATTTTTATTTAAATTTCTTATCGCTGAAAGTCTTATAAATGAATGCCTCTGGTGAGGTAGGAATTTGAGCAATAGTTACTCCACTAAATATTCAGGCGCTCCGAGCACTTGGGTGCATGCCAGACTCTGAGAGAATTAAGTTTGGGAATGACCTGAATTAATCAGCCATGGTCTTTATTTAATTTAGAGGGGCAGGTCTGTAGATAGTGTTAAGCCCTCGTATGCCCATACGGGCTTATCGCATTGCCCTTATTATATGTGCAGCATACCGTAATCCAAAAAAGCTGTGTTTCACACCAGTATCCCATCTTTGAGTCAGAATCTCTCAACTTATGGCATTCTTTTCTCTAGGCAGAGCAAGATAATGGACACCCTCTTCCGGCGTTCGCTAATCTCCACATTGAGGTGCTTGATGAGAACAATCAGGCGCCGTACTTCCAGGTGGCCACTTATCATGGATTCATCTCAGAGGCTGCTCCGCTGGGCACCACTATCTCGAGCAGTGCCAATCTCTCCACCCCCCTCGCCATTATCGCCCTGGATAACGACATTGAGGAGGTGAGGAGTCTCTCTTTCTGTGCTCGTGCTCAGACAGCAATCACTTTCACGTGTCCTGAGGGATGTGTGTATGTGTGTGTATAGAAATGTTCCTCTGAAGTTAACCAAAGCTCCTGCTCTATGGAGCGTTTAGAAAAGTGAATTAAAATTGAAAAGTGCATCAGAGATACAGTCTTGGAGGCTCGCACTTAGAGACTTATTGGGGAGGTGCTTACACTGCGCTAATGTTCTCTGGAGTGTTCACTCTTTGCAATTATCTCTGCTTTATAGATGGCAAAGGCAAAGTACTTAGAACATAGCGAACTCTGCTATGACAGTCGTCTTCTGCTTTAAAGGGACAGTGCAGCCAAAAATGAAAATTCTATCAGTCACCCTCAAGTCATTCTAAATAAGTGGAACACAAAAGAAGATATTTTGAAGAATGTTCATGCTGCTCTTTTCCATGCTACGTCTCTCATAAACTTTTATACTAGTATTGTGTACACTACTCGTCAAAAGTTTGGAATAATTAGGATTTTTTAATGGTTTTGGAAGAAGTCTCTTTTGTCACCAAGGCTGCATTTATTTGATCAAAATACAGTAAAAATAGTATTATTATAAATATTATATAACGGTTTTCTTTTGCAATATGTTTTAAAAATATAATTTATTCCTGTGATGGGAAAGCTGAATTTTCAGCTTAATTACTCCAGTCTTCAGTGTTACACGATCTTTCACAAACCAGTAATTATTACTGGTGCTAGAATGGTTCTTATTATTTACAAAATTGAAAACAGTTTTTAATGCTTAATATATATATATACTGTATATATTTTGGAAAACTACTTTGATGAATATAAAGATTAATGTGATATTATACATTTAAAAAATATATTATTATTTACTGTCACTTTTGATCAATTTAATGTGTACTTGCTGAATAAAAGTATTATTATTATTGTTATGATTATTATTTATTGTTTATTACTTTTTAATTATAGTGTATGAATGGTAGTGTATCACAAAAGCAGCAAAACTGCTGTCAACTTCAGCAAAGTTTTCAACTGAGAAATCTTTCTTGAGCACCAAATTAATGCTTTCTGAAGGATCATGTGGCATAAAGTAACAGCTGCTGAAAACTCAGCTATGCCACCACAGGGGGGAAAAAACGGAACATTTTGTAAAATATCTTCTTTTATGTTTCATGAAAGAAATAGTCGTACAGGTTTGAAATGACATAAGGTTGAGTAAACAACATCAGAATTTTTATTTATGGGTGAACTGTCTCTTTAATCCCATCAGTCTTAGAGATGGAAAACACTCTAATATCAAGCATATGTTTTGTCTCCCATCTAAAGCTGAATCTCGGTGATGTGCCTGTAGGTATTAATTAAATTAGTGATAGATGTGTGAAGTTAAAAGCCCTTGTTTGCCTTCTCTCTCTTTATCAATGTTGCTGTGCTGTCTTTTTGAATCATTCAATTTGCTTAATGCTGTGCATGACTATTGCCCTGCGTCTTGTTTATTGATTTTCGTTTACATTTTGGGCAGACTGGCAACTGAACTAATGTATCTCATTAATAATTAGGTCAATTTGGAGGACTGTGTTCAAACAAGTGACGAGTGTTTAATCTGAAGTGTGTTATTTGTGTGCTACTAAGTGTACTTGCAATAATAATAATATTTTTATATTCATATTCATTTAATATTTTATATTTATACTTATTTAGCATTGGCCAGATAGTCCTTCCTCAAACTTTGACACTGTTAATGAAGTGGTTCAAACAAACAGAGCAATGATTTGATAGCATCAAAACCATAACTTTTACATTATTTTACTGTAAAATTATATATAAAGATATGTTTTTTCACCATTTATGGTAAGGTAACTTAAAGTTATCCAATTAACAGGTTTTTACTCTAGCAATTTTTACTATAGCATGTTTACTGTTTTTTTTTTCTCTTTTTCTTAATGAAATATATTTGCTACATATTATTTATGTTTCCTTAAATAGGGAAATGCATTGACAACTTATGCACTTTATTTTGCAATTAATACTCAGGCACAAATATATGTGCTGCATACTTTTCAAGAGGTCAGCAGCAGTGTCTGTACCCGCATAATGCACAGTGTGGCATGAAAAATGTATGTACTGCAAGGGACGTAATGGCTGATTTAATAGTCTCCAGGTTGTAGCACTGGAGGAATTTCAGCAGGTATAAACGGCAAACAGCTCCTATTGATAATGGTGGGAATGAGAGCACCACATGATATCTCCAGCATTCATATAGATTACACAATCTGGATTGTTTTTAATCAGAATAGTGGTAATGAATTGACAGCGAAAATTATAAAAAAAAAAATTATTGATCAAAAGTGACAGAAAAGCTGCTTATAATGTTACAAATGATTTCTATTTCAAATAAAATCTGTTATTTACAGCCTTCTATTAATCAAAGAATCCTGGGGGAAAAAATCACCATTTTCAGAAAAATAATAAGCAGCAAAAACTATTTTAAACATTGCACACGATTTATTAATTCGTTCCCTCGATGTACTAAAACCTGCACAGGATTACTATTTTGTTTCCTCGATTTGCTAAATTGTGTGCACAATTTACTAATTTGTTCTCTCGATTTATAAATTGTGTGCATAAATGTATAAATCGAGGAAACGGAATAGTAAATCGTGCACACGATTTAGCCTACTATTTTTTTCCTGCATGCCATGTGTGGGGCTCCGTAAAGAACAATTATTAATTATTGATCAATTATATAGCAAATCAGTATATTAGAATTATTAGAATGGGTCATGTGACACTGAAGATTGGAGTAATGATGCTGAAAATTCTGCTTTGTCATAACAAGAATAAATTACATTTAAAATATATTCAAATATAAAAGTTATTTTAAATTGTAATAATATTTCACAATATTACTGCTTTACTGTATTTTTGATCATAATAAATGCATCTTTGGTGGGCATAAGCGATGTCTTTGAAAAACATTAGAAACACCTTCTTATTCCAAACGTTTGGTAGTGTACATGATAACATTATGTTTTACCTCAGTGCCGATACAACACTTTAACGCCACAAATGCTTTATTTTTGCACATTTCATAAGCATGAAAGTGCATTTTCAGCTGCTAGCTGACTCTTGGAATGCTGTTGCTCTTGTATAATCTCTTTAGATATTTATGATCCTTATTCATTTATTTTAACATTTCAGATATCAGTGTCTTAAACTTCACAAGTTGGTGCTTCTGAAATTTATTTTAGAAGGTTTTGAGTTGTTTATCTCTCTTTTGACTGGAGTTCTCCCTTATAAAGTGTGTTTCTCTAATGCACTGGATTTTATGAGCGTCTTTCCCATCCTTAGCAATTTATATAGTCAAATTCCCAGCATGCTCTGTCTTCTGATGTCTCTGCCTTCTGACATGGGAACTTACGGTGATTTATTTCCACTGCAGACGAAAGATCCCATGGTGCACATCTCTCTGGACAACTACAACAGCATCTTTGCAGTGACGCCCAGTGGGATCGCACGCTACCTGACACTACTGAGGCCCGTGGACCATGAAGAACAGCCGAGTTATGCCTTCACGGTAAGGGCTCCATGCCACCTTTCCTTGACAAGCCTGCTTAGCTCTGTCTCTGTCACTGCGGCTTGCATCTTTCATGTCAAGGACTTTGTCTAAACTTGCTTCACCACACACCACTTGATTTTTCGCTCCGGGGTTATTTTTAAAACTGCATACTGCACTAAAGGAATTCTGATCAAGTGCAAGCCATGCGGTCGTATAGATTATCTATGACAAGTGGCTCTTCTTAAGTACGTGATGTGGGGCAGTAGGCGCGTTTCCATTACAGATTTGCGCAAAACTTTGGCGATATTTTATAAATGACGATAAAAAAGTATTGCGAAATGACGGCGTTTCCATTAACCAATGTTATGAGACTTAAACGTAACCTTTTGCCTCTTCGCGATAAGTCATGGCAATGGATTTTGGTGGGATTTTGATGGGATTTTGGCTATATTTATTCAAAGGAGGCTTATGCGTGTATCTTTACAGAAGCAGCAAAGAGAGCAGCTTCAGAAACGTGCGTGGCGCGGCTGGAATAAACCATAGCCTGTATAAAAACATAAACACAAGCACTGAGTGGCCGTAATCAGCTTCAGTGACCGTATCAGAGCCACACTGCACCGCAGACGTGTGCAGTGTAAATTGTCTAAGCATTAATAGTAGGGAAAGCCCCTTATACTGGAGCGCGGCCACTTATGAAGTGTTTTTTGGAGGTTATAGTACATTGAAGAATGATCATATTTAAATTCACAATGCAGTTTAATGTTAAGAAACACCACCAGACTGTTTTGTAAACAGGGTATACCACAGCAAACGATGTACTGTCAACAACATTTATGATATAATCTAACATGTAACTACAAACAAGGCCGGTCATTTTTAAATGAATCACTGGAATTCATGCTGAGTTACATGTCACAACTAGTAATGGGAAATTAGACTAATTTCTGTGAATCTGTTCTGTTCTTAAAAGTTCTCTTTGTTATTAAATCTGTATAAAATGAAAAATCAAAGACACATGTCAGTCATCAACAATGAATGGCAGTAACGCATCACGGTAAAAAAAATAATCATGAGGATTTACCAACACCTTGTGTATTTTCAGTTTTTTTTATTTGTTTTATTATTTGAAGTAAAAAATGAGCAAGAACATCGCATAAATAAGCGATTCTGCGATTTATTTAGGTCATGACGAATCGCTTTTTTTTCTAAATCAAATACCTATCATTTGACGTCATGACGTATTTACGTCATTATGTGGTTCCTGACACTCTGGTATGGTACATTCTGCGCAAACACTCGGCTCGTTTTTCGTTTAATTACGAATCGACCATATCCGAAAGAGACTGTTCCCGGTTCGATTCAACGAGTCACTAGGCGCGTTTCCATTACAGATTTGCGCAAAACTTTGGCGATATTTTATATTTTATAAATGACGATAAAAAGTATTGCGAAATGACGGCGTTTCCATTAACCTATGTTATGAGACTTAAACGTAACCTTTTGCCTCTTCGCGATAAGTCATGGCAATGGATTTTGGTGGGATTTTGATGGGATTTTGGCTATATTTATTCAAAGGAGGCTTATGCGTGTATCTTTACAGAAGCAGCAAAGCGAGCAGCTTCAGAAACGTGCGTGGCGCGGCTGGAATAAACCATAGCCTGTATAAAAACATAAACACAAGCACTGAGTGGCCGTAATCAGCTTCAGTGACCGTATCAGAGCCATACTGCACCGCAGACGTGTGCAGTGTAAATTGTCTAAGCATTAATAGTAGGGAAAGCCCCTTATACTGGAGCGCGGCCACTTATGAAGTGTTTCTTGGAGGTTATAGTACATTGAAGAATGATCATATTACTTTTTACATACGCAATGTGACCTATAAATGCGAAAAAGCCATTTCCATTGCAGTTTTGCAAATTATTCCTTTTTCGCATTGCCTGAAAAACCACCTCATGCGAGCGTAAAAACTTTTTTGCATATATGGGCGTTTTTGAGAAATTGACGTGTTTCCATTAGGCATATTTTCAATTCGCAATTTGAAGGGTAATGGAAACGCGCCTAATGACAAGTGACAAGATATACAGTATTTTTAAAGAAATCTAGTTGAAAGCATGTGCACCAAGTTCTTAGAAATGTAGTCTTTGTATTCATCTTGTTTTCAAGAGGTTTTGAAAATAATTTATACCAATATAGTTCATATATCATGTAGACAGAAGTGTTTTTTTCTCAAAAATGTTATTTTAACTAAATATTCTTCATGCTTCTCTTTTTATCTAAGAAATAATGGCACACTTTACAATAAGGTTTATTAGTTAACGTTAATTAATGCATTAACTTATATTAACTAACAATGAGCAATACATTTGTTGCCGTATTTATTAATCTTTGTTAACATTAATAAAAGTACAACTCTTCATATTTGGTTCATTTGAGCTCAGGTGCATTCATTAATATTAACATATACAATTTTGGTTTTTAATAATGTATTACTACATATTGCAATTTATATGATCTAGGATTAATAAATGCTTTACAAGTATTTTTCATTGTTAGTTTATGTTATCTAATGTAGTTAACTAAGGTTAATAAAAGGAACCTTATTGTAAGGTGTTACTGAAATAATTACAAAATGTTATGTCAAACTACTTGATAACATTTTATTTCCAAGAATTTCATCCATTTAAATCTTTTTAATGAGACTTTTTTTTTCCCTAATTCTGATATCAGAAAAGTTGTATCTGACTGTAACGGGACTGACGAGACGTGAGACGTGTGGATCCATCTGCAAGCTTTTATTTAAGAGACGGACATTTACCATTTAACTTAATTTTATGTATGTACAGTATGCATGCATGTATGTATGTAATAATTTATTTTTGGTTATTTAGATGCAATACAGATATTTGGCCCTGTAATTGCAGGCAATCTTTTTACCAGAGAGACTATAATTAACAACATCAACAAAAACATAATATGTTTTGAGCGGGTAACTGTCTCCCATTGTTGTATTGATTCATTGAAAACTATTGTTTTAAAATGCATAACATTACCAAAGTTCGGTGGCACTGACATTCGGCATAATGATTGTTAGATATCTTACCAAAGATCTTAACACAAATTTTCCATATTGCAGCTTTCAGTAGTGTTAGTTACAATGCTGAATATCACAATGCTGCATCAGGTCACATGGACAATGCAGAGCACTGCAGTCATGCCATCAGTAATTCTCTCAGGATCCTGCTATACAATTCACACAAAAGCACCATATTTCCCTGCCTATCTATCGTACTGCATAACAGAGATATACAGATCTCAATTTGGTGCCATGTAGGCGATTGCGGTTTTCCCCACATTTTTACTTGGCGGTGAATGGATTTGAATTAACGCTGAGCACGTCCATGGTTATTTTAGTCTGTGACATATATTACAGTGATACAGTGGAGTGTATTATAGTGCTGTCGGCCTGTTAATGAGATAGAACAATGGTATTTTTAGGACCAGGGAAATTATGGAAGTGTGGGTCATACTATTATGACCTACACAAAGAATACCCAAGTGCATCTCCCTTGTTAATGGAAACACGTTTGCTGGAATTGTGTGTTGGCGCACTTACTTGTCAATACATGCTTAACAGTTTTAGCACCATTTTCTACAAAGCCAGAATACTTAATGTATTGTAAAATGATTTTCTGAGCAATTGTATGCAATTATTATTATTATTATTATTTTAGTTTGGTGTCGTGAAGTAGCTGTCTAACAATCATTTTATAAATATAAGGCATTATGATAATATGTATCCTAATTTAACTATAGGATAATCTGTTAAATTAATTATACCTTATAATAATAAGCTTAACAAAAATATTCCTTGTTACATATTCCTGGTTATACCTTTAAAGTGTCTACTGCATTATGACATTAACATTCTTTTTTTCATTTGTATTTTTGTGTGAATATTTATTAAATGTTAGTGCTAGAAATTATAACTAAATCAAACAACTTCATTCAAATGTTTTTTTTTAATCAAAAAACAAATGTGATAAATAAAATAACAGTAAATAAATTGTTCATGTTACAAAAGATTTATATTTTGAGTAAATTCTCCTCTTTTTAACTTTCCATCCTCAAAAAACAATAAATTGCAGTAATATTTCACAGTATTACGGTTTCTACTGTATTTTTTTTTCTCTCAAAGCATAAGAGGATTCTTTCAAAAACATAAAAAATCTTATATTTTAAATAGTTTTTAATTTATGTCTTTCTGTCTGTCTGTCTATATACAGGGCCATCCTTATACTGTATATCATTATATTGTCCATATGTCATGTTTCTCTGCTAGCTGTTTTACCAGTTTTCCTGACAGTAGTAGTTGCTAACCTTCCTTCTCAGCTGCATATACACATGAAATAACTTATGCAGTAATGGTGCCTTTCAGTAATGCATCTCATTTACTCTTACTGGAGACGTACGTCCTTGAATTTGTTTTTAAGCAGAAGGGACCGACATGAAGGACTCCACCTAAGCGGCACCCTGGAGCTAACTGAGATGTCTGAGCTGTCTAGTTAGACGTACCAAACTTTGCACATGTGATAAGCTCAGCTCTTGAAGCACCTCGCTGAAGCGATGTCATGACTCTAGGATTGATTTCCCTCTTAAAGTTGGGTAACACTGTCTCTGTGGCAACAGCAGTTTCCAATTTCACCATTATTTGTTGAAGTACAGTACACTCTAAACACTTCCTAATTTGCCATTTGTTGATGTCACAACTTTTAAATTAACTAGTTTCAGCCAAAACATTGTTCAAAACTTGATTCAAAACGATACCTCAGTGTTGCATTTGATCAGTCCAGATGTTTTTTTTTTTTTTGTCTGTTGTTATTATTGCATGAGCTTCAGCTTCTTTATTAGAATGATACAGTGAAGAGGAGGCAGGAAATTGTCAGGGAGAGAGAAGTGACATAGGATAATTGCATTCCCCATGCCAGACGCAAACTTGCATCTACCATATGAGTGCCACAACTCTTAACATGCACTCAAGTGCACAGGCTCTACCTGACAGATATCACTCAAATATGGAATCACATCTGTCTCTGTGACAGACTCACAGCAAACAACAGTGAGGGGAGCGGCCCATACTTCTTTTTAGCCAATCTGAACACACAGAATTATTTGGGTTTGATAACATCATATTGGCTGATATGTTTTTGGAGGTCAGGTTGTTGAGGAACAGAGTCTAGATTTAAGGCTCCAATAAACTCACAGCAATGTTCATTTCCGGTCTTCACTTAGGGGTAAAAAGAGGTTTGAAATACGTTTGCTGCGGTATACTGTTTGCTTTCAATTAGAATTACTACTTCAGTTTCTACTATAAATCATTTCTCCAGTGTGTTCATGGTTTTACATCTGATCTCAAAGGACTCAACTGAAGAAAGGAACCAGAAAAGCCCCAGAGCCACACCTACCTATTGCATAATCGCCACAGACCAATGGTCTTTTACGGAAATTTCAGTTTGGCAAGATGTTTCAAACTTTCTAAATCAGGGGTGTCCAAATTCGGTCCTGGATGGTCGGTGTCCAGAAGAGTTTAGCTCCAACCCCAATTAAACACACCTGAACCAGCAAATCAAGCTCTCGCTAGGCATACTAGAAACTTAAAGGCAGGTGTGTTGAGGCAAGTTGGAGCTAAACTCTGCAGGACACCGGCCCTCATTTAGAACCGGCCCTGTTCTAAATGGATTCCAAACGTACATCTTGTTCTGATTTTGTTCAAAATGATGTCACACCAGTTCTTTCTTCGATTTCGCTTGAAGTATATGAGGGTCAGAGGGAACAGGTTCAGAATGCTCATTCTCTATCAGCTCAGGATTTGATCCAGACGATTAACTCTAGAGCATGTGCATCTGAAAGTGTGACATCTGCAGCGAACAGCCAATCACACAAAACATGGAGTGCATCAGTTTGACTCACTTTTCATGAGAAAATTGCCGTGATTCACTTCTCTAATGAATAATAAGAAATTGTTGTGAAAAATATCTTGAATTTAAAGGTACAATATGCAGCTTTTCACCGCTAGAGGGCGCACATTCAAAACAAACAAAGAAACAAAGGCGTAGTTTAATGACGCCGTGAATCATGGGAGTTGTCGTCTTCATTCCCACAGCCGACGCAATCTGACGGGACTCAGGCAGAAATCGTGTTCATGGATGAGCTAATGTATTAAAGATTTATTAACATCGTAGTATGAAGCAGAGTGAGGCGGAAAGCCGTTGAAACGAGGCCGCTGAAGCAATTGCTAATCAGAGACTAGAGTGACACATGGCTCGAAAGCAACAGAGCTTTTATTATGGCACACTTTAGCGCTTCCGCTCCTTCCGGTCGTGCGTATGTGGGGTAAAGCAGCACTGTTTTATCATACTAGATATGTTTGAAAGTTCTTTTATAATGCTACTCTGTGCGGTCATCACCGGTCTATTAAATGCACAACATATTAAAGCGTCTTTGGTGTTTCCATGTTTTCTACAAATCAAAAAAAAAAATCGAGGGGTTATGACGTCATTGGCAGGTGACACAATGACACCATAGACACGGTCCGTGTCACTAGTTAAAATTGCTTATTTCTCTGGATTTAAACATTATTCGAAACATTTGGGATAATGTAAGTACACAAGTCAGAAAAATATATAACATTGTTCTGGTTTAGATATTTTAATAAAATAATCTTACATATTGTGCCTTTAAATGCATTTACAAGGCAGGAAAAAAACACAGCTGCTGCCACCAAAGTTTGAGACGGCAGCTAAAAGAAAATATCTGACTTTTTTATTGCAAGTGAATTAACTGAATTTATTTAATTATTAAAGTATAGGTTCACAAAGAGCCTAAAAGAAAACATGTTAGGTAAGTAATTTTAAAAGCTTTATATATATTCTAAAGCATGCATTCAAAGTAATTTAAATTAAAAGTTTATAATTTGTTAAAATAAAATTGCTTAAATTTAATGCATATATATATATATATATATATATATATATATA
>NW_015505400.1:666178-669199 GCF_001515645.1 Sinocyclocheilus grahami | reverse complement strand
TATATATATGTGTGTGTATCACTCTGAATTGCTTTAAAGATGAGGAGTTACTTATTTCATCAGAAGTCACTTTGCTCAAAGCGTTTTTAATTAAAAAAAAAGGTTAGCCATGTAGCGCAAGTCACCATGCCAATGAACATCGCTAAAAACCAATCCATCTTCTTGAACCCCAAAAAAAACAAACAGAATCTCCTAAAGTCACCTGGACAGCCACTGAAACGGGCTTCCTAAAATAGGCCACAGTAGTTTGTTGTTGTTCTGTCTCCTTCATTTGTTTTTAAGCTGTGAAATAACGGCCTTGTGGATAAACAAATGAATACAGGGTAAATGCAGTTAAAAAAATTGCATAGGGAATGCATTGTATGCATACCCTAGCATGCACTTAAAAACCGAAGTATTCTTTGGGCTTATCACTAGACATTCCTCACCATGCTTTCATGCTGAAAAGACCTTTGTGCCCGATTCTATAGGAGTGTGTAATTATGGTATGAGAACACTAAATTGTGGCAGAGGCTGTGAATGAATGCTGATTCTCAGTCAGATGTGCGTCGCGGTCGGCTCATGGGACGTGGGCTGCAGGATTTAACATTCACTGCACTGCGCCTCATGCCTGCTGAGCACCGATTCATTCAGAAACTGAAACCAGCTGGTCTCGTCTAAGGGAACAGAGGAGTTCGGGTCCCGCCGGTGATGTTATAGCACGGTGACTGCTTTGGGTTGCCATTATCTGTTTTGCGACAAGATGAACTTTGTTTGCCGGAGCAATGGAATATCAAGTATCTCATTTGTCCTGTCTTTGTAGCCAATAAACATTGTTTTCATTCGTTTAAACGAGTCTGTTGGGCCACGTTGTTATACCCATGACGCTGTTAATTTGGAGGAAATTGTTCTCTGAAATAACACTGAGGAAAGTATTGCACTTGCAGCTGATTTTTTGAGATAGTACATCCTTGAGTACCGTTTCAAGGCTAAACATTATGAAAATTTACTGCGGTGACCATTGTTTCTGCCAAAAAATGTGCACTATTTTGTATCAGTAAAATGTGCAAAACTAGCTGCTGCAATGCTAAGTTGTTTTTTTTTAAGATGAAGTCAAGTAGCATTTAAAGAGATGCGTTTTCAGCTGTTATTTGAAAATTGTCAGGGATTCAGCATTCCGGATAGGGGTGGGAAGATCATTCCACCAGCCAGGAACGGTGAACGAGAATGTTCTGGAAAGTGATTTTGAGCCTCTCTGTGATGGTACCACTTAGCATTGCTCACTAGCAGATCTCAGACTTCTGGAGGGGATGTAGATCCGTAGTAGTAAGTGGAAGTAAGCGGGTGCTGAGCCTGTGGCTGTTCTATATGCATGTATCAATGTCAAGCATCAATGTCTTGAACTTGATGCGAGCTGCAACCGGTAGCAAGTTCAAGGAGATAAAGAGAGGTGTAACATGGACTCTTTTGGGCTCATTGAAGACCAGTCGTGCCGCTGCATTCTGAATCATTTGTAGAGGTTTGATTGTGCTTGATGGAAGTCCAGCCAGAAGAGCATTGCAGTAGTCCAGCCTAGAGATGACAAGGGCCTGGACAAGAAGTTGTGCAACATGCTCCGTTAGAAAGGGCCTGATCTTTCTGATGTTGTGCAATGCAAACCTGCAAGATCGGGCAGTCTTTGCAATGTGGTCTTTGAAGGTCAGCTGGTCATCGAAGATTACACCAAGATTTCTGACATGAAGTCGATGAAGTAATTGTAGAAGAACCTAGCTGGATGGTGAAATCGTGCTGTAGAGTTGGAGTGGCAGGGAAGACAAGAAGCTCAGTCTTTGCCAGTTTTGCAAGTTTTGGATTAGAAAGTCTGCTATCATACTAGAAAGTTTCATTCTTGTCCAGTGTCTGCACTATTTCTCTCCAGAAGTTATGTGATTAAAAAAAAACTCAGGCCCTGTCTACATGGAGACAGGGTTTAGCTGTATATGGAAAACATTTGTATCATATCGGCGTTTCGTCCAGATGGATCCGGCGTTTTGGGAGCCTGAAACTGCTATTTTTTTAAACCGGGTCCCAGAGTGGAGAAATCTGAAAACGATGACCTTGCGTTTTCGTGTGTACAACGAATCCGTATATTTTGTGAAACGATGATGTCATCACCCCACGTCTCGACCCTAGTCAAATGCTGCTACCTTATGTAACAGCAACAACGACAACAATGGCAGACTACATGCTAGGGCTGAAAAGATTCCTTGAATAACTCAAGTAACTCGAATACAAAAAATCAATGGGCTTCGTTTAGTCCATTTAATGTAACTAAACACGGAACACCGTGTTTCCCCATGGACCATTATTACTGACGCACAAACCGATAAACCCTGGACATATTTAAGACCGTAAATATATCGTAAATATGCTGGCTAGCTATGATGTCCCTAAGTTAGCTATGTGTTGTTAAAGACTTAGCACCATTCATGTTGACTGTCTCATTCTATCTCTGTGACACACACACACACACACACACACACACAGACACACACAAATACCACAGAAAGTAAGTTAGACAATATCACACGAAGAGTGCCAGTTTTCACCTCTAAAATCAGCACGATTACAAATGTGATACTGATTTTATGCAACATTTCAAGAAACAATAAGTTAATATTAAGAGACTTACCGTTTAGACACATATTGTCTGTTTTGCTCTCGCCAACAAAAAAGTATTCCAAACACAGCCACAGCACTGTTTTGCATCTCTGAGCAACATGACAGGGTTTTGTTCCTGAATGAATCAACCATTTAAATGATTCGGTTCAATCGCAATAAATCACTTATTAACAGTGACTTGCTGCCACCTAAACCGATAAACCCTGGACATATTTAAGACCGTAAATCTATCGTAAATATGCTGGCTAGCTATGATGTCCCTAAGTTAGCTATGTGTTGTTAAAGACTTAGCACAATTCATGTTGACTGTCTCATTCTATCTCTGTGACACACACACACACACACACACACACACACACACACAAATACACCACAGAAAGT
>NW_015505400.1:661008-665090 GCF_001515645.1 Sinocyclocheilus grahami | reverse complement strand
TTGACTCAAAAGATGATGCACACTTTTTTAGAAAAAATTGCTTTATAAAGGTAAAAATGCCCATAAAATGTAAAAATCAATTTAAAATAATTGGAACAGTTTAATTTCTGTCACTGCTGTGAACTGAGAACTGACCAGTACATAGAATATAAAGGATATCAAAAGCAAGTTTTACATATGCACGCATGCACGCACACACACACACACACACACACACACACACCAGTAAGTAGAGAGACATTTATTCTCCAAATTTATTCTCCAAATAACTCTAATTTCATGTTGCAGAAAAAATGTGTTTAGAAATTGTGTATGGACTCTTATTCTTGTTCCAAGTTACCTTCCTGTCCACTGATTTTTGCCTCTCACAAAAGCCACAAAGCCTTCCAAGAAGACAGTAAAGGCTCATGTCATGCTTGAGCTTTAGTTAGGCTGAAACTTGAAAGTTAATTTGCACGACATAAATGCAATGTTTAGGTATTATTATTTTTTTTATTACTATTATTTTGATTTATGTCTTAGTTTTAGGTTGTAATGTTTACCTTTTTTAAAGTATTGTGAAAAGATTTTTGTATTTTTATTTATTTATTAAATTTTTTATTTATATTTTAATTTTATTTTTATTGATATATTTGCATTTGCATTTTGAATGTAATTTGGAAATTAAATGCATTAAATGGATTTAGTTTTCACGGTCATTCATGTATTTTTACACTAATTTCAGAAATACAAATATTATTGTTTTCTAAAAAGGAAACAAATTAGTTGTTTATTTTAAGAGACCTATCTTATTTTCTCTTGTATATTTAGTATTGCTCTTTAATAAAGAAAAATTACTTCTTATCCGATTACTCGATTAATCGATGGAAAAATCAGTAGAATACTCGATTACTAAAATAATCAATAGCTCCAGCCCTACTACATGCTTGTGTTCGTGTTGCAGAAGCTACTGAGCCTGTTAGCTTTATTAAAGAAAAATAAAAAAATTACTTAAGCAAAAATGTTTGTATACAGCTAGCAAGGTTTTTCCGACTGAAAACAGCCTGAGACAATGATGCCACCTTTTGAACAAGCTAATTACTGGATAAAAAATTAAGGCATTGTACTCCCACAATGCATACGTAACCTGAGACGTTCCCATCCGAGGGAAGTTCGAACTGCATCCTCTAGTTTCCCCATAGCGACCCCTAGAGGACACAGTGTCTCGTTCTTTTCTCAGGGAACCATGGTTACATACATACCCTGAGACGTTTTCCAAGAAAGACATCTAAGCATACTTTAAGAAAAATCATGTTAAAAATTAACATTATGAGATTCACAATGTTTGTGGTGCCCACAAACAGTATATGCATACTGTACAAAATTTGCACAGTTTGCATACCTTGGTTACGTATAAAACCCAAACTATACTTTAGGCTTTACTGACTGAAGTACTAGCAATAGTAGTTAGTGATGCTAAGCTTAGCAAAGGGCACAAATTAAGCAATGGTTGAAAGTGGTTAACAGAAATATTGTCAATATTTGCAATTTTTTATTAATGGCATTGTCTGATAATTTTCTGTTTGGCTGATAAGTATTGTAATTGGGACTTTTATTTTGAAAGTGCTGAGAACCAAACACACGAGCGCCCATTCTCCATCTTTATTAGTTTCCTTAGTGTCTTTGTTTAACTGTTCTAATAATTGAATAGCAAATGTTATATTACTTTATTCATATACTGTTAGCACTCAGCAAATATGCATTTTAAGCAAGTTTTATCTAAATATATATAATAAACATTTCATGCCACAAATCTCGCACATCTGCTAATTCTGCCGTTTGCCGTTATGTCATATTTGCTCTGTACTGCATGTAAAATTAACATTACCTGGTCTTTTCAAAATTATTTACATTACTGTAGTGTACTGGTTACAGTATTTATTTCTTTTTTTATTGTTTGTGAAAAAAATACTATAATAGGATTACAGAATCCTATTTGGAGTATAAATGTTTTTATTTTACAGATTTTTTTTTTATTCAAGTTCAAATTTTTGTTTCAAAGTTGATTCATTTCCAAATGATTTTTTAAAAATATTTTAGAATATATTATTTAACATGAATTTAAATTTGATTGCAGAAATTATGAATGTGTTTACTATATTTAAATGAAATTGTGTGATTATATAGGCCAGTATCACCTTTATATCTTCATTTCCATAAACCAAATCCATATCCGACCGTCAGTTATTAACATGTTTTCATTTGTGTTGTCTTTTATTCATGATATTTGACTTGACTACCTCCTTCTGTGCTCGAGCTTTAGCTCTTTCATTCCATGTGGAGGTTGACAGAAACACTTCGCCCTTCCCACAGTGCAGTCCACAACCTCTCTGTGATATCCCATTAGTCTAGTTGACAGCTAGTGAGGCAGTTGGGAGTACCGCCAATGGACTGTACGCTCCACGCAAGAGTATTCATTTGAATAATTTGGCTAGGCTTTTGCCTTCACAATAAGCAAAGGGAAAATGCATGAGGCTATCTGCCTTTTATATCACAGTATCTGTTTGCAGCTGTGTAGTTAGCAGCAATTTTCAAATTTTGCTTTTAGCTTTTCTTTTTTAAAATGGCTGATTTACAGTGATTTATCTGTGCACAATATGTAATTATGAAATTAAGAAGCGAGTGTGGTTCCTCCCAGTGCGTTGAATGTGTTTCTCTCTGCCTCACGGTCTGATATTAACAGTTTCGTTACTTCTTTTGTAGATGACTGCCTCAGATGGAGTTCAGGAGAGCTTTCCAGTCACTGTTAATATCACTGTGATTGACGCCAATGACAACACGCCTGCCTTCCCCAACGTCTCCTATAGTGTGAATGTTTATACAGACATGCAGCCTGGAGACACAGTCTTACAGGTAATCAATTAGATACTCTTCCACTGCAATAAAATCACTTATTTAACAGAATTTTGTTTGGTTCCCTTCCGAGGGAACTTCAAACTGCTTCCTCCAGGAATCACTATGGGGAAACTAGAGGACGCAGTGTCTCGTTCCCTTCTCAGGGAACCATGGTTACATACGTAACCTGAGACGTTCCCTTCCGAGGGAACTTCAAACTGCTTCCTCTAGGGATCACTATGGGGAAACTAGAGGACGCAGTGTCTCATTCCCTTCTCACGGAACCATGGTTACATACGTAACCTGAGACGTTCCCTTCCGAGGGAAGTTCGAACTGCATCCTCTAGTTTCCCCGTAGCGACCCCTAGAGGACACAGTGTCTCGTTCTTTTCTCAGGGAACCATGGTCACATACATACCCTGAGACATTTTCCAAGAAAGACATCTAAGCATACTTTAAGAAAAAACATGTATTTACTTGATGCCTTGTTGTCTGACAATATATTTTGATTTGTGCTTTATATACACCATACAAAAAATAAGCTATGGATATATTCTCTGAAAATATGTATTTTATACAATTTTCATCTTCATTTTCTCAAATGCATTGACCTTGTTTTAGAAATGTTTAGATTTCTTTCCTGGAAAACAAGGCAGAATCATATTTGCAGAGCTTTTCACCCTTTATCCACTCATTTTAATTAATGGCTGTAGTTCCCATATTTATGAGGGGCTTATTGCTGCAATAATTGCTCAGATCTCTGTTTAATCTTTGTCTTCTTGGGAATTTTCTTTAGAAATGTGTGCATAAATGAGTCCTTTGCAATCAGAACATGAGCAGGGTGTAGATTTGCTCTGACATGCTGAAAGATTGACCCCAGAAGTCAAAATTAAAAAGTACAAGTTGTATCATCTAAACGGTTAACTGCTCTGTTGTATGCTGCTAGTTGTCACTTTATAAAGGCTCTGAAATAAATCCTTATCTCCCTGTCTGTAGAACCAGTGAGTCAGAAAGATCAGTGCTACATATTATTAGCAGTTAATTCCAAAAATACGTGTCTGGGTCACCTTTTACATTTCATAAAAAAAGTAATAATAAAACATATATATTTTAGAGTTATAACGAATGTAATTATATATAGATAATAAATTATATATATATATATATATATATATATATATATATATATATATATATATATATACGTC
>NW_015505400.1:614545-660826 GCF_001515645.1 Sinocyclocheilus grahami | reverse complement strand
TGACCCGGACATGCACTTGGCAGGTTTTGTGATTCAGCCTGATCCAGAGAGGAAGCTTGGACAGTGATGAACGTGAATAAGCACCTTTGCATGTCTCCTCTGAAGTAACAGCTCCAATTTATTTATTTTAGCTGGCAGCAGTGGACGCTGATGAGGGTCCCAACGGGTTGGTGAGCTACAAAATCTTGGCGGGGGATCAGGGACACTTCACCATCAATGACTACACAGGAATGATCACCGTGCTGCCCGGTGTCAATCTGACCGTGGGCCGCTCCTACGCCCTCACCATTAGGGCCTCTGACAATGGCCCTGCGTCCCAGAGAAGGTAAATCAACTAAAAACCCAATGAGGGTTGAAAATGAGTGCGTCTCTCACTCTGTAACAGAAGACTCAACCTATCATGCCCAGTTTAAGATCAATACAATGCCACATGGTGACACATTTTGCTTCGGAAATATCCCCAAGAACACAATATTGGCCCCTGCTCTTGTCCATCTGACACTTGGAAGAGCGGAAATTAAGGGCTTTTCACTCTAATTGCTGCTACCTCCCCTCCTGTCCAATTCATACCAGCCACTGCCCTCTGTAATTCTTGCTGACTGCTGAATTAATACAGATGAATGAAGCAGAAATACAATGAGACCAAGCAAAGTTCAGGAAATGCATTGTTTCACTTTGCAAGTTTAAAAGTGTCTAATATTCACAACAAATCAATCTAAATTCAAAGTTCTTCTTCACTACTTGGTTGAAATCCACTTTATCGAGGTGGAGAGGTTTATGGTGAAAGCCAAAGGCAGCAGGTGTGCTATTATATGTGTTGGACAGATGGCAGTTGAGCTTGTGAGCACAGGGTAGTTATTTTCATCTCTTATTTTTCTGTTTTAAAGTTTTATGAGAGCACTGGCATCAAATTCATCATATTGGAACATTTTCAAAGTGAAAATACTCCCCGATCTAATTTGCTTCAATCACGCTGATGAGTGCCTTGACACAATGTGTCATAAAACAATGACAGTACCAGGTTTGGTTTTCACTAAACATCCGAAAAACAACCTAAGCAATTTATTAGCTAGACTTTCAAAAGTGTTCAAAATAAATAAATAAATGAAATAAAATAAAATAAAATAAATAAATATGAAAATAATATTTTTAAAATATTCAAATTAATTATATATAGATAATAAATTATAGTAATATATCATTAAGATTAAGAAGCATTATATATATATATATATATATATATATATATATATATATATATATATATATATATATATATATATATAAAATGTTTTTTTATCTTTTAGTTGAGCTATTCTCATTAGGGTATTATTGTTTAAATAGTGAGAGTGTGAGAGTGTGAGAGTGTCATTAATATTAATATCGTAATTCTAAATGTATGAATGATCTGTCAAAAGTTTGGAATTGTTTGGAGTAAAAACAGTAATATTGTGAAGCATGGTTACAATTTAAAATACATATCTTGTATTTGAACACATGAAAAATGTATTCCTGTGATGGTAAAGCTGAATTTTCAGCAGCCGTTACTATTCGGTGTCACATGATCCTTTAGAAACCATTCTAATGATTGGCGATTTGGTGCTCACTTATTTTTAATTATCATTGGTGCTCAATTTAACATAATGGTTCTTATTGTTGTTAATGCTGAAAACAAGTTCCAAAAATGTCCCCAAAAAGTTGTTCTGGATTCTTGGATAAATAGAAAGTTCAAAAGAACAGTATTTATTTCAAATATATCTTTTGTAACATTATAAATGTCCTTACTGTCACTTTTCATCTATGTAATGCATCCTTGCTGAATAAAGTATTCATTTCAATCAATCAATCAATACTTACTAACCCCAAACTTTTGAATTATAGTGTTTCATGATTTATCCTTTCATAAAGTAAGCGAAATCGAATTTTAAAGTGGAATTATTGAGAAAAGTTCAAAATGACTGTAATAGATTTTCAAGCAGAAGGAATGTAAAAGGTTTAAATGGATTTTAGATATGCTCAACTTAGCTTAGGTTAAAGTGCCAACTCTCCTGCTTTATTTTGGAAACCAGCTATGTCTGATAACTTATATGAGGCATGATAGTTCAGGTCTTCGACCTTTGTGTCCGTCGTGAAACGTATTACCAGGTTGTGTCAGTGAATAAATATATAAATAAATACATTTTCTTTGCTGGTGTTAACCTCATTTATTTATTTATTTACCATTTTTTTCACCCTTTGAATTAATCAACACGTGTTTGCTGATCTGCTTTTGGAAAACAGAACTATGTTGTGATATATTCATAAAACAATCTGCATTGAAGAATTACACTTAATAAACTATTCATGAGATAAACAAGATGACTGAAATTATCATAGACATTGTTAAAAATTCAACTTAATCCACTAATTTGTAACATCCTCAGAAGGATATGCAGAGTTGTAGGTGCTACACACAGCCAGAAATAGTGCAAATGTTTAGCATTTTTCTACATTTTACTCATATCATAATTTATCTTCGATATATCATATTTATTTTACTTCAACATGAATTTGAGAGCAAATTCCAAATTTTTTGACTTTAGTTTTACTAAATTTGAGTTCTGAAAGTTGCAGTTGTTTCACAATATAAAAAGGTTGAGGGAAATTTGATTCAATGACGTGACCCCTTTAAAATTGTGATGAGGTCATGTGAAAGTCACAACAAATTTCAGGTCTTATGGCAATACATATATACCCTCCTGTTCCTTTTCAATAACACCAGATATAAATGGCTTTTTCATAACCAGCTCATCTGGTTTGGTTTATCTTTGCAGCTGCTGCTTATAATACCAATAATAAACTTGTGTATTCTCTGATTATCATTACAATTGATGCTGTTCAGTAGGGGAGTAATTTAGGGTGCATGCATGCTCTTAGACATGTACAGACGATGCTTTGCAATGAATGCATGATGAATATACATAAGGCCCTCTGGAGCCTTGAAGATGCCACTTTGAATTTGTTTATTTCAGTTGGAGAATGCATGACTGTCTGCAGCAGTGTCCAACCGTCTCACAGATCCTCTGGGGGGTTTTCAGGGGACATATTGTGTCAAGGCAGAATGATTGGCTGTTTGAAAACATGAAAGGGCAAATTCACTAAATAGTTGCAGCACTTTTGCATTGTGGTATTTCAGCGCTCTATCTTATTCACTAAACACACACAATCCATTTAAGAAGGCGTTAAAATGTGCTGAAATATTGCTATGCTGTTTTGAAACCAAATTATTTGTAATCTTTTCTGCACAAATTAGGCCTGTAATAGAAGTACTTTGTTGCTACAAATCTCAATTAACATCAAAATACTGACCACAGAAACTGGGCAGTAAATGGGATTTTATTTTAAAGAGTTATTTGTGTACCTTTTTCTGTCAGTCAGGACCACAGTTATTATTCAAATTATGGAAAACAATTAAATGCTTGAATCATGAATAACAGCAAATTGGATGGCATAAAAGTGTAATAAAATGAGTGCTATTAAAGTAGCTCTGGTTTTATAATGTTTTAGTCATGAAAAAGTCTATATTTAACTTTTAAGTATAAAAGTGATAAAATTGCATGCAATCTTGGTAACTTCCAATAAATCTCAATAAAATTGAATTTATATTTATCTTATACACTATGCATCTTATCCACAGTAGCTAATTCTTTAAAATGTAAACAAAAGATAAAACATAGTTTGTTTTAGTGCTAGGCGGTTTGACCAAAAATCTGTATCACTTTCTTTTTTTTTCTTTTTTCAAAGATCCCCAATAGAGTATCAAGTTTGACATGAATTGTTTTAGTCCCTCCACAGGTTTCAATAATTGGTAACAAAATAGGTAGCTTTGTTTCTCTACTTAATTTTAAAGGTACAACTCAATATTTCTATTTTTTATGCACATTGTTTATTTAGGGGGGAAAAAAATATGTTAATGATGAGAACAGTCACACCAAAATACAATTTCAACATTTAGCTTGAATTTACAATCAAAAATAAAACTGTAGGTTTATGGACAAAATCTGTTCGTATGTATTTATTTTTTTATGTTTTTATTTGTATTTATTTATTTCACACTCATGTACTTCCCAACAATTATATTTCATTCAATGCACTAATAACCTGTTACTAATAATGTTAGTGTTATTTATTCATTCATTCATTCAATTTTCAAAGTTTGTATTGTTGATGTATGTAGCATATTTGTACTCTAAAAGTAACCCTGCCAGCAGACAGTCCTCCAACTTTCACGACCCACAGTTTAGTGTGTGTCTCACTCACTTTTCCACAAGTTCTCAATTAAACTTGCATTAGCATGTAAACAAATGTATATGTGTTACCAAATGCACTACGTCCTAGAAATCATTTAAATTGGGCAGTGTTTTTCTCATGGCTTTTGCTGCCTGACAACAATTAATCCAGTCCTAATCGTCCCCAGGCACACGTAAACTATCCTCAACCTTTCACAGTAGCACAGGTCTTACAAAGAATGAATATATTGACCAGCCATCTCATTCAGCAGTACATAATTCCATCCAGCCTATATTTGATGAGCTAATTTCAGCCGAAAATGATTCCCTTTGTCTAGATTTTGGCTGTGGCCTGTTGTGCGAATGACATATTCCAGTTTAGTTTTCTCAGCACACTGTGTGAATTTTAACACTTTTTCCCCCCTCTTTCACTCATGCTTGCTCTCTAAAGCCACCGTAAAGTTTAAACACTCAGACCTCTGGGCTTTATAATCCTCAGGTTTTCAACATCATCTTTGCTTTCAGGTCTGGCCTGTTGTTGTTGGCGAAGACGCTGGACAGAGAGATCACGGATCACTACACGCTAACGGTCACGGCCTCCGATGGCAAACCAGATGGGGTAAGACTGAAGCCTGTCAATCAATCACACCCAACTGAAGACGAAAAGCTGCAGGTCAAAAGATCGTAATCGAATCTTCTGCTTAAACAGACATCACATGTAGACACAGTACAACATGGCAGGCAGAGTCTAGCAGAATCAATCATGCTGATGGAAGGAAGAGCAGATGAGAGTTAAAAACAGTCATAAAGTGTGCTGGGAGTATCTTATAGTCATCTGTAGTCCCACAGGTCTGTTCAGTATTACTGGCTGCATGAATGTATTTACACAATTGTATATAGACAGTGGTGACAAATAGAAATAAATGATTGCATTCATGATTAATTTATTCTGTCAGTCAGGTAGACAGTCAAATTAATCTTTCACTCGCTGATTGTTGTTTGTTCATCAGTCAGTTTGATCAATCAATTTGTTCTGTTTGATTTATGTATTTGTATATATACATAACTGGTCAAAACTTTTAATATAATTATGATTTTTTTAATGTTTTGGAAAAAAGTATATTTTATGCTCACCAAGGCTGCATTTATTTGATAAAAAAAAAAAACTTTTGCAATTTATAAAATTTCAATAAAAAAAAATAGAATTTTAAAATGCAATTATTCCTGTAAAGCTGAATTTTCCAGGCAACTCCAGTCTTCATGGTCAAAAGAAAAAAAATATTTTTTTACGTTTTTATCCAAATAGAAAACTATTATTACATTATTTTAAACAGCAATAATATTTCACAATATTACTGTTTCTACTGCATTGTTCATCAAATAAATACAGCCTTGGCGAGAATACGAGAAAACATTTTGAAAAATCTTAATTATTCCAAACAATTGATCAGCAGTGTTAGCATAACCACAATATAAATATATTTTCAGTAACACTCAAAATAATGTTCAATTCACTAGCAGTAATGCATTAGACATCTTGAACAATGAACAGTTTGTTTTACGGCATTTATTAATCATTTTATAGTTGTTGTATTGTTCATTTTTGTATTACTATAACAGTACTATATATTCATAATGGTGAAAATTTTAAAGAATACATATTTTATATATGTTATTATGTTTATATGAAAAGAAAAGAGAGGCCTTCCATTGATTCACTCAATCAAACTGATTGCTGTTTATTTGTTTATTCATTCATTTCAAGTGTTCAATTTCTTTTGTTTGTTTTCATGCTGATTACACAGTACAGTGGGGAAAAAAAGTATTTAGTCAGCCACCAATTGTGCAAGTTCTCCCACTTAAAAAGATGAGAGAGGCCTTTCAGTCAATCAAACTGATTGCTGTTTATTTGTTTATTCATTCATTTCAAGTGTTCAATTTATTTTGTTTGTTTTCATGCTGATTACACAGTACTGTATATAAATGTAGTTATGAAAATGGAATTTTAAGAAAGAACAAGGATTAGAATCAAAGTAAAGAGAAGCCTAATATTGATTCATTTATGCAACCAAATAATCAATGATGCACATCAATCAAACAAATGATTCCTTCACTCACTGATTGTTGTTTGTCCGTTCCTTCGTCCATTTGTTTGCAGCAGTGTTTGGTTTCCTTTGATGGGGTAAGTCTCCGAGCAGTTACCAGCGATTGGTCTCTCCTGTTCACTCCACTCTCACAAAGTGCTCATTAGGGCCTTTCGCACCGCGGGAACCTTTTCATAGTACCAGAACTAATTGTGGAACTACCCACTTTTTCCGGCGTTTTTTCCGAACTGGGTGTGATTTTAATACCGGACTGCCTTTTTCGAGAACCAAATTAGCTCCTACTCCGGAGCAGGGTCTAACCAGCACAACTGGTACTAATCGTGACGTAAGTAGACACTGATTGGCCAAACGTGTATGAAAACGCCCTCACCCGCCATGATTTAAAACGCCGTGCAAACATACTGTAAACATTGTGTCAACTTATTTCGCAAGTATGGAGAACAGCGATAGATGGACGGATGCTGAAGTGCAGGCACTTGTAGCAAATGTAGCACTGCCAGTTGTCGTTGGAGATTCTTAGTCCTCCTTTCCATTCTTTCAATCACTTTACGTATATGTCAACTTTCCATGTCCATTATTGTGAAACCCGTGAGACACAACAAAAACAGCTCCGATCACAGCATCCTCCATCCTCCTGTTGTTAATGTTGTTCTTCTTTGTTTCTGTTGTTGAACGTCGCACACAAATGACGACGCTGTCGACCGGCTTACGTAGGGTGAACATACGTGCCATTTTCCCAGGATGTGTCCTGGCCAGGATTTCTATATTGCCTAAAATATCTAGGTTTTGGCTTTGTTTGCGTGTGCAGACCGATCGGTGCATGACATCAAAATATTTCGAGAGCATTTTGAAAGCATAAGGAACCGTCTGTATGGTATTTTGATGTCATACATAAATCGGTCTGCACACGCAAACAAAGCCAAAACCTAGATATTTTAGGCAATATAGAACCACAATATAGACGCGTCCTGGGAAAATGGCACGTATGGTCACCCTAGGCTTACGTCACTTCTTAGTACACACTCTCAGTGCGAATGCAACCATTTAAATGGTACTGGGAAATAGTTCGCGCAAAATCGTCTCAGTACTTTAGTACTGGGACAATTAGTTCTGGAACTAAAGTGGTGCGAAAGGCCCTAATGTGATTGATCTAAATAGAGGAAAATGAGGTGCATCTTACAATGGAGTGATTATACCGTAATGATGGAGATAAACGAGCCGAACAGGCTTTTTAATTATGAAGCACCTTCCGCTTCACTCTCTCATTGAGCCTATTTCCCTTACTGGAGAAAATCTCACTAAGTATTCCTCGATAAAAGAGATGCCTGGATGTACAACCCACTTCAAGGACATGTAATGTGTTCACCTCCAAACTCAAGGATAATCACTTGCCTTCTTCAGGAAGAAAGTGCATAAAGATCCAGCTTTAAGCACAATGGTGTCTATTTATATCCGGACTGTCAAGGTGGTTGTCAGGTGGTGAAGTTATGTTGCATCAGAGTCGAAAGTCTGTGACTTTACGGTCACGTTAGCGTAGGCTTTACAAACAAATGATGGCGATTCCAATGCTTTAATAACCCCTGCAATAATTCAAAGCACATCTTAATTGGCAGAATTCTCAGAGCCGTGATCTCTCCTCTTTCCTGGCCTGTTGAGAAAGACGTCCCCTAGGTGCTTAGCTCATGAAAGTAAAATGAGAAAACAGTGGAGCAGGTTTCATTCCCATCTTCCCATTTACCTGCAAGTGTCCCTCTGTGACCTTTCTTATTCACTTGCGGCTAAAAATCAAGTTGAGACGTAAGGCTGGGGGAGCAGGTGTGGTTTAAGGTTTTTAAAATTCAGTGACCTTTACTAAACCACCTGGTCATTAGCCAATTTAATAAACAGTCCTTTTCCTGGAAAAGTAGGTCCCTTTCTAAGGGCCCTGGGCGACACTCAGAGTTGACCTCTGTGCCCGCTGAGGTCACTTGGGCCGCTTCTTGCATTGCACAGGGCGATGTGAGAGCCAGCCAGATTTACAAAGTCCACAAGAGAGATTTCTTCATCCCCAATCTGTGGATAGAGGAACAGATACAGCCAGACGCCTGTAGTCTATGTCTAGCACTGTCTAACACTAAGTCTTGTTCACATTGCTGGAATGGGCACAGTTCAGTATTAGCTCCCTTTCAATCTCAATCCATCCATCTGACCGACCAAGGTTTTTAGATGGCTGCAAGCAGGGTGGCTGATGGCTTATATAAAGCTGATTTACATAACTTGCATTTTTCATAAGGACAGACCATCAAACACACAGTACATGCGTTTTATACAGGATACAATGCACTTTTCAGCTGGATTGAATAGCATTTGCTATTCTATTATTAGACCGAACTGCTAAGCGGTGTCTTCTATCGAATGTTGTGCCCTCCGGAGGTCACATTTATCTGCTACATATGTCAATGAGGCTGCACTACATTCGCCACGTTGTTACTGTCGCATCGCTTCACTGCCATTTATAAATCCTCTCCCATGACCTCATGGGATAGTAAAGTGACCATTGAATGCACACTTCAGAATCCCGACAGAAGTAGTAGGTCATCTGGGTACATTTTGCCTACTGACTTTCGAATAATATGAATTCGGACATACTACTGTTTTCATGCTGTTTTTCGCATGCTATGTAGTAGGGAAGTATTTGATTTCGGACGCAGTGCATAACTAATGCACTAATGCAGAAGCAAAATGAGCGTTCATGTGCGTCACCGCTCAAGGGCTTGTCTCTCAGTGCTGTCAAAATAAAAGTCCTCCTGACAACACTTATAAGACCAAACAGAAAAACTCTGTAGAAAATACAAAATATTGGCTGATATATCAGCCATGGCGATATATGTTGGTTGACCACTAGTTCAGACCACCAGTCATTTTTTTCCCGCTGCATGTTGCCAGTTGCTGTAACAATTGGTCACTAGATGATGTTGCTAAAGTTAAACTTGTCATGCCACAGACACAATCAAATCATGATGCTCATGTTGCCGTAAATTGCCAGCTTCATTAAAATAAATGATTTCAGGTTGTTTTGTTGTTCCAAATCACTGGTGGTGTGAATGGTGAGAATTGTTAACATTTCAAATCTAAGCCACTGGGAACGAGTGTTCTAACTAGAATACATTTTATACCATTTTATTACGGAAATACCCAGGTTTAGCAATTAAGTTGCAATATTGTCTTTCTCGCTTAAAGATTAATGGTATCCTTCCTGTTGCTAATCACAAGATGCGAACCTATTTGTTGACAAACTGAATTACCTTGTTTGCATTTGTCTCCGCTCAAGATCAGCTTACCTTATTCTAACCCCAGAGTGTAGTGCAAACTCAGCAGGCTTTATTGCCGGCACATGAAAAATTTACAGGACCAATCTGCCAACTACTCCAGCATTTAAACCTTTAATAGATAAGTCCGAGCCGAAGGGGAAAAAAACATCTGCTAATTTATGGAATATTGGTTTCCTCACTGGCTGTTCTGGGATATTTCGCCCCAATGTTTTATGTTTCAGGGGAAGTAACAAAATTGACTTGACATGGATGCAGAATGATCTGATAAGAGGCTAAGCAACTATATTGTGAGGACACCCTCACTTCCTGGATTCCTGGTTTTCAGTTGGTTTTTAGTATGCGAGGATTTGGATTGCTTGACTTCTAAATGTTTGAATGATTTATTTCTAGTGATGGAGTACCTCAGGCTGCTTGTTTGTATATCCAATGTCCCCAATTATTTTATTTTATTTTATTTTTATTTTTGAATTATATAACATATCAAACCAAGTGACATTTATTTGAAAGAAATATAGCACAAATACACATTTCAATCAAAACATTTCACAATGATAAGTGTGTTTTTAGTGATAGATCATGCTGATACACTGCTAATATGTTTCCCTGACTTGCTTTTTTTTTTTTCATTTTCTTGTTTTTTTGTGCAACCTGATGAGAACATCTAAAAGGCCTGACACGCTCACTTGTTTATTAATTTGTTTATTCATTTACTCAATTGTTTGTTCACTTGTCAGATCATTCTTTGCAATAGTATTTGTTTAGTATGATTTGTTATGTAATTGTCATTTGTGCAGTCTGGAAAGAGCATCTGAAGACCTGGTAGGAGGAGAAGTAATCATTTGTATGAAATGTTCTCAGTAACAACTTTTACCCTGTAGACTGTGTAGCTCTATTTTGAATTGACTGGTGCTTCGAATCTAGCTGAAGTTGCACTACCTAACCTGACCTCCAAAAACACATTTGTACACAGAAAATGGTAAAGTCATATTATGTGTATGTGTATTTGAAGTCTCCTGTAAATAACTTGTGTGAAGACAAGACATAAGTGGTCATAAGTTCTCAAGGTGGAGTTTAGAGCGCTATTTATATATTTATTTATTTATGCAGTTTTTTCGAGAGTGAGAAAGAAGACAGAAAAAGTAATATGCCTTGAGCATAACATAAAATAGGATATTGCTGCATATGTAAACCCAATTGGGCAGTTTTTTTTTCAGTAACATTACCTATTGTGTTTTATTTAATCTGGCCAGCAGCCATATCACACTGTAGCCCAAGACTGGTTACCCACTGAAGCTAAGCAGGGCTGAGCCTGGTCAGTAGCATAAATGTCTGCCCACTGCTCCGGGTGTGTGTTCACTGCTGTGTGTGTGCACTTTGGATGGGTTAAATGCAGAGCACTAATTCCAAGTATGGGTCACCATACATGGCCACGTCACGTCACTTTATATAAATGTAATGAATTCTTTTTTGATAATTTAACCCCAAAATCCAAAGAAAGAATTTAGTAATTATCTTTAGCATAAATCGAATGAAAGCGATTTTACAACCCTTGGGATATTTTGGATAAACATGACAATTTAAGTCATCAAATTATTGCTGTATATAATATATTGAAATATTAAATGATTAGTTATTATTGACATTTTTAATTATAATTCTAAAACTATATTATGAACTTCATAATAAAAAAATAACTTTTTAACATATGCAATATAGAATTATTTACATGACAAATTAAGACATTAAATAATTACTGTATTTTTTAAAATTATAATAGGCCTATATGATCGGTGCCCCAGCAACTCACTTTAAGGAGTGAAATATGGCCTCATATGGGAAGGTTAATTTGGTGCTCCTAAATTTTTGACTGTGTTCCTAATTCTTTTTTTTTTTAAGTAACGTAAGCTTAGAGTCCTGAAGAATGAAATGTAACCTTTTACAAACTAATTGCAAATATGTATGCAAAGTGTAAACTATTAAATATAATCTACAAATCATGCAATACTGTACCACTGAATAAGAAGTGTTTTAATGGAGGGCTTAGCTAATCAGGCCATGTAGAGACAATTATTAATCATTCTCATTTTTTATTAAATCATTCTTTCATTTCTCTAATCAACAGTCGTTTTTTGGCAAAAGCAGATAACTCCACATTTCATGTTTTAGAGTTTAAAAAAAACTTGTTTAATCTTTGTAATCTCCTCAGATGACAGATGACTGACAAACATTGTTGTTGTTGTTGTGATCATAAATTGTATGGATGTGATTACACGCAATACACTGAGCTTTTCCCTCACCATTGTAACGCGCTGCTTTTGCAGTGTTCCGTGAAAACGTTTCAGCTTTTATTTTCCTTTTTCGCCCTGAAGATATCACAGGTTCATCAAGTTCGTCGAAATTATCCATCCTCGAACACTTTTAGTCAGCTTTGATGAAACTCCTCTCAGCTAGCACGTCTTTTCAAAGTGAAAGTAGCCTTGTCACCTGACCTGAATACAGCGCGCTGATTCGCTAAAATGGGCTTATCGGCTTCTGTTCAAAAACAACAAGGGTGCTTGTCGGCTTCTGCAGTAAAACGTGAACTCAAGATGCCTTGAAAGTGGACAAAACCGCCTTTTTTGACAAAACGTGTTTAGGGTTCAGATCGCACTATATGTGGAGAATAATGCACGGCATAAAAAATTAAAAATCATTATTTTTTTTAAGTGGCGTTTATTGGTTTTTGCAAATTAACTCTTCATATATACAGTATATATAGTACTAAAACATTATGTTTTCATGGCAGTTTTACTTAGATTCACCCATTTGTAGTGTTCTCCTGAAATAATCAGGGGACTATATTTGCATAATAAATGTGTAACAGTAGATGTATGCTAATTATATGTTTGCTGTGTATGTTTGACTGTTTAGATGTTATGTTTCCATTCTTCATCTTTCAAAATGAGACACTTTGTGAATTATTGGAACTGTAGATGGATAATTGTTGTTAGTGAGTAGACGGAATTCTTCCTACCAGCATGCTAATTTGGTTGCAGCCATCAATTTGTTGAGGCGATCTATACTCTCAAATGCTAATCTGCTCAACAGCTGTGAATATTTTTCATTAGACCCCATTCATAGCTTGATGATGAATGCAAATATGTTAGCAATTACGCAAGTTCTGTGGAAATGGATAATTGTTTGTGAAAGCCAAGACAGTCAGTTTTCAGACACAATCACACAGAGGCCTCAAGGTTTGCATTTCAGATTTATTGACGTTGTTAGATTTCTGACTGAAACTGGGGAAAGTTTTTTTATTTAGAAATGTCCATGTAACGATTGAAGTAACCTGACGCTTTCTTGTTTTCAGACCTCGACTGCTACGGTGAATATAGTGGTGACTGATGTCAATGATAATGACCCTGAGTTTGATCCTCTGCTGCTCCTTAATCTCACAGTTCAAGAGGGAGAGGCGAATGCTTTTGTGGGTCAAGTAAAGGTAAGACCGTAACCACATTCAAAATTCTTTCTACTTGTTCTCCTCGCTGTTTGATCTCTAAACTGTTTGCTCTGCAGCTGCTTTCTGCCCTCTGGAGTCACCTCAGATGGAAATCATGAAGTTTACACTTCAGAGTTTAAGAGTGTAACTTTGTGGTTACACTTTTCTGATCTCTGATCACTTATTGTTGATTTAAAGGAGTCATTCATCCAAGTCATTTTTCCACCCTCATGTCGCTAGCAAACCCACATGTACAGTGGCCGAGAGAGCTCAATGCGCTGCAAATGAAAAAAACACATGCAAATAGAAAAAAACACCTGCAAATTAAGAAAACATCTTCATCAATTTGACAACACACGTGCTGCAAATTCTCACAACACAACCAAATACAGAAACACGCTGCAAATTCTCTCAACATAAACAAAGAAACTGAAAATAAAAAAACAAACAAAATAAAAACAGAAACGCTCTGCAAATATGCACAGACCACATCAGAAATGTTTAAGGGAAGCTCGTTTCTTTGTTTATGTTGTGAGAATTTGCAGCGCGTTTCTGTATTTGTTTGTGTTGTGAGAATTTGCAGCGCGTTTCTGTATTTGTTTGTGTTCTGAGAATTTGCAGCGCGTTTCTGTATTTGTTTGTGTTGTGAGAATTTGTAGCGCGTTTCTGTATTTGTTTGTGTTGTGAGAATTTGTAGCGCGTAGCGCGTTTCTGTAATTGTTTGTTGTGAGAATTTGCAGCGCTTTTCTGTATTTGTTTGTGTTGTGAGAATTTGCAGCACTTTTCTGTATTTGTTTGTGTTGTGAGAATTTACAGCGTGTTTCTGTCTTTGCAGTGCATTCCTGTATTTGGTTGTGTTGTGAGAATTTGTCAAATCGATGAAGATGTGTTCTTAATTTGCATGTGTTTTTTTTCATTTGCAGCGCGTTGAGCTCTCTCGGCCACCGCACACGTGACTTTTTATGTGGAAAAAAAATTTAATTAATTAAATTGAATTTGTTATAATTCTTTTAAGTTTCAGAAAAGATGCAAAAGCATCATAAAAGATCCATAAAAGTAAAATTGTGCACTATATTCGGTGTCTGATTTTTTATTTATCAGATTATTTATTTATTTATTAGAAACAGATGATAATTGATGTTGTTATTTACTAACAATCATTATCTAAGCTATTATATGATGTCAGAAGAGTTTGGAGTGTGTGAAAAGCGTTAGAGCTGAGAATACTAAACTGAGAACCTGAAGGCATAATCAAATTAACTAAAATAATTAACAAATGCAAGAGGCAGGAGATGTGTACGGCTGTCTGAATAGCTACATTGCAGTTCTGTGGAAATTTGTGGATCACTCTGCAGTCTGAAGTGTAGTCACATTAGTGAAACTTTGGCAAATGTAATCTTTTACATGGGTTCCTTTTGAAATGACAGGATTTCTGCACTAATTTGCATCTACTTTGCATATATTTCCAAAACAAAAATCTGAACATTGGATAAAGAAAAAAAATGCTTGAGTGGCTTTGAATTGCACTGACTGATTCTTTAAAAAATAATCTGCTCATGAGAGACATTTTTATTTGCTAATGCTAATGATTATACAAAACCATGTTTTAACTGATTCAAACGTGCAACTTGTCTTTTGGAAATATTCAGTACAAATATGGCTCTTAAGAGTCTTTTGTTTCAGGAATCGGGTACAGTAGCACTTTTTCCTCTGTATATTTTTGATTCACTAAAAGCAACTCGTTTGAGTCATGGTTATTTTTATGAATTGAACTGTGATTAAGCTGTAAGTTTGACTCTTTGAAAATAATCAGCTCAATAGAGCCATTTGTTTGTGAATCAGACTACACTGCTCGTGTTTGTTTTTGCATGCAGCCTGCAAAATAACTAAAATAAAGACAGAATCTTTTTATTGCTTCACATTCTGTATAGACTCTGAACTGACTTTCACAACTACACGACACATCCGCTCCATGTTTTACTCCGCTTCTCACACGTAAGTCCTGCTCACTTCCATTAGCACAAATATGTATACTGCAGTATAGCAAAATCCCTACACTTGTATGTATATAACATCATGTTACAATGCCAGTGCTTTTGCTAATTGTTCACCTCTTGACAAGATGATATTTGTGTGAGCGCTGCAGTACGACAAGCTTCATTTACAAACCCTCACTTGTCCTGAATTCATTTGGAGCTCCTGACACGTCTCCCAGCGAGAGGCACATTGGATATGGTCCAAAGATTAATGCTAGCTAAACATCCCCTACGGCTAACGTGGAGCAGCAGAGGTTTCCATATCATTAGAGAAATACCCACAGAGCTCTATCAGCGCTATCACAGCAGAGCCTGCATCGCTGCTGATATTACACCTGGCCGGCGTGCTCATATCAAATGACTCCAAATGCGCCACAGCATGGGAAATTTTAACTTGTTTGAAGTCGGTTAAGTTTAGGTCAGAGAGTCTCGTCTCATTGTCTGCAGTTGGAGAACTCGTTGGTTGACATGCTGTCCATATTCTTGTGCTTGTTTTTCATCTGAACGTTTTTTATGAACTCGTGTACTTGCCATTTTGATGTGGGCAAAAGCAGACACCTTAATGTTTTGCCGGGCCTTCTCTTTGATGTACTTGTCTGTATTCCGTCAATACGCCTCATAATGATTTCAACTCAAAGCAGAAGTGAGACAAATAAGTGGGCAATTGTTGTTATCAGAGGCGCTACAAATTAGTGTGAAGCATGACTGCTAATTAGAAAACAGAGTGAGAACTTGTCTTTCTGCCATTATTTGCCTGATAATGCAATCATCATTTGTAAAGTCAATGTGAAACCCCTTTCACAAACCACTTACTTGCATATACTTTTTTTTCCAGTATATTCAACTAGAAAAAAAGGGAATTGGGGGGTTTTACATGACATAATTTTCAACTAAAAACTGAAAACTTTTTATGTTTTTTGGCCGTTCAAATTTTGACTACGTTGTCATCTGTACGCAAAGAGTTTTTAAAAAATGCAAAGGAAAACTTTTACGTTTTTATTACAGTCGTTGTCTTGTAAATGCAACCTTTGATTTTCTACATCAAAATTGATTGGATTGTGAAAGATGGAGTCAGATTGTTGATAGAAAGTGACTATCAAGTAAGAGCGATTTGTGATCTCAGTTGAAAAGAAAGTTGTTTTAGAAGTGCCGCAAGTCAGTGCATTTTGATGAAAGATTACAAAGACTTTGTGGAATCGTTCGCATTAAGAACAGAAAAGTGCATTAATGTGTCACATGGGATTTTGATGTCATTGACTTGACTAAGGACAAAGCTTTCATGTTCTCCATTTCGTGATGCCTGACTTTGGAAGCATTAGGAAGCAAAACAATTGTGGCATGTTGTCAGAGTGATTCTTCCATTGACTTTGGTGTTTCAGCTTTGGCGGTAGTAAATGAGTTTAGTCCCGACCCTTTGGCGAAGGACAGTGTTAGTTCTATCTACGTCTGTAAAATGTATAGCAGCCAGTCTTGGAATGCTTTGTTTCATGGCTTATCAGAATCAAACGCACTTTGCCTGAGTGTCAATGAGGTGCTTTCATGCACAAGTGTTGAACGGATAAGAAGCAGATAACACAGCTGGGAGTTTGCGTGATGCCATTAAATCTGATATTTAAGGCCTGTCTAAATGAAGAAACTTGAGAGGCCACAGAAGGGAAGAGACACTTTATTGATGGTCCATTTGTCATTCCCAGGTTATATCGTGAGACATTATTCCATGAATCAGAAAAGAAGAGACTTTGAGGAAACTTCCTAGATGTTCTTTTCATTACAATGAAAGACTTTGGTGTTTCAGCTTTGGCGGTAGTAAATGAGTTTAGTCCCGACCCTTTGGCGAAGGACAGTGTTAGTTCTATCTACGTCTGTAAAATGTATAGCAGCCAGTCTTGGAATGCTTTGTTTCAGGGCTTATCAGAATCAAACGCACTTTGCCTGAGTGTCAATGAGGTGCTTTCATGCACAAGTGTTGAACGGATAATAAGCAGATAACACAGCTGGGAGTTTGCGTGATGCCATTAAATCTGATATTTAAGGCCTGTCTAAATGAAGAAACTTGAGAGGCCACAGAAGGGAAGAGACACTTTATTGATGGTCCATTTGTCATTCCCAGGTTATATCGTGAGACATTCTTCCATGAATCAGAAAAGAAGAGACTTTGAGGAAACTTCCTAGATGTTCTTTTCATTACAATGAAAGTGAATGAGGACTCAAGCTGCCAAGTTCCAAAATAACAAAAAGGAGTCGTATGGACTTTTTTTTTTAAGCTGAAAAGCTTGTTATATGGGTTTGGAATGACATGAGGGTGAATAAACAATGGTAATTTTCATTACTGGGTGAACTATTTCTGTACCGTTAAGATTTAGTAAGACTTTTTATTGATGTCTGTGAGCTGAGTGGGGATAATTGACATGAAATTGTCAAAGAACAACACAGTGCACCTGTCTGCACCACTGCAGGGAGTCACAAATCTTGCTGGTGTTTTTGTTGATTGTCTCATCACCCTGCTGATGAAGCAGGTGTCTTTGGAGGGGTGGTACGGTGACTTTGTGTGGTGACGTGTTGAAATTATAAACTAACGTTATGTTTTCGCAGCCATATGGACAGGTTATTTCTCTCTGTGTGGGGCAGGGAGTTCCCACAGTCATGAATACCTAAAAAAAAGGGGGATTTTAACATTGAAATGGCAAGGCCATGGGAATTTTGATAACACTTTACAGTAAGGTTCAATTCATGTTGATTAAAAAAGTTGACATTAGTTATTGAAGGTATCATGTATTAACAATTAACATTTTTGCTGCTTTTTTAAATCTGTCAATCTGTTATTAATATTTTATTGTTCATTACTAATTCATGTTTTTTATGTTAACTAATGTAACTTTGTTGCATTAAACATTTAAATGATATATGTTCATGATATTAACTAATGATAATTTATCTAACACAAATATTAATGTGTTGAAATTAACATATTAACGTTCAATTAATAATTGTTCATTGTAGTTCATGATAGTAATTTTACCAAACTGAACCTGAAGTGTTACCAACATTTCTTTACAAAATATATATATATATATATATATATATATATATATAAAATACACTACTGTTCAAAATATTGGGGTCAAGTTAAAACTTTTGTACAGGACGCATTTATTTAAACTTATAATATTACAAAAGATTTATATTTCAAATAAATGCTGTTCTTTGGAACTTTCTATTTATCAAAGAAATGTATCACAGTCCCCACAAAAAATATTAAGCAGCAAGAATAAATCACAATTCAATATATATTTAAATAGAAAACACTTATTTTAAATTGTAATCATATTTCACAATATTTACTGTTTTTACTGTATTTTATCACATAAATACAACCGTGGTTAACATAAGAGACTTCTTTCAAAAACATAAAAACAAAATTGTACTGAACCTGAACTTTTGCATTTTGTCCATAATGATCTCATTGAGGACATTTGTTCACTGATTTAGAGAAGTGTGTATAAACCTAATAATTCAAAATTGCATGCAAATTACATGACATGCAAATGGAAATCCGCCCAACAATCTCTTTATAATTTTCTCTGAAAGAAAGAGTCCTAATCCAATAATCAAAAACAACTGGGGACATTTTTGGAAAATTCAAGTAAGTTTTAAAATTAAATGTCCAGCAAGCACATATGAGTGTAATTGAGTGTCTAAGTGATGTATGTCTTCTTTTAGATATCTATGTAAATGTTTGTGTGTGTCCTCATCCAGGCTACTGATCTGGACCTGGGCGTTAATGGGCAGGTCCGATACCAACTGGTCAGTCACAGAGATCTCTTCAGGATCAGCACTGATGGCAGCATCTTCACAGCTGTGCCTCTGGACCGTGAGGAAAGGGCTCAGTATGATTTGGTTGTGCAGGCTTCGGATGGGGCCAGGGACCCTCGCCGGACCACTGTCACACTCTCCATCAAAGTGCTGGACATGGATGACAACAGCCCAGCCTTCTCCCAGCCTGTGTATCAGGTCACACTGCCAGAAAACAGCCCAGTGGGCATGATCATCCTCAATATCAGTGTAAGTTACACACGTGCCATGTATGCATGTGTATACATACCACATGCATAGTCAACACATCAAACACAGCCAGATCAAAAACATGACTCCATGAAATTATCCTCTGGAAAGCATTTATTTGCTAATGTTGTCTTAACTTGACAAGTTGGACATGTTTTACATTTGTAAAGGGGTTCTTGGCTGGTTAATTTATTTGGAATATGTAGCTTGTTAACTTGACTTACTGAGAGACCCTTAGCGAAAATCCATAACATGTTTGTAACCTGCTTAAAAGACACTCTTTAAACATATTTTTTGTTAAATCTTAACATCAGTTAATACATTGTCATGAACTGACAATGAACAATGCTTGTATTACATTTTGAAGAATGCAGTTGACATGAAATGAAAATGAACCCTATCTTTTTTCTAAAAGCATGTTATAGATCTTATTGTGAATATAACATTTATTTGTATATATGCTTCATTTTTTTAAATGTTTTGACTTAGTAATGTTTCATGGAATACTTCACCCAAAAATGAAAATTCACTGAAAAGTCATCTATGAGTTTGTTTCTTTATATATATATATATATAGTATGGGGTCTGACATCTGGACATGCCTAGTAGTTAACGTCATGATGGTACTGCGTTTCTATCATAAAATTATGTAAAATAACTGCTACAGTGCTACAAAACTATTAACTTTTACCACAACAAGAATAGCAATATACTGTATAGTGAGAGAATTGCCAGATTTACTAGCCATTACTTTTGTAAATGATTGCAACCACAATTAAGAAATATTGCTTAATGAACATCTATTTTGACAAATTATATTTTTCTCCCATTCTGAAATGAATCCTGCATTTATGTTAAGGATGAGGGATATTTGACTTACCCTCAAGTCATCTATGAGTTTGTTTCTTTATATATATATATTGAGTATGGGGTCTGACATCTGGACATGCCTAGTAGTTAACGTCATGATGGTACTGCGTTTCTATCATAAAATTATGTAAAATAACTGCTACAGTGCTACAAAACTATTAACTTTTACCACAACAAGAATAGCAATATACTGTATAGTGAGAGAATTGCCAGATTTACTAGCCATTACTTTTGTAAATGATTGCAACCACAATTAAGAAATATTGCTTAATGAACATCTATTTTGACAAATTATATTTTTCTCCCATTCTGAAATGAATCCTGCATTTATGTTAAGGATGAGGGATATGTCAGTCACTCCCGAAACTTTGCTGCTTGTGCAGTATATAACCCTTAGCACGAAAAACATATTTTATATTTATTATATTTATTTAGCCTAGAAAGTGCACAAATAGCACTTCCTTTATAATCACTAAAAAGGTGTCACTTCAGTTCATCGCAATCTCACAAATTTCCTTCATAAGCAATGAACCTCTTATTTACATTGTGTTACAGTAAGAGGATTCGCGAGCGCGCGGAACAAAATCCGGTGTTTATTTGAACGGAATGGCCAAACAGAGGTGTTCAAGTATCAACGGATCTGTCTGTGATTGGCTACATTGCTCAATGCTACAAAAACAACTTGTAAATAGAAACTTTTGACGTTCTCCAGACCACAAACACAAATATGCACTGGAGCGTTTACTAAATCTGTTTCGCTAATATCCTATTACATTTTCAACGTAGGTTGCTTTTCACTGCTTGAGAAAAGTGTCAATCGTGTGAGTCTCATGCTGAATTTGAGTTTGTCTGTTTCTAAATGCTGCAGCCCATAAATTGCAACATTGTGTTGAAAACAAGCCATAGTTTTCTTCTCCTGATTATATCAACAGACTCATTGAAAAAATGTTCCACTTCCTACATTTTTGCGAAATTCCACGAGAATACTAAGGGTGCTCCGATTGATCGGCTACCAATCACTATCGGCCGATAATCACGTTGGGATGTTTGATCGGCGGTCTCTAAAAAGGCAGATCTCAAAAAACCGATCTCAAGCTGATGACGCTGCCCTGAGAGGGTTGGCACGACATGCACCGGCACCGTCTCAGTCTCTGTCCGGCACGGGTAAAATAATTATAATGCTGAAGGTGAGGTACTCACCTTCATATTTCTTCATTAAATAACTTGTAAAGTAATTTGAAAACCTTGTGTGAGATGTAATTTCACAAACAGCGGGAGTGAATCACTGCGCGCGCTCTCACTCTTTCTCTCGCAAAATGTCGCATGTTAACGGATTAATAAAGCGTGCACACTGCAGACGGTTGCAGTCAGGCAGTGCTTTCCATGAGCGGTGAGTCTGCAGCAGTGCAGTGATAGTTTCCAGACCGAGTCTATTTTTGCTGCACTGCAAGCCCTGAATTAAAGTAACAGCGCATTGTTTGCAGTAAATATGAACATGGATTGACACGAAAATGTAGTAATTACACCATAAATGCATATTATTAAAGTCTACTGTGTTTCACAGTCAACACATATGGCTTTTTGGCTAGGTTTAAAGGAAAAGAACACTTTTAGATGAACAAGGCAATAATAGATGGCACTCGTGGAGGTAGGAAAACGTAGGAAAGTTCTTTATGAACTGCAGGATTGCTTGTAATAAAGATTTCAATGAAAAAGGAAAGGCAGTAAGTAAAGAGCTGACTATTTCTGTCAATGGTAAGTTTATGATAACGTAAGAAAAGCAGTTTAAATGTTTTGACACTTGCTTGAGCAACTTAATATATATATCTTAAGTAAATGCAAAAGTAAAAAGCATTGAATAACGTGTTGCTTATGTTTATTGTTTAAACATGTCTGTGAAAGATTGTATTACTGTACTGTGTAAAAAAAAAAAGAGGATTCGCGAGCGCGCGGAACAAAATCCGGTGTTTATTTGAACGGAATGGCCAAACAGAGGTGTTCAAGTATCAACGGATCTGTCTGTGATTGGCTACATTGCTCAATGCTACAAAAACAACTTGTAAATAGAAACTTTTGACGTTCTCCAGACCACAAACACAAATATGCACTGGAGCGTTTACTAAATCTGTTTCGCTAATATCCTATTACATTTTCAACGTAGGTTGCTTTTCACTGCTTGAGAAAAGTGTCAATCGTGTGAGTCTCATGCTGAATTTGAGTTTGTCTGTTTCTAAATGCTGCAGCCCATAAATTGCAACATTGTGTTGAAAACAAGCCATAGTTTTCTTCTCCTGATTATATCAACAGACTCATTGAAAAAATGTTCCACTTCCTACATTTTTGCGAAATTCCACGAGAATACTAAGGGTGCTCCGATTGATCGGCTACCAATCACTATCGGCCGATAATCACGTTGGGATGTTTGATCGGCGGTCTCTAAAAAGGCAGATCTCAAAAAACCGATCTCAAGCTGATGACGCTGCCCTGAGAGGGTTGGCACGACATGCACCGGCACCGTCTCAGTCTCTGTCCGGCACGGGTAAAATAATTATAATGCTGAAGGTGAGGTACTCACCTTCATATTTCTTCATTAAATAACTTGTAAAGTAATTTGAAAACCTTGTGTGAGATGTAATTTCACAAACAGCGGGAGTGAATCACTGCGCGCGCTCTCACTCTTTCTCTCGCAAAATGTCGCATGTTAACGGATTAATATGTTAATGGATTAATAAAGCGTGCACACTGCAGACGGTTGCAGTCAGGCAGTGCTTTCCATGAGCGGTGAGTCTGCAGCAGTGCAGTGATAGTTTCCAGACCGAGTCTATTTTTGCTGCACTGCAAGCCCTGAATTAAAGTAACAGCGCATTGTTTGCAGTAAATATGAACATGGATTGACACGAAAATGTAGTAATTACACCATAAATGCATATTATTAAAGTCTACTGTGTTTCACAGTCAACACATATGGCTTTTTGGCTAGGTTTAAAGGAAAAGAACACTTTTAGATGAACAAGGCAATAATAGATGGCACTCGTGGAGGTAGGAAAACAAAGTTCTTTATGAAGGGAAGGATTGCTTGTAATAAAGATTTCAATGCAAAAGGAAAGGCAGTAGAGCTGACTATTTCTGTCAATGGTAAGTTTATGATAACGTAAGAAAAGCAGTTTAAATGTTTTGACACTTGCTTGAGCAACTTAATATATAAATCTAGAAGTAAATGCAAAAGTAAGACGCATTGAATAATGTGTTGCTTATATTTATTGTGTTTAAACATGTCTGTGTATTACTGTACTGTGTAAAAAAAAAAGAATTGCAATGCTGAAAAAGCATTTTCAGTGACAAAGTTTCAATTTGAAATCAAATTAATGGATAAATATTGTGTTTGTGGTAAACATCCACGGATCAGTAGCGGACTCCTGTGTGAAAGCTGCTTCCCCTTTCACAAGAGTCACCCAGAGGGGAATTCCCCCCATTTTCAAAAATGAAATTCAGGCCCTGAATAAATGTCTAAAAATCCTGATTGGAGTATCACTATAAATTGTTATAAATGATAAAAAGAAGGCTTTAAAAAGATCGGTATCGGTGATCGGTATCGGCAGATACTGCTTTCTGTGATCGTGATCGGCCTCAAAAACCCTGATCGGAGCACACCTAGAAAATACAATCGATTAAAATACTTATTTTTCATGTGGTTCCTTGCACAATACTGTGACCTCAAAACACTTTTACCAAAGCACATGATTTGTAAACTAATACATTTTGACATTTGTTTCTCATAATCTCTATACATATGACTTTTCTAATGTAAACTTGCTCAGTCGCTCACCTGGTACACCATTACACTTGCAATGTGGACCACTCACATACAAGTCCTGTCGAACACGAAAGAGATAGAAGACTTGTAGAAACAAACTAAAATACCATGATTGCTTCAATAAATGCATTTGTATCTCACATTTGCTTTTGTTAAAACTATCTGTTAGGGTTTAGTGTATGTGGTACGTTATTTTCAAATGCAATAGAGCATTCATCCACTAAATGGATGTTTCATTGGTGAACTGCCACAATATGTACAGCAACCAACTTAATAAAATGTTGCTAGATTCACCTTAATCTGTTTAGGATAAAACGGAACCGCTGCATTACAAGACCAGACACAATTTTATCCTCAGGAGCTACACTGCACAGCCTTACAGAACCGTCCAAAAGCCTGTGTCCTCTCGGGATGTTGTTTAGTTTGCCATAATGGTTAATTTGTGAGTTCCCACAGCTCAGTGCCTTGCTGCCAGTGAAATATCTTTTTAATTTACTCATCGCTTCCGGGTCACTACAGGATTCGTTTCAATCATTAATGTAACCCGGTCATTTGGTTTATTCAGAAAAGGTTTAAGGGTTTAATTAATGCCGAGATTAGAATTACTCATCCAAAGTGTTTTGGGCCTAATGTCTCACACAGGCACTGGATCCTGATTTGGATGCCAACGTCACGTACCGTATCAGGACCAAGGAGGCCAGAGAGCAGTTTGCAGTGAACCCTCTCACCGGTGAGCTGAAGGTGCTTCACTCACTTGATTTCGAGAAACTCTTACCGAACGGGACAACATGGACCTTCGTGGTGGAGGCTGTGGATGGCGGAAGCGGCAAAATGCCACCGGGGTTGGCCTCTGTTTCTGTCACTGTATTGGTAAGAGAGTCTCAATTATGTTCTTCAATTCCAACCAAACTCCTTAAAATCAAGTATTTTTAGTCGACTGCCTTCTTGATAATGTACCCAGACAGCTATTATATACTAACCCGGCTAGCACGGAGATTCATACTGGTCTAAGCTGGTCTTTTCAGTAAGGGATATCCCAAAAGTGTTGCTGTCCTGTGATTTCTCAGCAGCCGCTCTTAAGCCCTGTGGACATTGACAGCTAGAGTCTGTATTATGTTTGAAATGGTCATTAGGTCCACAAGACCTCTGTTGTGTAACCAGCTGATTTGTAAGGTCTTAGAAGATTAAGTTCCACACACTGGATCAGCGGTGGCGAACTCCGGTCCTGGAGAGCTGCAGCCCTGCAGAGTACAGCTCCAACCCTAATTAAAACTCACCTGCCTGTAGCTTTCTAGTAACCCTTCAGACCTTGATTAGCGTGTTCAGGTGTGTTTGATTAGGGTTGAAGCAAAACTCTGCAGGGGCTGCGGCTCTCCAGGACCGACGTTCGCCACCCCTGCACTGGATGAATGTCAATTAGCTCGCACTGGAAATGGAAGTGGGTAAAAGAGATCGTTTGGGGGGGGGGGGGACCATTTTCCAGTTTAATGCTGCTGTTGTTTGTTTGTGGGATCTGCAAACCAATTATTAGAATGGGTGACTATTTTCGTCTTTTATGTAGTTTTAAGAACATATTTCAGCATTCAAAGTAATTTAATGTCTTTATACTATCATAAGCTGTAAATGTGGCATCACATTTACCACTGTTCAACAAATTTTCACAAGCAGAATCCATGAGAATGGGAATTTCATGCAAGGGCAAAAAACGGAAGTTGGTCGCATGGATTAATGAAACTTTATTTTTGGTTTCAGACTTGGTTAAATGAATACATACATTTTGGTTTCAGTAAAAAAATTGATTTCTGTGCATCACTAAAATATATAGCTATCAATTCACGCATGATATTTGTAAAAAAAAATAATAAAACAAAAGTAAACAAACAAAATATTTTATTACCGTCAGACAAGTAAGACTACAGATTACATTTTTATAGGTAGTGTAGCATGTCAACGTGTTGTTGTTTTTTTTAGTCCCAATCTGTTGCAAACACTACATTACAGCAAAGGTACCTGATGCAAATATTCAAATGTTCTCTCCTTAATTGTCTTCTCTCTCATATACACATAGGTCTGATACATTTTAGTGAATGGAAGTAAAATGTATAGTTTATAGTTTAGTTTGCGACTGTTAATCACAGTGTTTAACTTAGTTATAAAAATGGTTAAATAAATGAATAGTTATAGAAATGGTTATAAATAGTTTTATTAGTTGCATTTAGTGTAACTGTATCAGTTCAAACACTATCACCCTATTTGAACTCCTAAATGAGATCCTTTAGCTTCCCTTGTTCATATAAATGTTGTATTCTTCTTTGGTCAAGCTTCGACAAGAGAGCCAGGACACTGTTAGACATGTAACCAGTTGTTTAGGATTACATTTATTTTTTTTAAGTTTATTTCATTTCCCGAACAGCCTGCAGTTTGATAGGTTTCAGCTTCAGAGAAAAAGAGTTTAAGTAAAAGCATTTTCATGTAAGGAGAAACAAAGCTTAATACGTCCTCTACAGTCTCCCAAGAACCCCTAATTGTTTCTGTGTTGGGATTATTTATTAATTTTCCTTCTGTGCATGGTGTGGCTAATTGATAATTAGTTGCTGTGGAAAATGAAAACGTGAACGGTGGAAATTAATGTGCTACCTGATGCATGGAAACGAGGAGTGATTATGATGGGATAGAGGCACCAAGGCACCATCCTATTGGAGAAAACGGTCCCAGTGCGACTAAGAGCACCTTTGTGAACTCACTACACTTTGCAGATTTACTTTAAGGCTTGACGGCTAATTTTCATCTGGAGAGGGAGAAGACACACATAGATGTGTGGGATTAGAAAATAAGAGAGAAAAAAACAATTTCACTACAAAGTACTTTCTCAGGCCCTTTTATTTTGGGGATGTGAGCAATAGCAAAGTTTTATTAGTCGGTACTCAGGACTCAAGGACATCCTTGAATAAGCGCATTCTTACAGGAAGGATGAAGGGTGGTGGATTGACAGGGGAGGGAGGTGTAATTTGGATACCTGAACCCGCTGGCCTCTCCTTGGACTCAGAGGTGGCTGCTCTATTGAGTGTATTAGGTCACATTGCGTCTCTTCCATCTCCCAGAATCACCTGTGTCATCAGCATTCATGGGAGCCAACCGCACTTTTCCGCTTTGCCGTATCTTTCACATATACATCTTTGTGGGAAAAAAGTTAAGGTCCTCCACAAAGTAAGAAACCACTTTTACAGCAGCCTTGTATCCGGAAGTTTCTCCATAGAGGTTAAAATAAAAAATGAGTGTATAAAAAGTTATAAACCATGATCCAAACAGATCTACAACATTACAGACATTTATTTGTTTCATTATTATTATTATTATTATTATTTACTAAAGTAAGCATTAGTAATGAGTTAATGAAGCTTCGCAGAAGCAAATACCTTTAGCATCATGATGATGGATTGTATCAATACTGTAATTTTGAGTCCATTGTATGAAATGGTGGTATTATATCAAACTATTCACTTATAGTCAAGAAAATACAATATAAAAACAATAGATTTTTATGTTACACCAACATTTTGAAATACGTACAAATATACTGTATTAGCTATTTCAGAGTGTTGTAAGACTTGATTCCATCATTTGTGAAGTTTTATGGGAATGGATGGTTGCTGCTGAGCTTTTTCGCAGTGATTGTTATTTCTAGAACAGCGACTTCTCTCATTGGTGGATATCTGTTTAGAATTCTGGGTAATATAGTTCCTCACTGGAAATTTGCCATTAAACAATTTTTAATGAAGTTGAAATCACATTGAGAAGCATGTATCACTTTTTGTCTATCCTGAAATATTGACAATAGACAAAACAAAAATTGGTCAAAACATTTTTAAACTTTTTTTTTTTTAATAAATAAAATGTAATAGAAATGCACTGAAATTTCTGCAACCAAAAATATTGTCAAAATAGCCAAAAAATAATAATAAGTTTGGTACATTCTCAGATGTACCACTGTTTTCAAACTTCTGAGGGCATGGGTATGTCTATCTTGAAATGTCATTATTAAAAACAATTTTTTGTAATTTTTTTTAGCTCCAGAAGCACTCTATTGCAATATATTAGCACCCCTTTTTCAGCTTTGCCTCTTTATTCTCTCTAGTAACCTTTTCATCTGCCTTTAGTGCTCTCTCAGTGGCTATAATTATGTCTCACCCAACTTTTTCCCCCAAAAGTCCCCGGGCATCTAGCACTGTGACACATCCTTAATGCACTGCATGATCTACTATTGAATAAATGCCATTGTTGCTTAGTGTTTTAGTGTTCGAGGCTAGCTAATGGGGCCTGAGCTAGTGCACAGTCTAACAGTTGCAAAACAGTAGAGGCAGGCGAAGCGAGCAGGAGTCAAGGCACTAATCAGAGTTTGATGTTCTGTGTCTGGGCAGGACATGAACGACTTCACACCAGTGTTCAGTCAAACGCTGTACCGGGGAATGGTGGCACCCAATGCAATCAAAGGGACCATAGTGACCACCGTACATGCTGAGGACCTGGACCCACTGGTGAGTTGACTTGATTATATGTGTTCCTTCATCAGTGAGATATTTCATTCAAGGAATAGTTCACCCTAAAATGAAAATTACCAGACAATTTATTCACCCTCCGGCCATCAAAGATGTAGATGAGTTTGTTTCTTCAACACAACATATTTGGAGAAATGTAGCATTACATCACTTGCTCACCAATGGATCCTCTGCAGTGAATGGGTGCCGTCAGAATGAGATTTCAAACAGCTGATAAAACATCACAATAATCCACAAGTAATGTGCAACAAAAAACATGCAATTTTTCACTTCAGAAGATGTTAACTGATGTACTGGAGTTGTGTGGATTACTTGTGGATTATTGTGATGTTTTTATCAGCTGTTTGGACTCTCATCCTGACGGCACCCATTCACTGCAGGTGATACGCTAGTGAGCAAGTGATGGCCTGCTTCCAATGAAGAAGCAAACTCATTTTCATCTTGGATGGCGTGATAGTGAGTACATTTTCTGGAACTAACTATTTCTAGAAACAAACTAGTCCTTTAAGGAATGAAAGTTCTTCTTTAAGGAATCATAGTTCTTCATTTGTACACACACCATGCACAGATGCTTAATAGCAATAAGAACACATGAGATTTTACGCCGATAGTCAAACGTCATGCTTCACAAGAACACAGTCGCCTTGATCTTTTTTCTGAAAAATGTCACTGAAGATATATTGAGTGTAGCATCAAGTCTCTAATGATTAAACTAGAGTGTCATTGACAGTCTCTATTGGTCGCTGCCTGATGTGACTGTGAATAGGTCTGACTGCGTTGTGCAACGAGCGAATGTGTACTGTGTGGCATGACTTCAAAGGGCTAAGCACAATAAAACAAAGATAAGAAGAGAAAAAACATCAGCAAAGACTCAAAGCTGTGTGTGTGTTTAACTGAAGAGGCAGCTACACCAGCCCAACCGGTGAGTAACAGCCTGGCACGTCTCCAGCGTTAAGCCCCAGAGCTCTACCTACCCTCCACAGGCACAATCGCAGACAAACACAACCATCATCACACAACGGCATGTATTTTACCAGGGTCCAGGGCTATTATAGTATTGATTATTTATTTATTTATTTTTTTTCAATTTCAGTTTAGTTTTAGCATTGTTTTGTTTTGCCTGTTTTTTGTTTTGCTTTTATTTTTGTTTTATTCTGTTTTGTTTTTTATTTTTGTTATTTTGTTTTATTCTGTTTTGGTTTTTTATTTTTGTTATTTTGTTTTGTGTTGTGTTTTGTTTTTTGCTTTGCCTGGCTTTTTTGTTTTTGTTTTTTATGCTTTTTTTTCAATTTACAACAACAGATCATATTAAATTACTGTTGAGTTATATGTTCTAATTGCAATTTGTATTTTTTATTGTATTTTGTATTTTTTTTTTTTAAGCTCTGCACCAGAGAACAACTAGTGGCTGGATTTGAATCAACTAAATGAGACTCAGGTTTCTTTTAAAATGTACAATGTGACTATTTCTTAGTATCTAGCAAACCCCCAGAAGGTTTTTTTATGCCGCAACTGATGACATGCTAGCATGACTGTCAGGTCAAATTCATTTTCCAGGAGCAGCTGGTCTGCTTCCCCTCCTCCAGATTTACTTTCCCTGAAACATCACATACATGTTGTACATGTCAATCAGACACTCAGTTCCTGTTGAACTGGGCAGCACACACTCATATTAATGGATGATAAATGAAATTATTCTTATTTATTATATATTATTTTGATTTTAGTTAACAAAAATATATTATATACTGCTTGTTTTCATTAAAGAAAATAACTTGGTCACAAATCCCATGTAGCAACCACACAAACAACCTTTTTTGGTCAGTCTGACTTTACTCTTTCCCTCTCTCTTGCTCTTACATGCTTTCTTTTTTTCTTTTTCCTTCAATCCAAATGCATATTCACTTGGAGGTGTGCAGACGTAACGCTTCTCCGTAACCTCAACCTCTAAAAAGATCAATTGTGCTTCTCGATTCAGCCCATAACTCAGCACACATGTCAAGACTGGTCAGGGGCAAAGCAGGCCAGCAGCCCCAGCTGCGACTGGAAATTGAATTTAGCCTGACAGTCATGCTAGTACGTCATCTGTTGCAGTATAAAGCACCGCTTGGGGTTTCTAGTTCGCCGCATCCATATGAGAATAAGCAATTGTCACGTTGTGCATTGCTATTATACAGTAGGTTAATGGAAAGATTTGTCGATTCAGCCCATAACTCAGCACACATGTCAAGACTGGTCAGGGGCAAAGCAGGCCAGCAGCCCCAGCTGCGACTGGAAATTGAATTTAGCCTGACAGTCATGCTAGTACGTCATCTGTTGCAGTATAAAGCACCGCTTGGGGTTTCTAGTTCGCCACATCCATATGAGAATAAGCAATTGTCACGTTGTGCATTGCTATTATACAGTAGGTTAATGGAAAGATTTCTGTTTTCATCAGTGAACTGTAAACTACTGTCGCTTGCTAAGCTACAATCTGTTTATTACAGAATGAAGTCAAGCTGCAAACAAAAATAGTTAAATTGCAGCTACTTATTGGAGATAATATATATATTATACTTTTAAGTACTGTAATTTTATTTTATAATAATGGAAAAAGCACATTGATTAAAAAAACAGTATCTAAAAAAAACCATCCGAGTGAATCTTTATTTTTTTTTTCTTGCAAAGTTACTTCAGAGCAGTGGCATTTATCTTATATGCCTCTGCTTGCTCAACAGCAGCATGTGAAATATGGCTCTGAATTAATGCCATATAATGTGACATTTTGTCAACCTGAACTGCTGTCACACTACTCAAAAATGAAGTTAGGTTAGTAGCATTGCTGCTTGAGGTTAGCTACTTAACACTGGGACTACATGAGGGATTTGAACAAATAATTATTTGAGCATACATCTGTTGTGGCGCTAAACCTAAATTTAATTTCTGACTCTGACGTCAAGTTGAGCGATACATGAGGTCTTTATTAGTGAGCGCTCTGATAAATGGCACTTTATTCACAGGAGCAAGGTAAATTTGCGCAAGCAACACAGTTTACCTGTCTTTGAAACTGAGTGATACGTATCCTCTTCACTGTATCAGATCATGCAGAAAGCTGTTATCATTTATAGGAGCTAGAGCATTTTGTTGCAGATAGTGGCTGTTGAATGCCAGTTATCATTTTTTTTAGCATGAGTCAGAGTCTAGATGCTACACAACCTCTCAGTTCCTGCCATAAATGACATTTCAATGGGTCAATTTTGGCAGGAAAGCACTACTAAGGAATATAGACATTTTTAGAATATTCTTTGCTACTGGAAAGCAGTCATTTGAGCTGTAACATCTGGTATCGTAACACTTATGTGCTGTTGCAGGCCATTCTGACCTGTTTTTGACTACAACACAGATTTAATGCAATTTAAAGTCAGTTTTTCAATCTGAAACGTCATGGCATGATCCACAGATGTAATTTGGCGATGTGCGTTTATTGTCATCTCATACATGCTCAGTCACAAACGTCAAATTGTGACTTTTGAGTAGTTTTTTGCAGGGTTTCAATTGTCAATACAATCTGAAAAGGTATAGTGGAAAAGCCATGGGAATGTGCATCAACATCAATGTTTCCTGTAATTTTCATTATTTCTTTGCCTAAAAATTACTGTTTTTAAGTGATTGTTATAAAACTCTCTTATAAAAAGTCATAGAAAAATCAAGGACATGAACTGGTCAGGAACTGAGGGAAACTGAAGTTGGATCGGATTCTGGCAGCAAAATGAAAACCCAATCAAAATGTTTCTTAGACGTTGTATCAGGAAGTGTCCTTTTCCTTCTTTAAATTGTTTCATTTTTTTTTCTGTAAATCCAGGCTTATGCTGCTTGTGATTACTCGTTATGCATTCAGAAATGTTGGTATCATTAGAAAGTTGCATTTCTTAATGAGGGCAGGGTAATCACAGTCTACTGGGCTTTCAGTATCAAGAGTTCAATTACTATTCTAATTTACCATCTTGCCTAATAATGTTTTCAATGTGATGCACAATTAACAAAATCCTATAAACAGCTTGTGCAGTAATCATTCACTGAAGTGGTATGAAACTATGCATCCCAAAGTGAAAGACATTTCCCCATTAATATGACTGATTTGCTCTTGAGATATTCATGTGTTTTTGTGGACAATTTTAATTGCGCGCCCCTTCATAAGCCTCGGGGTATACGTACTCCTCTGTGGATTGTGCCTGCTCATAGGATGTTCTATGTGTATTTGTCACTGTTGTGGTTGTGTGAGCCTGGATTTGTACCTGTGTTGGAGCTCATTTGTCGAAATGCGAGTGTATTTGTGTGTCCCTTGTCCCTGAGGTCTTCTGTAGCAGATGGTGATTGAGTTAGTTTGTTTCTCACATTTGCCATGTTTTCCAAGACATATGCCACCTCTACACCTTTCTGAGATTGCAGGCTAGCTTGAAAGAGCACTCTTATCTCCAAGTGATGGGCATTTGTCAGGGCCGGATAATGGTCCCAAGAGGCCCCTGAGCATACGACAGCTTCCATCTCCACAGTTCACTCAGTTTACACAGAAGGGCCCAGGGCACTTACTGAGGGAGCCCAGGGGACATGGAGCCCTATTGATCAGCTCACACTGTATATTCTCAGGGCCCCAAGAGCCCTACTGTCTGCTTGCGCTGTTTACGGTCAGGGGCTCTGTAGCCCTGTTGGTCAGATCACACTATATATTCTAAGGAGCAGGAGCCCTGGCATTCAGCTCAAATTGTATACATTGAGGGGCCCAGGGGCCCTGGAATTTTAGCTCACACTGTAAAGGCAGAAGTGCCCAGCTGCACAGGACATACGCAAACATGAGTTTGGAAAGCCATTTGATTGAATTCTAGTAACTACAAAATAAATGCAATGCTCGGCCAAACCACAATAGAGTTGGCGTTGCTATAGATTTAGAACTGGTTAATGCTGTTTACAGGTTTCATAGAAAGAGAATGATGTGTGCCAAATGAGTCGCTGTAGAAATCGAATACTTTAATAACTCAACACAAGAGTCAATGCAAATGTAATGACATGTGAAATAAAACATCATCATGTTAAGTGGTGGAAATAGAGGATAAGCACAGAACGGTAACACAATTCTGAGACATTTACAGTTACACACAGGTGTAGTGTGCAAACTCTACTGCATGGGATGTTTTAGATAACTATTTATTATATACGTATATACTATGTAACTATATTTCTATCATGAGAATTCTCTGAAGATTTTAGCATGGTAATGGATATGACAATTTTAATGTATTTGGTCTTGGCGGAATAGATCTGCTACACTGCTGCTGCTGTTGGTTATTGCTGTATTTGTAGCTCATTGCTGCTGCAAGCAAGTACAGGAACTTGCTACTGCCAATACATAAGCTGATATGGTGCTGTATTTAAGCATTTAAGACACATTGCTGCTGCACAAATATCATATAAAATAACCAGTAGCAGATCTATACAGGTGGAGCTGGGGTTAGGTGGAGGGTTTCAGAGGAACTCTATAAGTGCGCTGCAATGCTCAAGCAAATGCTAATCAGCCATTTAAATGTAAAGCAGCAAGCTCAATGGCTGTGGATGCAGCATGAACTAATCAGCTTGTGACAAGTCGTTTAATGCTAAGAATATCATTAGTTACGTTAAGGACCCATCAGCCTGCGCCATCTAGAGTTTCATGACAGAACTTGGTATATATGTAACTATATATAGATAACTAATTCTATTCTATTCTATTCTATTATTATAAAGAATTGAACTGTTCTGTGTGAGATTTTTTTATAATTATTTTAAAATAGAATTACTTTGTAAGTAACACAGCACTGTAAAAAATGTTTTCTCAGGTATCCTAAAATGTGCATCATTTAGTTACATCAAGGGTCAAATCAAATAGCACATTAAAGTTAAAAGTTACACACTTTTTTTGTGTGCGCGCTGTACAGGTCTGGTATGAAGAATGTTTTCGCTCAGGTGGCCGATATGTCTGCCCAATAGAGAACATTTTTGCTCAGCCAGAATACAAATTAGAGGGAACATTGCCTGGAACAGCTGTATATGCTGAGGGCATTAGTGGCCCTGGAACCCAAGTGGTCATCTCACGCTTTATACACTTATCAACTCGAGTGATCAGCTCACATTGTAAAGGCAGAAGTGCCCATGTGCGCTTGATCTCTATTGGTCAGCACACACTCTATATTCTGAGGGGTCCAGAAGCCCTAGAGGTCTGTATATGCAGATGGGTTCAGGGCCCCAGGTGCCCTAGTAGTTAGCTCACATTATATATTCTGAGGGGCCCCGTGGTCCTGGAGCTCTAGTGGTCAGCTCACACTGTTTAAGCAAATGGGCCCCAGACCCCGGGAGCTCTAGTGGTCAGCTCACACTGTTTAAGCAAATGGGCCCCAGACCCCGGGAGCTCTAGTGGTCAGCTCATGCTGGATACACTAAGGGGCTCTGGAGCCCTAGTGGTCAGCTCACGGTGTAAAGGCAGAAGGGCCCAGGGCTCTAGGAGACCTATTGTTCAGCTCACACTGTATATTCTGAGGGATACAGAAGGCCTAGTGATCAGCTCATATTGTATGCAGGGCCCTGGGGCACTAGTGGTCAGCTCATGTTGTATATACTGAGGGGCCCTGGAGCCCTAGTGGCCAGCTCATGCTCTATACGCTGTGGGTCCCAGGGACCCTGGAGCCCTATTGGTCAGCTCGCATTATATATTCTGAGGTGCCTGAGGGGGCCCTAATGGTTAGAATGTAGTTTATCAGCCAAGAGCCCTGGTTCAGTTTTCTTTGGCAGTCTTGGGCCATGCACCCTGAGGCTTTGGAGGCCTATGGCTAGTCTGAGGTCCCATAGCACTGGCCCTACCCATAATTCAGTCCTGCCATGTGTTTCCTCAAAACATACAAATTGCATCTGTGAGATTCTCAGTAAGTTAAATAGTAACATATAAATTTGCCATTTTTGACATAATGTAATTTGCACAGTAAGCAATTGACAATAGCGCTATCAATAATTTACTTGGTGATCTTTGAGTGAGCAAATGTTTTAAAGCTAATTTGACATCATGTTACTTCCCAGCCAGTTAATACATGGCTGACAGAGCCTTTTTTACATATTCAGGCAGAAATCATCACTCTGACCACATCCAAAGCTGTGCATTACCGTAATTTACTTCAATCTTGTTGATGGGTTTTTGCATATTCACTTGGCAAATGAAATACATGGATTCAACCTTTTTTTTTTTTTTTCAGTCAAGCTAATCAATCATTTGGCGAACACCGTTTTCGAGGGTTATTTCGTACTGGCACATAATGATTCTGTTTTTCACAAACAGCAGCTCTTATTTAGGGCATCTCTTCAGCCCATTGGTGACAAGGTTTGTTTTGCTGTCTATCAATGCGGTTCTGGCAACTCTCTCCACTTTTCCCTATTCTCTGAGCATCTGTCACATGGCTCTTCATACTGGCATCTGATATCTCCTCATGCCCATCAGCGTGTATTATTCATTAGCCATCCTCATCCACACAGAAAGAAATCAGAATTAAACCCATCTTTGCCACGCCTTCCTAAATACATGTTAAAAAAAAAAGCTTACTCTTTCTGGGCACAATGCAATCATATCTGCTATTATAGAGTGTCTTCAAACTGAAAAGACATAAAATATTAAAGAAAAAAAAAGTTTTCTCAGGATTTTAAAAGAGCAGTGAGGAAATGTAAATGATAAACACAGTGTGGCATAACTCCTCGTGCTTTTAAAATGCCTCATGACCCCAATCCTCTCCATATGCCCTGAAGACACAGGACTGAGCTGAAAAAATCATTTGTAGTCTGATTTCACACCAAAACGTATGCCCCGACCAGCACTATGTGTGGAGCTGTCCCACCCGTGGGTGGATGAATGGGTTTTTCAGCACGTTCTCATGAGGACAGGCCCACCCGCAGGCTCCATTTCTCACCCTCGTAATTATCTCCATCACAGCGGGGCTACCAACCACTCTGTCCCCAGACCAACGCTACACATCGGATCTCACAGTCTCACAACTTATGAAACTCCCAGTGGGAGGCTGGACTTAAGAAGAACAGAATAAAATGAACAAATTGGGTCTGTCAGATTGATGTGCTTAGAAGAAAAATCTAAGTTGACCATTGCTTGAAAAATTTTGGTTTAAACATGCCTGCAACTTAACACCTTGTCGACTTGACTTGAGATCGTGATTTATACCACTAAAGGACTGAATCCTTCATTCTGACTGATTCACATGTTTAAATGTTAATGAAAATGCATTATATAATTCAGCAGTCATTGTCAATTATTTCTTATATAATGACCACATTCTATCTTTATGAAAACTTTGATATTCATACAAAATATTGATATAGTTGGGAGAGAGTTTTCTTTTTAAAGCTTTTTTCATTTTCTTTCAGGGTACAGCGGCTAGTCGAGTTCACTATAAAGTGGATTTGGAGCAGTTTCCTTACAGCACTAGTATCTTCGATGTGGAGGAGACCTCGGGCAGTGTTCTCACCAGGGTCAATCTGAATGAGGAGCCCAACACTAAATTCAGTGTAAGTTCACAACAATCTTTTCTTAATGCAGGGCTTGTCATCTAGCAATCCGCAGGCCATAACTGGCCCGTCAATCATTTTTATGCGCCTCACAGATTGATTTCGATGAAATCGCTGCACTGCCTGTTACATTAGAGTGCTTTCTGAGCAAAACTCAATGGTGAGTTCAGAAACGCTCATTCTTAATAATGGTCCAAATTCAAGCAGGTTTTAAGCTTTTCTGGCAATAGGTTCCCCGCACATGATTTCTCAATACATTGATATTGTCTTATCAGACGTTTATACACATATCTATGTAAATAGATGAGACACAACAGTTTATGCAGCTGCACATCAGTCCATGTGCACAATCACATTCTTGGACATTGAACGTCATCTCAAATATGTTCTGTCAGTTGTATGGCTCCATTTGTGCCCAAGTTCAAAATGCTTTTGAGACCTGAACAGACTTACTTTTCTCATTGAATTGGAGGTTAACAAGGAAAGCATACGATTAGACCATTTTCTTGGTTCAGTTTTAAACGTATTAATTATATACAATTATTTATATTAAATGTTTTGCTTTTATACAGTCATTTTTGTCTTATATGGGATGATATTGGCATTCAAAAAGAAAACAGATTTTAAATTCTTTATTAACATTATTCAAATCATTTTATTAACAACAAAAATATTATTTTAATAAGTATTTTTGACTTGTTTTCCAGTCAAAATATTAACATTCTTATAATTAGAAAAAAAAGATAACACTTCTCACTAATAACTAGCTGCTTATTAGCATGCCTATTATTAACATATTGGCTGTTTATTAAGCACATATTCTGCATGGCCATATGCTACATCCCTAATCCTACCCAATACCTAAACTTAGCAACTACCTTACTAACTGTTAATAAGCAGCAAATTAGGAGTTTATTGAGGCAAACTATCTTGTTAATGGTTTGTTAATAGTAAGAATTGGACCTTAAAATAAAGTGTTACCCCCAAAAAAAATACTTGGTACTTTTATTTTCTAGCCATTTTATTGGTAAACACAATAGTAGTACGAAAGGAAATTGATGGAAGAGAGAAATAGGGGACAAGGATGGGAACATGGGCCTGACAGCTCAATAAATTGGTGCATTTGCTTTACCCACAAGGCCACTGTGCAGAAATAAGACTTGTGTCATGTATATGGCATGTAAATGTCTGAATGAATGAATATTGAATGAAGTTTAATTTTCTTGCCCCATTCGTAAACAGATTTTGTTCCTTCATTAAGCATGAAAAAGCTTTGAAAAAAGAGAAATAACAATAATCTTAAGACTTATCATGCAAGTTTGTAAAAAAAAAAAAAAAAACTGTTTTCAGCAAGCCATTCTAGTCCATGTTGCTTTAAATGCTAATGAGCTCTGCTGACCCCGCCCCTCTCTTCCGTGGGGTGACGAGCAGACTGTAAACTTAAGCTGCGGAATTGGATAACTAGCACGTTATTAGGAAAGGTGATTTGCAAAGATTCATAAAAAAACCCTTTTACTCGCTTCTTCTGTTGATGAAGCTGGATCACGAATGATTCGCGCAAACATAGACGCATTTAGGCAGATCGGGATCGGCGCATTCCCTTCAAAACAAAGTAACGTTAATCCTCTGCGTTTTCAGTGGCTCAGATGTCGGGAGTAAATGACGACTGCTATATTCATTATTACATCCAACAACAAAACACCTCAATTGCTTAATCGGAGGCGTTCTTGTCTTCCCCTGCACCGGAGTCGACACAATGGGCGGGTCTAAGGTAAGACGCTAGTGTCAATCAACTATCGTGGGAGGGGCCTGTGCAGAACTACGCCATTCTGACAGGAATCTCAGAACAGCCTGATTTGAGAAAGGGGATTTTAAAATAGGGATTTAAAAAAAAACACTATTATAAACAAGGCATTCGTTGCATCTAGTGGGGACATAATTATGGATTATAATGACTTATACTTTCTTTTTACGCGTTGCGTTGCATCGCGCCGCGGAAACATAAAACCATGTCTGCATTTGTGATCGGAGAAATGACAAACACGAAGCCCTACTCTACACTGCCCAAAAAACTCGCTTTAAATATAAAAAATATAAAATATAAAAACTCTTTAAATATAAAAAACGTACTTACAGTCCGTGAGTCAGAACAGCTTGCATTGTAGTCTACTCTCCCAGACTAAAATGCATGTTTGAGCTGTCTCAACTGAAAATATCTTACTCTGACATATCTTAAAATATGTCAGTGTCATTGTTCTGTGTCAAGATGCACACCTGTAACGTTTTCTTCTAAAGCATTTTTGTAAAAGTTGCTTAAATATCTTAATTTAACTAAGATCTAGTCCTGGCTTAAGCTAAGCCCCGTTTATAAACCGGGCCATAGTCTGTCAGTTTAACTGTTTTGTTTTAACGTGATGTCACACAGACAGGCATCTGAGATCAGCTCGATTTGAGAAAGGGGTAAAGATTTTAGTAGATTAACAAAAAACCACTGGGTGGATTTTTATCATTTTAGGGTGGTTGTGTACACACACTGCCAACACACATTTCAGTTCAAACAACTTGTCAAAGTGCATGTAGCATTATATGACCCCTTTAAGAACTTGATATTGTTATTGAATTGATTCAACACATTTTTTTAAGTTGAGGGGGCTAATACTCTAGTTCACTCAACTTACAAACTAGACAATGAAAATGTTAAAATGTTAGTTGAATGAACAAATTCAGAAACTGCAAGTTGTGTCATCCTAAAAACATTCATTGAAACAACTAAACTGCAAAATATAATTTTTTTACAGTGTACAGCTAATAATCTGAATGATAGAAGCTGTGTTTGAGTGACATTGAGTGACATGGACATGTATGGTAGAAGAGCACAGGTTGTTCCAGCACAAAAATGGAAATAATTAGTAATTATGTGACATCATGAAAGCAACCTTCAGGCCCAGGGGTCCGCAAAAATGAGTTTAATTAGCATGTATTGTTCAGTGGTGCAGAATGGCTATAGATAATTTCAGGTTGGTTTGCAAACGTTTAAATTAGATGTTGCGTGTCCTGAGTGTCATGTTCTAGATTCTGAGCTCAAATCGGTGAGCCACACACGCATGAAAGTTTATAGCAGGTGTGAGGCTAACAGAAACTGGATCAATCTGCCACCCTGTTCTGTTTCCTGTTATTTTGCCTCTTACTTAACTCTATAAAGCCTACTGTATCATATTTGATGCGCACATGTCCACAACTTTGCCTTCTGTTGTCTGATTGATAGTTTACTTTTTAGCAAGTAAAAAGCCTTTTAATGTAATTCTAAAATAAATAAATCAATTCTGAACATTTCTTTTCGCTGTGAAATCTTACTGATTTTTATAAAGTAAACATAAGTTAATGTTAGTAATATTTCAAGAAGAACACTTACTGGATTAAAGCTAATTAGGTTTACTTGATTATCCATATATCTTTTTTTTTTGTAATGATAAAATGTGAATATCAATTATGATTCATCAGGCTTTTGAGAAACACTTATTTGTTCATCTCTCAATCATAATTGTATTGCATCACATTGCATGTTTTGCCCCAACAATAGAGATATAAAGTGGCAACTGATATTTATATGCATTTTGTGAAAGTAATCTGCTATTTTGTTGTTAAAATTACAAGCTACCAGATTTGGCTCATTTTGGACCTCTGAATAAAATATTCTATGATATATGTGACCCTGGAGCACAAAAGCAGTCTTAAGTCGCTGGGGTATATTTGTAGCAATAGCCAAAAATACATTGTATGGGTCAAAATTATAGATTTTTTCTTTTATGCCAAAAATCATTAGGATATTAAGTAAAGATCATGTTCCATGAAGATATTTTGTAAATTTCCTACTGTAAATATATTAAAACGTAATTTTTGATTAGTAATATGCATTGCTAAGAACGTCATTTGGACGACTTTAAAGGAGATTTTCTCAATATTTAGATTTTTTTTTTGACCAGATAATGTCCTGTCCTAACAAACCATACATCAATGGAAAGCTTATTTATTCAGCTTTCAGATGATGTATAAATCTCAATTTCGAAAAATTGACCCTTATGACTGGTTTTGTGGTCCAGGGTCACATATTCTATTCTATTCTATTCATATTATATGAGCCATAAAATCATGATGTATCAAATGTGATGCTCAACAAAAAACACAAGCGCAAGTGTTTTTTTTCTTTTTCTTCTTCTTCCTCAATAAAAGGTTTGATAAGCTGTTCCATTTACATTTTTTTTTTGGACTGTTATTTAATGTCAGGCTTTACAGGGTTAAAATGTGTTCTGCTTTACTTTCGGCTTTCAGGTTTTGTGTCATTTGTGTCAACTTGACACAAACGTTGACACATTTCTGTCTGCTGTGTGTTAGAATCAACGTTTTTCAGTTTTCAAGTGCGTGATGAAGTGTTCCCACAGTAGTGATTCCAGTGTAAATGTATTTAGAAATGCAGAATTTATTTGGCCTCTGCAAAAGTTCGGAGTCCTGTGCGCTAGTGGGTCTCTTTCTATGTGGCAAGAATCACTGGATATGTGATGAGGCCATCGATCAGCGGCTGCGGTTCTCCCTCCATCTCCTCCAGTGCTGGAGTGCAGATTGGGATCCTCTTTACGTGGCTACATTTGGCAGTAAACGAGCAGCACTTGAGCCGCCGCTGAACCGAAGTATGATTAGTTTCTGTGGGAAAAGTCATGTGGACAGCACTAGAGACCGCCAAGCTCCTCTCTCGACAGAAACAAATGACTTTGATGTTCTTCTTTAAGTATCTTTTTTTTTTAAGATTTGTGAACAATAACCTGCCCCTCGCTGCAGTTCAAAAGCATTTGGCTCGCAGGTGGAGAGAGCATTTGGCTCACAGTTTTGAGACTGGTTTGGTTTGGAGTGCTGGCTGACAATTGCGTCCCTTGATCTGAAGTGCTGTTACTCTGTCAAGTCGCTGTACAGTGTGTCACTTTCATGTGAGCTGAAGCGTCGCATTGCAGATATGTAATCTGCCATGAATTGCTGCGTCGGGACTCCAATTAGCCACATGTGGAGCTCTTTTCTGATGCTCCTGTTGCCTCCACCTCCATTCTTGCGGAGGTAATAGAAGCGCCTGGCCTGCGCAGGACTCCCTGTCTCTGCTGCACCTGCAGGATTAGTATGCAGACACTGGCGGTCCCTTTGTGCCGTCCCACTAGCTCAGGGTCAGACAAACAACCACACCATTAGCACAGCGCTGCTTATTAACATGTAATATTTAGAAATGCAGAATTGATTTGGCCTCTGCAAAAGTTCGGAGTCCTGTGCGCTAGTGGGTCTCTTTCTATGTGGCAAGAATCACTGGATATGTGATGAGGCCATCGATCAGCGGCTGCGGTTCTCCCTCCATCTCCTCCAGGGCTGGAGTGCAAATTGGGATCCTCTTTACGTGGCTACATTTGGCAGTAAACGAGCAGCACTTGAGCCGCCACTGAACCGAAGTATGATTAGTTTCTGTGGGAAAAGTCATGTGGACAGCACTAGAGACCGCCAAGCTCCTCTCTCGACAGAAACAAATGACTTTGATGTTCTTCTTTAAGTATCTTTTTTTTTTAAGATTTGCGAACAATAACCTGCCCCTCGCTGCAGTTCAAAAGCATTTGGCTCGCAGGTGGAGAGAGCATTTGGCTCACAGTTTTGAGACTGGTTTGGTTTGGAGTGCTGGCTGACAATTGCGTCCCTTGATCTGAAGTGCTGTTACTCTGTCAAGTCGCTGTACAGTGTGTCACTTTCATGTGAGCTGAAGCGTCGCATTGCAGATATGTAATCTGCCATGAATTGCTGCGTCGGGACTCCAATTAGCCACATGTGGAGCTCTTTTCTGATGCTCCTGTTGCCTCCACCTCCATTCTTGCGGAGGTAATAGAAGCGCCTGGCCTGCGCAGGACTCCCTGTCTCTGCTGCACCTGCAGGATTAGTATGCAGACACTGGCGGTCCCTTTGTGCCGTCCCACTAGCTCAGGGTCAGACAAACAACCACACCATTAGCACAGCGCTGCTTATTAACATGTAAAGCCCCGCCGCTTCTGGCATGCTGGCGTTAGACTTGATAATGAATGCAACTGAGATATTTTTTATGTTCTGTTATTGTGTGATGATGTATCATCACAATGTAATTCGCATACACATCTACAAACATGTAATTTAGGACTATGCAAAATGCCACTTCATTCGGTAAGATCTGGTTGTGCTTGTGTTGGATAATATGTCATCATCTCAAAACATTAATTTCAATGCTTGGGCGTTTGAATGGCTTTTGCTGATGTGGTATTTATGTGGGTGAATCCTGGATGCTGTTCTTTCAGGTGTGTTGTTGAGATACAGTATGAATTGGTTAAAACGTTAAAAAGTTTGAATACACTTTTTTTTCATGACTTTTCTCCTCACTTTTCTTTAAAAAAAAAAGTTTTCCTGCATATCCAGAATATTTGAATCCTTTTCAGCAGTGACTGTATGAGTTTGAGATCCATGTTTTCATGCTAAAGGCAACTGAGGGACTAATAGGCGACTATTACAAAAGGTGCAAACATTCACTGATGTTTAAGAAGCAAAAAATGCTTTGAGATTTTTAAATGTATATTTATAAATACCTATTATTATTTTTTAAACTTTAAAAGAACCATTAGTAGTCAGAAATGCATTAAGTTGAAAGTAGTAAGACTTCAATAAAATATCAGTATTATAACGAGTCTGTATTTTGAAGAAGCTTTTGATGTATCGTTTCATCTCTGTAGAACTTTAGCCATCAGGTTTTCAGACTATGTTCAAATGAGTAAAGAAATGTTTGTTGCAAAAAAGTCACAATGAAATCAAAATACCGCAGTGTTTGTTATAGATGATTATTAGAAATGATTTATCCATGCACATCATTTTTTTTAAAAACAAAATAATGTGCCCTTATAATCTTCAATCACTCACTGTCGCTCACATGAACAGTTAGCCATGACAACAATCCAGACAATTCTTACTATTTTGAGAAGCTATACCACAATTTCCGTTTCATGCCAACTTTTAGAAACTATACAAATACAACCATCTGACACACAGAACACATCATAATTTAAAGTTTACAAAAACAAAACAAAAAATGGTCAGGCAACATAATTACAAAAGTTAATTATCTTATAGTCAGTATTTTAACAAATGTATTTATTTGTTTATATATTGATGGCTCTTCAAATTATAAAATGGGCTGCTTGCTTTTGGCATCATAGCTCAGGATAGTCTAGTGAAGGAACTTTATCGTAGTGCCATAATCCAATCTATGTATTTAAAATGCAATTTTCTAGTGACTATGATAAGCCATATGACAGTCACATTACAGCTCAAATGATTGCCCCAAAAAGTTCTGTGGTTCCTAAAAGTAAAGATAGCTGAATTCAAACTGGCTGTTTCTACAGGGGCGGCTGAGCTGAGCGCCATTGAGATGAATGTGAATGTTAATGTTTTCTCCGGCAGGCATTATAGACCTCCTTGTTTATAATGTGCCACCCATCCCTCCGAATTATAGTTTGGTGCAGATATATAAATGATCAACACCTTTTGTCAGCATGATTTCCCTTTCAAAGTCAGCATCCACACACTACGACGCTTAACTATATCATCTCCCTTAATTAAAAGCAATGCTTCCATTAGGGCCATAAAACAGCTAAAAGGTGCATTCGTATTGACTTTTAAAAGTTTGCGACCTTATAGCACTTAAAGTCATATAAACATATCCGTTTAATGTCTTTAATATACAACCCTTCAAGATGTTCTGTTCTGGCTAATCTTATCTCCTTGTGCTCACCATGCACCCTTGTTTCTTGTTGTAGTCTAGAGCGCTTACTGTGTTTGTCTGTCACCCGTTTGAGAAAGAATAGAAGGCGGCCACGAGGCCTGCTTCCCATTAATCATCTCAATGAGCTTTTGTTACTTTTATCCAAGAACAGGTCAATCAAACCAAGATGCTTTACCGCATTTCCCTTTGTCTGTATAGTTCACTGGGGCCTCTCATCAAATATTCATAGCTTTTTCAATAATTTATCGCTCGCACACCCTTATCTTGTTTTAGGACGCTCGTGCATGTGATTAGTAAACTTCTGAAAGTGTGCTATGTATGTAAATGAGGCCGACATTTTTAACGAAACCAGCTGAGAGTTTATAGCTGCTCGAGCTTTCAAGTGGAGCTATTCATCTCTCTTTGCCTTCACCGGCTTTTATGTCATTTGCACATCATCTCGAAGCACCATCCCTCATTATTATTCTCCTCTCGTGTCTTCAGCTGTCAGTTTTTGCCATTGACCCTCAAGCCTGATATCATTATTAAGGTTGTGACGATGCTAACATTTCAGTAGTCGATATCAATACCAGTGAAATTTCACGATTCCCAAAACCAATTTTAATACCACAGCTAAAACTAATATGCTATTCAACACACTCTTCAAATGAAATATTAATATAACAGGGGTGTTATCTCAGAAAAGGCAAGGGGGGCAGCACTGCCCTCCAAAATAAAGTGAATGAGAATGTGAAAATGTTTAAAAATGCGTAACTTGATGAGAATGTGTGTCATGGTTTTAATGCATAAATGTTTATAAATGTTGTCATATAAATATAATTTCGGTTGCTTATTGATAGCCCCAAATGTAAAATAAAATACTGTTTTATATGGCATTAAAATGTTTAAATATTAAGTGGACCACACATTTATTTTAGATTAAAAAAGGCCCAAACTCAGTGAGGAAATTGTCTCCACATTTCCTCTACACGCTACTGTGGAGTATAAATATGAATTAAATGAATGAAAACATAGATATTGCTGTAGGGCCAAATGAAACTATCCATGTTTTTTCAATACTTTTTTTTGTTTTGTTTCACCCTTTTTCATGTGCATTATATTTACTGACTCCCATTACATTAATATCTTGACAAGACAGGTATTTAGACCAAGAAATGCATTTAACTGCTTACGTATGCAGCAGCATAAGTCCTGAAAAGAACCTGCCAGTCAGTCAGTGGGTACCAAATTGAGTTGAATATCAGTACTACAGTGCTATTGTGATTTATTTATTTATTTATTTAACTTTCACATTGACTTCGTACCAAATTGCCGCCACTTTTAATTAATAATAATAATTTAATTAATAATAATAATAAATAAATAAAGCGACTTACAGTGCATTCAGGCTA
>NW_015505400.1:608644-613896 GCF_001515645.1 Sinocyclocheilus grahami | reverse complement strand
GTATTTAGAAATGCAGAATTGATTTGGCCTCTGCAAAAGTTCGGAGTCCTGTGCGCTAGTGGGTCTCTTTCTATGTGGCAAGAATCACTGGATATGTGATGAGGCCATCGATCAGCGGCTGCGGTTCTCCCTCCATCTCCTCCAGTGCTGGAGTGCAGATTGGGATCCTCTTTACGTGGCTACATTTGGCAGTAAACGAGCAGCACTTGAGCCGCCACTGAACCGAAGTATGATTAGTTTCTGTGGGAAAAGTCATGTGGACAGCACTAGAGACCGCCAAGCTCCTCTCTCGACAGAAACAAATGACTTTGATGTTCTTCTTTAAGTATCTTTTTTTTTTAAGATTTGCGAACAATAACCTGCCCCTCGCTGCAGTTCAAAAGCATTTGGCTCGCAGGTGGAGAGAGCATTTGGCTCACAGTTTTGAGACTGGTTTGGTTTGGAGTGCTGGCTGACAATTGCGTCCCTTGATCTGAAGTGCTGTTACTCTGTCAAGTCGCTGTACAGTGTGTCACTTTCATGTGAGCTGAAGCGTCGCATTGTAGATATGTAATCTGCCATGAATTGCTGCGTCGGGACTCCAATTAGCCACATGTGGAGCTCTTTTCTGATGCTCCTGTTGCCTCCACCTCCATTCTTGCGGAGGTAATAGAAGCGCCTGGCCTGCGCAGGACTCCCTGTCTCTGCTGCACCTGCAGGATTAGTATGCAGACACTGGCGGTCCCTTTGTGCCGTCCCACTAGCTCAGGGTCAGACAAACAACCACACCATTAGCACAGCGCTGCTTATTAACATGTAAAGCCCCGCCGCTTCTGGCATGCTGGCGTTAGACTTGATAATGAATGCAACTGAGATATTTTTTATGTTCTGTTATTGTGTGATGATGTATCATCACAATGTAATTCGCATACACATCTACAAACATGTAATTTAGGACTATGCAAAATGCCACTTCATTCGGTAAGATCTGGTTGTGCTTGTGTTGGATAATATGTCATCATCTCAAAACATTAATTTCAGTGCTTGGGCTTTTGCTGATGTGGTATTTATGTGGGTGAATCCTGGATGCTGTTCTTTCAGGTGTGTTGTTGAGATACAGTATGAATTGGTTAAAACGTTAAAAAGTTTGAATACACTTTTTTTTCATGACTTTTCTCCTCACTTTTCTTTAAAAAAAAAAGTTTTCCTGCATATCCAGAATATTTGAATCCTTTTCAGCAGTGACTGTATGAGTTTGAGATCCATGTTTTCATGCTAAAGGCAACTGAGGGACTAATAGGCGACTATTACAAAAGGTGCAAACATTCACTGATGTTTAAGAAGCAAAAAATGCTTTGAGATTTTTAAATGTATATTTATAAATACCTATTATTATTTTTTAAACTTTAAAAGAACCATTAGTAGTCAAAAATGCATTAAGTTGAAAGTAGTAAGACTTCAATAAAATATCAGTATTATAACGAGTCTGTATTTTGAAGAAGCTTTTGATGTATCGTTTCATCTCTGTAGAACTTTAGCCATCAGGTTTTCAGACTATGTTCAAATGAGTAAAGAAATGTTTGTTGCAAAAAAGTCACAATGAAATCAAAATACCGCAGTGTTTGTTATAGATGATTATTAGAAATGATTTATCCATGCACATCATTTTTTTTAAAAACAAAATAATGTGCCCTTATAATCTTCAATCACTCACTGTCGCTCACATGAACAGTTAGCCATGACAACAATCCAGACAATTCTTACTATTTTGAGAAGCTATACCACAATTTCCGTTTCATGCCAACTTTTAGAAACTATACAAATACAACCATCTGACACACAGAACACATCATAATTTAAAGTTTACAAAAACAAAACAAAAAATGGTCAGGCAACATAATTACAAAAGTTAATTATCTTATAGTCAGTATTTTAACAAATGTATTTATTTGTTTATATATTGATGGCTCTTCAAATTATAAAATGGACTGCTTGCTTTTGGCATCATAGCTCAGGATAGTCTAGTGAAGGAACTTTATCGTAGTGCCATAATCCAATCTATGTATTTAAAATGCAATTTTCTAGTGACTATGATAAGCCATATGACAGTCACATTACAGCTCAAATGATTGCCCCAAAAAGTTCTGTGGTTCCTAAAAGTAAAGATAGCTGAATTCAAACTGGCTGTTTCTACAGGGGCGGCTGAGCTGAGCGCCATTGAGATGAATGTGAATGTTAATGTTTTCTCCGGCAGGCATTATAGACCTCCTTGTTTATAATGTGCCACCCATCCCTCCGAATTATAGTTTGGTGCAGATATATAAATGATCAACACCTTTTGTCAGCATGATTTCCCTTTCAAAGTCAGCATCCACACACTACGACGCTTAACTATATCATCTCCCTTAATTAAAAGCAATGCTTCCATTAGGGCCATAAAACAGCTAAAAGGTGCATTCGTATTGACTTTTAAAAGTTTGCGACCTTATAGCACTTAAAGTCATATAAACATATCCGTTTAATGTCTTTAATATACAACCCTTCAAGATGTTCTGTTCTGGCTAATCTTATCTCCTTGTGCTCACCATGCACCCTTGTTTCTTGTTGTAGTCTAGAGCGCTTACTGTGTTTGTCTGTCACCCGTTTGAGAAAGAATAGAAGGCGGCCACGAGGCCTGCTTCCCATTAATCATCTCAATGAGCTTTTGTTACTTTTATCCAAGAACAGGTCAATCAAACCAAGATGCTTTACCGCATTTCCCTTTGTCTGTATAGTTCACTGGGGCCTCTCATCAAATATTCATAGCTTTTTCAATAATTTATCGCTCGCACACCCTTATCTTGTTTTAGGACGCTCGTGCATGTGATTAGTAAACTTCTGAAAGTGTGCTATGTATGTAAATGAGGCCGACATTTTTAACGAAACCAGCTGAGAGTTTATAGCTGCTCGAGCTTTCAAGTGGAGCTATTCATCTCTCTTTGCCTTCACCGGCTTTTATGTCATTTGCACATCATCTCGAAGCACCATCCCTCATTATTATTCTCCTCTCGTGTCTTCAGCTGTCAGTTTTTGCCATTGACCCTCAAGCCTGATATCATTATTAAGGTTGTGACGATGCTAACATTTCAGTAGTCGATATCAATACCAGTGAAATTTCACGATTCCCAAAACCAGTTTTAATACCACAGCTAAAACTAGTATGCTGTTGAATACGTGCTTTAAATTAAATATTATTATAACAGGGGTGTTATCTCAAGAGGAGTCAAGGATGGGCACTGCCCTCCAAAATAAATTGAATTACAATATATATATATATATATATTTTAAATGCATAAATTGATGAGAAATTCAAGTGTCTTGGTTTTAATGCATAAATGTTTATAAAAATGATATTATAAATATAATTTTGTTTTCTTATTGAAAGCCCCAAATGTTAGATAAAATGCTGTTTTATATGCCATTAAAACAGAAAAATGTTTGAATATTAAGTGGACCATAAATTTGTATTGGATTAAAAAAGGCCCAAACTTGTGGTTCGCACCGCAGGAACCACATTTCAGACCTACTCCACAAGATCTCATGAATCAAAATCAGAATCAAAATGTTCTTGATTTAAAGAAACTGCACCTCCGAATGCTTTGCATTGACTTCCTAAAGATTCGAGCATTAGAAATGCATGGCGGAAGTTTTTTTAATGACGTGCCCGAACAACTGAAAGTTATCGTTTTCGTTTGTTCTTCACATTTCACACTCTCGTGCCTTCAGCTGTCAGTTTTTGCCATTGACCCTCAAGCCTGATATCATTATTAAGGTTGTGACGATGCTAACATTTCAGTAGTCGATATCAATACCAGTGAAATTTCACGATTCCCAAAACCAGTTTTAATACCACAGCTAAAACTAGTATGCTGTTGAATATGTGCTTTAAATTAAATATTATTATAACAGGGGTGTTATCTCAAGAGGAGTCAAGGATGGGCACTGCCCTCCAAAATAAATTGAATTACAATATATATATATATATTTTAAATGCATAAATTGATGAGAAATTCAAGTGTCTTGGTTTTAATGCATAAATGTTTATAAAAATGATATTATAAATATAATTTTGTTTTCTTATTGAAAGCCCCAAATGTTAGATAAAATGCTGTTTTATATGCCATTAAAACAGAAAAATGTTTGAATATTAAGTGGACCATAAATTTGTATTGGATTAAAAAAGGCCCAAACTTGTGGTTCGCACCGCAGGAACCACATTTCAGACCTACTCCACAAGATCTCATGAATCAAAATCAGAATCAAAATGTTCTTGATTTAAAGAAACTGCACCTCCGAATGCTTTGCATTGACTTCCTAAAGATTCGAGCATTAGAAATGCATGGCGGAAGTTTTTTTAATGACGTGCCCGAACAACTGAAAGTTATCGTTTTCGTTTGTTCTTCACATTTCACAACGGACTGTTTTGTGGATACGTCTAAACAGGCTGCCGATTTTTCAAAATATATTTTATTGAAAGGTACGGCAGTGCCAAGCATTTTGTCCTATTTATTTTTAATCGTATGTGTTTGTAATAAACATGAAACCAGTGTTTATCACTATTAAGACACCAAGTGTATCATTGTTTGAATGTTGCTTATAAAATCATTACATACCCACGTACCTGCAGTGTCTTTTATAATAGGCCAAGTAATAGTACTTTTAAAACTGTATACCGAAAATTAAGCAATTAAACGAGCAAAAGCAATTACTACACTGAAACAGACTGTTGCAATTTTTGTGGTTGTGTTATTTCAGTTTCCTCTAGCTCAGGCTCAAACATAATATGGCTTGATCACAGTGTTTGCTATCTTAAGTATCAAAACACACAACATGCTGTAAATGAGGGCGTGGAAACGGTGCGATGAAATTAGCCAATCACAGCAGTGGGCGTTTACTTCAGTTTCTGTATGAGGTAACGCCCCTTGAGATTGAGTGTTGTTGTTGTTTTTTTACAGAGCGTGAAAATGAGAAGGGAAAAATATTTTTTTCCCCACACTTTTTTTTTTTGGGGTTTCAACCTTTTTACATTTATATTTACTAACTCCCTTTACATTAGTATCTTGCCTTGACAGGTATTTAGACAAAGAAATACATTTAAAGGGGTCATATGATGCTATTTTAAAGATCATTATTTTGTGTATTCGGTGTAACAGAATATGTTGACATGCTTTAATGTTCAAAAAACACATTCTTTTTCAAATACTGTACATTATTGTAGGTCCTCTATGCCCCGC
>NW_015505400.1:566748-603721 GCF_001515645.1 Sinocyclocheilus grahami | reverse complement strand
TCCATAAAATGCGTTGCACAAATTCGAACATCTGGGTTGTGCTGTTCTGTTGTAAATAAATCTTAACCAATGATTCCTAATTGCATCTACTTCCGGAAGGCCAAATAAAGTGCTTTTGCTTTCTCACTGAAATACACAGCGTCTCCCTGTCATGGCTGCATCAACACGGCTGCTGTTCCTGAAACCACGCCTTCTTTCTTTGCGTGCACATTTGGGCGGCATTATGCTAATATTTCCACATAGTGACCTAGATATTTGGGGCATGTTAGAACGAGCCAATTTAGGTAGGCGTGGCTGAGTCTTAACTTTTATAAAGAATATCTCTTTGGATTTGAGACTTTAGTCTTTGCAACTTTACAGATCTTCTTTATGCACCAAGAGCTTGTAACACTCCAAAGAGAAAGGACATCTTGAAATCGCATCATATGACCTCTTTAACTGTTTACATGTGCAGCAGCATGAGTGCTGAAAAGAACCTGTCAGTCAGACAGTGGGTGCCAAATTGTGTTGAATCTCAGTACTACACTGCTATTTTTATTTATTTATTTGTTTGTTTATTTATTTATTTAACTTTCGTATTAATCTTTACCAAATTATCCGCCACTTTTGCCGTCCCTAATCCGTATTTAGGCTCACTGAGGGTGTCTAGATCTCCTTAGTGAAGTATTAAACTCTGGGGGAAGATAGATTTGCCCTTTGTAAACCCATCCAGGAGCAAACAAACCCATTTGTTGTACACTGGCTGTGCATATAATGCACTGCTATCTCAGTATTCATGTATTCTGCCTGAGTGAAAGTTGTTTTTGAATGAAGGAAGACGAGCATGCCTCCCTACCCTAAGTACAGCTGAAGGAAATTTGCCCTTTACCTCTTGTTTGGAAAAGACAGACACAGTATGCTACACGGCTTCCAAACTCACTGATCGCAAATAGTTTGAAAAGGTCAACGGCTAATCCGCAGGCGGAACCTTTGAAAGCGGTGGCAAGGTTCTTTCATTTAAAGAGGGGCTGGTAGTTTTGCAGTGTCATGATGCCGGCTTGTTTTTGTCCTGTGTTAAGTGCTGATTTTTGGCTCTAGAGGGTCACGCTGAGCAGGATGCCTGAAGCAGGGTGCAGTACAGTGATGGTGATGATGTTCAGTGGTGAGTCAAAAGACTGGGTAGGGTTAGAAAAGAGAGGATGAAAAAGGAAGATTGAATAAAGAGACTAAACCTTTGAAGATGGTGCAAAAAAGTATAAATAAATAAAATTGTATTTACATGTGTTGATGTATTACTCTTGAAACAGAAGGTTGGGCAGCAGGGCTTTTGGCTTGTTGGCTTTAACAGGTAGCTTCTACTAGTATATTATGTTTTTAATAGTAGAATATCAGTAAACTTGCAGTTTTAAAGGCTGCAAGAGACTGCTGGGGTCTACAGAAAAAAATGTGTGTGTGTGTGTATATATATATATATTGTTATTATTATAATCATCAACAACAAAAGCTATAAGTTTAAATTTACAGAATTTGACATTTATTATTGCTTTAGAAAATAAAAAAGTTGTATTACTTTCTATCATTATTAATCATAATATAATAATATTAATAATAATAATAATTATTATTATTATATTTTTTTTAATCAACAACAACCATAATAATATGTTTACGATTACAGAATTTGACATCTATTATTGTTTTATTCAGAAAACTAGAAGGCATAGTTCAATCATAGTTTTTTTGTTTGTTTGGTTGGTTGGTTAGTAGTTTAAATAAATATATAGCTCCCTTTATATTTTAGGATTGGGATTGTTTGAATGGCTGTAAAATCTGGGAGTCTGTGGCATCAAAAAGTGAAAAGTGAAAAGTAGCACAAGCATATAGATATTAGCTTCAAAGCTACCAGACATGGGCTAGAAGCCACAAAACACTTAATGGAGTCGTTCATGTTGTTATGAAATGATATGAAAGAATCCATTATTGTTTCTCAATCAAAAACTGCACATTTTTCCTGATACACAACACTCAAAAGGGACAGATTTGCTGTTTATGCATAAGCCACATTGCTTTAGGGATGTTCTGGTTAAACTTCTAAATTGATATAATCAGAAGCCGATACATTCTCTTATTGTAGGCCAAAACAAAATGCCTGGAGAAACCAGAGGCTTTTCAAATAAAACTGTAGCCATGCCATATATGTAAACAAGGATATTTCTGTTCAGAATATGGTATACTGTATTCCAAAATGTCATGCAATTAAGATCAGATCCATTTGTGTTGCCAGAGCTCGTATGTTTAAGAATTCAGTACAGAGATTTTAAAGATGTTGGCTCTGAATCATAAAAAACCCTTTTACCTTCTAAATGAATTTGTATTCAAGCAGATTGATAAAGATACTCTGAATAACAAGTGCCTTGTGTTTTATTAAATAGCAGGATTACCGATAGCTGTTATGTACTGCCTTTGGCGGCCTGTGGTTTTTACGCATTTTATAAAGACCAAGATCAAAGAACTTGATACAGGGCTTAGACTTCGACCATTTCCAGCATCTCACGTCATCAAAGTAAAACAGCAAATCTATACATGAAAAAGCCTATGATCTGTTACGAGTAACACAATCGTTATGTCTCAATGGGAAGAGGCCAAAGGTTTTGAATTGCTATTTTGATATTGCATCTTAATCTAACAAACTGAAATGCTAACATGAAACAAACAGAAACGTAGTTAGTAGAAAAGCTGCCCCATGGCCCATTCTCAGTTTTTGGATTAAACACGGTTCAGTCCCAATTGAATGCCATAGGCACAAAAAAGCAGTGGAGGTTGCGGGGATGCGTTTGCCGGCTCAGTGGACCTCATTAGTGTCGAACACTTGAGTATGTGCTTGTGTGGAGCGACCATTAGAGCGCTGTCAGAACAGAGAGCGTACAAGAGCGTTTTTTTTCTCACTCTATTATCTGCAAGCACAGCACACCGTGCACGAAGCAATAAGTTGACGCCATACAGGAAGAACATGTCGATGTGTATATGCAGGGATTTTATGGAAGGTACTCTGCCATCTTTCTGAATAACAAAAGCTTGTGTATCTTCCACGAAGCAGCCCAGGGGAGACAAATCGCCCTGTAAGCCTGTGTACAACCAACTCTAAGTACTCCAAACCCAGCATGAAGGTTGCCTTGTCACCAGGCCGAGCATGAGCATCACAGTGTATGAAAAGAAAACCACTGAACAACCAATTCTGTGACAGGATTATTAGCTTTTGTATTCAAAGTGTCCTTGAGGGGTTTTTGTCCGTGTTGTTGGATCCGATAGGATAAAACACTTGCTGTTCTGAGCTTTCACCTCATTCTTTATATGCTATTGGTTTTGAAAGGCAGCAGACTTGCGGTTTGAGGACAGTGAGCTTTGAGAGACATTCTTCAGTTTGTCTGTCTACTTTTGATTGTTAATTTTTGACTTACAGAGGTACAGTGGGGAAAAAAAGTATTTAGTCAGCCACCAATTGTGCAAGTTCTCCCACTTAAAAAGATGAGAGAGGCCTGTAATTTTCATCATAGGTATACCTCAACTATGAGAGACAAAATGAGATATGACAGCGGAAGTTTGTTCTCATCACACTCTTAAAAATAAAGGTGCTTCACGATGCCATTGAAGAACCTTTTTGTCTAAATGGTTCCATAAAGAACCTTCAACATCTGAAGAACCTTTCTGTTTCACAAAAGGTTCTTTGGGGCGAAAAAATGTTCTTCAGATTATAAAAAGGTAAGAAAGAGTTGGTTCTTTAAAGAACCTTTGACTGAATGGTTCTTTGTGGAACTAAAAATGGTTCTTCTATAGCATTGCTTGAAGAACCTTTTGAAGCACCTTTATTTTTAAGAGTGCAGTACAGAAAGTCAAATTTACAAAACGTATGTCCTCGTAAGGCTGAATACATCTGAAATTCACTTGTAACTGCTAGTAAATTTCACAATTAATTACAAACAAATGGCAAGGAGCATGTCATATTGTACATCAAATTTTAAAGTAGAAATACTAAAATAGTATATTAATTTGTATTTTTTTAATTATTATTTTACAGTGTAAGCTGTGAGCCAGCTAAATTATTCCAGTTCAGTTATACACTGCTACATTTTCCCACAATAGGCAGGTATATTTGACAAATGTGTAGGCTAACTCTTAATCATTCCTCAGTAATTCACTAACGTGCCTTTCTGGAGCTAATAACATCCAAAATCTAATTTATGCTGCTTTAATAACTAATATTGGAATAAAACAAAAGGCAGGCAGGAATTTACTAATTACATTCACCAGAGGCCTTTTAGATGGCACACATACAAAATTGGTAATTAAGGAATATTAACAACAATATTGACATGAAAAAGAGTTTTAAAAACCTTCACTGCCTTTGGCTGGTTAACTTTTGTAGCTTTAATAAGCTATTTAAAAACAAATATCAACATTAAGTTCAACAAGGCTGCATTTATGTGGAACGGAAATATTGAGAAATATTAATACAATTTAAAATAGCTTGTTTGCTCTTTTAATATATTTTAAAATGCATTTTTCCTGTGATGACCAAGCTGAAGTTACAGCATCGTTACTCCAGTCTTCAGTGTCATATGATCCTTTAGAATCATTCTAATATGCTGACTTGATGATTCTAATATGCTCAAGAAATGAAAACAGTTTTTGCTGTTTAATACTTTTGTGGTGACTGTGATACTGTCACGGCTGTGCCGGAGGGAATAAGCTGAAGCGTTACACAGTCTTTTAATGAGCAATCACAGAGGTAAATCCACAACAGGATCGAGGAATGACACAAGAACATAACCAGTAGACCCGACAAACACTAACTGAACGGACTGGGGCATATAAACACAGGATAACGAGGGACTAATCGAGGGGACTAAGGAGACACACCTGGAATCAAATGAACACAATCAACAAGAAGGAGAAACTGGGTCAAGGGGAGCAAAACGCTAGCTGTGTCTCATTTAGAAGGCTGCACCCTCCGGAGGTCGAATCCTCTGGAGGTCGCATCCTCTGTAGTATGCATATATGAAGTGTCCTCAACCTAGAATTAAACGAGACGGCCTTCGTAGGACAGGCGGAGAAGGAAACAGGAAGTATCACGTTGCTATGCCAACACATTTAGAGCATCGTTGCGCTCTCACACTACTTAAATGAAGGAAAATTATTTCTAAATTTGGAAAGTAATTTGAAAAATTTTTTATTTTGTTCAATGTTTGAGGAGCTGCAGCATACATACAGCAGACATCTATTAGAGAAAAAAAGGAGGAGGATATTAAAAACAAAGTTTATCCGTTTTTACCGAGGCGAATTAAGGTAAGTTGTAAACACCACATCTGCGCTTGTGTGTACGTTACATCTGCCGGCGCCGGCATTTTTCAAATTAACAACGGTTGTTCACGGCGACGCAAAGAATTGTGGGTTATCTGTAGCAGCGAAGGATACACCTCATGCATCCTCCGAATTCCTGTGAAAGAAGGTCGCATTCGAAGGTCGCATTCGGAGTGTCCTACTTGCTTTTCTGAAATGAGACAGCCTCGATGACGTATGCAGCCTTCGAATGCGACCTCCGGAGGGTGCAGCCTTCTAAATGAGACACAGCTACTGTGTGTGTCCATGGGCGTGACAGATACATTTTATTCAGGATTTTTTGTTGAAAGGTCTTTAATGTCACTTTTGATCAATTTGATGTATGCTTGCTGAATAAAAGTGTTAATTTATAAAAAAAAAAATTACTAATCCCAAGCTAGCACTGCCCATTTGTGATAAAATGACATGAAATTAATGTTAATAGCAGATGGAAACAGGATAAAATGATTATTTGTCAATAGTCCAAATTGTGCTCTTCACACCCATTGGCTCCAAAATATGATTTGAATGCTAATGTATGTTGTGCTTGGAAAGCGACAGCTGATTTCGAGCATATGTTTCATTATGGATCAGTTTTGCTTTTGGGTTTATCTGAGGTAAAGATTTGCTCACTCCCACGCTCGCTTTCCATTTAGCAACTGTGTAGGATGCCCAATTAACACTGTGATTCGGTTAACCTCTTGATTGAATAAATTCCTGTGAATATTTTGTCTTTGTAATTATAAACCAGAATCGTTTACATTAATTGAGTTTGTTTTATAAAATCAAACAGGTAAGTTGTCCTCCTGGTTTCAGAATGTGATATAATCATGCTGCCTTTCCATTGATTCTCTGTCAGACCTATATGTGTACATTTTATTCGGTTTGATAGTGCTGAATAGCCCACTGTGCATTTATATCAGCGTTTAGATTGTAATCTAATTCATTTATATGCAGTTTTGCAGTTCCAGCAGTTTTTGTAATGCACGGTTTTGAATGCCCATTTCCCAGCCTCTCTTACCCTCAGGCTTTTCTACTGTATCTTTAAACATTGCCTGTAGCTCAAATAGTAAAGCGTTAGCAATGCCAAGTTCATGGTTTTGATTCCCAGGAAATGCTAAAAAAAGAAAAGAAAAAAAGATGCATATACAGAAATTACAGAGTTTAAACAGCAGTTTGAATGTACTCATACAAAAAAAAAAAAGATTCACACAATTTACTAATATACTTTGTATTTATACCAAGGAGCAAAAGTGTAGCGTTTAGATTGTCAATCAATTCGTGTATATGCAGTTTTGCAGTTCCAGCAGTTCTTGTAATGCAAGCCACAGTTTTGAATGGCCATTTTCCAGTCTCTCTTACCTTAGGATTTTCAACTGTACCATTTTTTAATTCACACAATTCACTAATACAATTTGAATAGATACAAGTTTGGGGTCAGTAAGATTTTTTAATGTTTCTTATGCTCACCAAGGCTGCATTTATTTGATTAAAAAAGTACAGTAAAAACAGTAATATTGTGAAATATTAATGCAATTTAAAATACCTGTTTTCTGTTTTTAATATATTTTAAAACATTATGCATGTAATGGCAAAGCTGGATTTTCAGCAGTTATTATTCCAGTCTTCAGAGTCCTTCAGAAATCAATTTAATATGCTGATTTTCTGGTCAAGAAACATTTCTTATTATTATCAGTGTTAAAAAAACAGTTGTTCTGCTTAGTATATTTGTGAATGATTTGAAATAGAAATCTTTTGTAGCATTGTAAAAGTCCTTACTGTCACTTTTGATCAGTAAAATGGAACTGTACTGAATATTATATTTTCGTTTTTGGCAAATTTTACTTTTGCTCCATTTTACTTGTACATGCCCAGTAAAGTTCTAACGCAGTGATGCATATTTGCAGTGTGACCCAGCAGAACCACCGTTTTATTGTGTGTGATTTGTGATTCATCATTAATGCAGTGCACTGTGTATGTGCAGGTTCTCTCCGGTCAGCGAAAATGCCCCCGTGGGAATGGTCACAGGAGTCATCTTGGCGGCTGCCATAAACCAGACCATCGTCTACTCCATCATCGAAGGAAATGAAGGCGGTGAGCACTAACCAGATTTGCATAATTTATTTAGTGAATAAGGTGCTAAAACCATGCAGAAGGTGCATGCAATTAAACGTCACTGGCAGTTCTCATGCATACAGTACAAGCGTATACTTCAACCAGACTATGGTTTATTCTCTCCTCAGAAACCTCAGTGAAAAAAAGACAAGATTGCGGGAAATGTCACACTGGTCTTTTATGAGCTGGAAATTATTGTATTGTAATAAATTATAGTTTGTAAGACATCAAGCACTGGATAATGACAGCCCGCAGACTCCTAGATGGTGTTTTTTAGGAGGGTGTCAGCTGCAAGTTATCAAAAGCTCAGTGAAAGAGAAGGTTTTGTTTGACGGAGTGCACTTCCTGTTGCCGTGTGTCATCAGAGAGCAAGCGAGAGCAGGAAGAGGGAGGTGTGCGTGATTAAATCCTCTCTGTTCAAAATGTGTTCAGCTGAAATCACATTTGAATACATCTGGCGCTGGTTTAAAGTGATGGGGAAATCGTTTCGGTACATTCTCATTAGACAGAATCAAGAAGCGTAGATAGGTAATCAAAGGGCTGTTTTCATTAGCGCAAACTAGAAAAAGCCAGGAAGAATAAGGTAATCATTCCACCCTTCAAACCGCCAAGATCCAAGGCGTTTAATGTGATGGCATCACCCTAGATCAGAGCTAATCCTTTATGAATGTTAATGAGACTCAAGAGGTGGGTAGTGCACTCCGGACCTGAAATCCCAATATAGATAAATGCATTAACAATACGCTACATGGAAGCGGGGAAAGGGTGAGTTGGAAGACCTGGACTTAGCCGGGCCAAGAATTACTGATTGAGTAATGTCATATTATAAAGGTATAATTGACAATATAGTGTTTTGTAGTTTTTTTTTTCCTGTAAATGCAATGGGAAAAATTGTTTATATAGTGAAGAACCATGGTAATCCCTATTTTGGATAATCCAGTGAATAAAATCCAGTGAAGGCTTTAAAAATGATGGCTACTTCATCTCATCCCTTGTGAAAAAGTAATGTAGTAGTAAAAAAGTAATGCGCTTAACTGTATTGCATGTGTACTTCTTAGAATATTTTTTAAAAACTGTATTTGCAGGTAATAAAATATTAATTAAATAAAAGGCCACTTAAGTGTACTTAAAGTACACTTCAATGACTATAGCCTTGTCCAAATCGGTAGTGCACTCCGGACCTGAAATCCCAATATAGATAAATGCATTAACAATACGCTACATGGAAGCGGGGAAAGGGTGAGTTGTAAGACCTGGACTTAGCCGGGCCAAGAATTACTGATTGAGTAATGTCATATTATAAAGGTATAATTGACAATATAGTGTTTTGTAGTTTTTTTTTTCCTGTAAATGCAATGGGAAAAATTGTTTATATAGTGAAGAACCATGGTAATCCCTATTTTGGATAATCCAGTGAATAAAATCCAGTGAAGGCTTTAAAAATGATGGCTACTTCATCTCATCCCTTGTGAAAAAGTAATGTAGTAGTAAAAAAGTAATGCGCTTAACTGTATTGCATGTGTACTTCTTAGAATATTTTTTAAAAACTGTATTTGCAGGTAATAAAATATTAATTAAATAAAAGGCCACTTAAGTGTACTTAAAGTACACTTCAATGACTATAGCCTTGTCCAAATACCCACACTTGCGGTCTTTGCACTTGACCACTTGACTACTTATATGACGTATTTCCTGTATTTGGCCCAAGTGTTCAAGTGAGGATGAAGACCACAAGTGGGTGTCGAACTTTCCATTACCTGATGGGACACACTTGTAGTGTTGTAAAAATGCAAGTGTTTGCATAGTTTTATTTTAATTTTAATTTAAAGTACTTTGCATTTAAAATAAACTTCTAAATGTCTGTTCAGTAGTCCCTATAACATGACAATTTTAATTTGTGGTGATTCTAATTAAGTGATAAAAAGCAGTTGCAAAAATTTTACAAAATAAATATCACTACTCTTTGCACCAATAAAACGTAAAAACACTGTTTTTCTACCAAATTATATGTAATATCTAGTTATTATATTAATATTGAACTTGCATTGGAAAGGTTTCCGTGACCTCTCGCGAGATCTCGGCAAAAAGTCTCACGATTTATTTCCAGAACATGATGCATGATGGGATACACTAAGCCTCGAATAGCGCTCCAGAGCGGTATTCGAGATAGTGTGGGTTTAGTGTGCTTTAAGGGCACTGAGCTTTGCCGTTTTTAAGACCTGGGACAGTCTTGCGCACACTCTCTCAAGTGGCCAAGACTGCAAGTGTGGGTATTTGGACAAGGGGAATATGTTTCTTAACACACTTAAGTATACTTTTAAAAAAGTGCATTTTGTAATAATGTCAAAATAAAAGCTTAAATAAAAAATACACGTTTTTTTTGTGTTGACTATCGCGCTAAAGCACATGTAAAGTACTTTTAACTGTAGTGTTTGTTATTACATTTAGTTAATACAAATGAAAAACAAAAGCAAATTAATATGTTTTAAATGTACAAAATTGTGACTTCATCATTACAAATGTGTAATTTGTAAAATACAAAAGTATATTTTAGTTTATTATAAATGCTTGCCAGTACATTCAGCAGTACACTTTTACCATGTTTCAAAAGCAATAGAATTATGAAATTACATTTAGAGATGTACTTAAGTCCTACTAAAGTGGGTCTAAAAATCACTCTTAAGTTCAACTAATTGCATTTAAGACAAATGTAAACTCTAATACATGTTTAAATTAATTGTAAATAACATACAATTCAGCATCCAAAAACATTCAATTCAATTTACACTCAAGTATGTTATTTTAAGTATATTATTTCTGTAATATGTACTCTTTTTTTAAAAGTATGCTAACGTGTACTTTTTTCCACAAGGGATTTGATTATTATTATTTATGTATTTATTAAATTTTTTGGAAATTTACAGACACATAAGTCTGACACTATATAATACATATCTAAGATCACAATGCATAATTCCCGACTGTGTGTTTCTGAGTGTGAAGCAGTTGTAAAATAGCAATTAAACACACCCGCTGTCTTTCTACTGTTGCGACAGGTGAATTCATTGTGAACAACATCACTGGAGTTATCAGCACTGCCAAGCCGCTGGACTACGAGAGCAACAGCAGTTACGTCATCCGCGTGGAAGCAGACTCCATGAGGGTGGCGTCGTCCAACCTACGAGCCCCATCCAAAAGTGAGGCTTCCTTTAATGCCCATTCACATCATGGACGATATCTATAAAGTTTCAATAATTGTCTGATTCTTAGAGAAGTAAACGCTATAACGTTAGTTGTTCTCCCGAGCAGAGAAGCAATATCAATGGAATCACGTTCAGAACTTTTTTTTTTTTTCAGCAGATGAATGATTAATTATTGACAGAGTAAAAGAGTAAAGAGTACAAGCATTTAAAGTGTTTTTTTTGCATTTAAAGCATAAACAGAACTTTATCATCTGTTGGTGCGGACGCTAATATAGTTATAGTTATCTTCACATTTATCGTTCTTGGTGTGAACTGGCCTTTACCCCTTTTTTTTACCCTTTTTACGGATTTAAAGATTTTACGGATTCTAGACTTGGTTTCTGAACACATCAGTCAAATTATCCAAAATAAAGAGCATTCTGTATGGGTCTGCTTTTGAATCTCAGAGAGTTTTTGCTTTTTCATTTTATTTTGGAGTGAATAAAACACCTCCTTTCCAGCATGCCAGAGCAGAGCATCTCAATGTAATAAAAATATAATCATAAATGACTTCCTGTCATCTTGTGTTCCGTTGGCATGGGGGGCTGGGCGGCTGCTTGTCCATCTTTTCCATGTGGAGTTGATTATGGAAAATCATTATTTGAGAAAAGCATTCATGATTAACCAGATTAGACAGCTATGGATATTGATTTCTTTTTTTCTCATTTAATGTTCTAAGTACGCAAACCTGGTGATAAAATCCAAAAGATTAGTCGCGTCCAGTCAGTCTGTCAGTTTAGTGGTTTTAATTGATTGTTTAATGATGAGTTTTAATTAATTATATCTTGTTTTAAATAAGACCTCATGGTTCTCATGAATATCCAGATGGAGTAATCAGGGCTGCTGCTGGCCAAATGGGTGCCCTAAGCAGGATTTTATTATTTATACTATAGAGGTCAAAATAGAACTTTAATAAAATATAAAAGTAAATAAATAAACTGTATTATTTACAAATTACAATTGTAGCTCAGACAGTTACCTATGGCTATGACTTTATTAATACAGTTTTCTGATTGATTTTATAATCTCAAGTATTCCGAAATCACACAAAAGACAATTAAGCAGTTTTACTATGATAAAACCATGGTTCATTTTTGTAAGGGTTGTGATGGCCACATGTTTTTTGTTGAAGGAATTATAGAGGCTGTGTCATCTATAGCAAAAAGGTGTCCAAAAATGAAAGATTAAGTGGATATTTGAATTAAATGTTCTGTCAACAGCCTATTAAACAAGGATTTGATTGTCTGAAGTGTAGCAGCAGCAATTACACGGCCTTTGGCTAGCTTTGCAGGCATTTCTGATAACATGTAATCTACATAAATTGTTTATTTTGTATTAGCCTACATTATGTATTTTAACAGTGTTATTCGATGAAACCATATAATTATTAATTCACCAATCATTATTGCCTCATTGTTTTTTTATATAATGCATTTTAAGTCATTTTAAAAGCTATTGTTGGCTTAGGTTTTATAACCACAAAAAATGATGATCTTAATACTTCTTTGTAAATTATTATTTGAAGTAACAAAACCACGGTTAATTTGCGGTTACCATGGCTACAACAACAATGATTGTTGTTTTTATTCGTGTTAAAACCATGGCTAATTTTCGTAAGAGAACATGGAAACTCAGAGAGAATATTAGATGCGTTGGTGGTGGTGAAATGATTAACGACATTAAAACCAGTGCTTGAAGTGGGCCGGTACGCAGTATTCTATATTTTAGCCTTTAGAGTACCTGCACTTTTTTGTGCATACCGGCACTTCTGACATGTTGACAGAATATACTCAGAGTAAAAGCGTCAGGGTCTGGGTGATTATATGATCCCATATATGATTAGAAAGGACACTATATCATTATATATAGATCAGTGCGGTGGTCAGAGATTTAGCGATTCTGAATGGATTCGTATAGTAGTAAAGGCAGGCAATTTAGTGGTCTTTGGCGTCTCCCTGTGGTCCTGTTTGGTATCGCAGCTTGACTTGTGCTAATTTGTATTGAAAACTTTTATTTAATTATTGATTGATTGATTGATTGATTGATTGGGTGATTATATGATCCCATATATGATTAGAAAGGACACTATATCATTATATATAGATCAGTGCGGTGGTCAAGAGATTTAGCGATTCTGAATGGATTCGTATAGTAGTAAAGGCAGGCAATTTAGTGGTCTTTGGCGTCTCCCTGTGGTCCTGTTTGGTATCGCAGCTTGACTTGTGCTAATTTGTATTGAAAACTTTTATTTAATTATTGATTGATTGATTGATTGATTGATTGTGGCACTATACATACATTGTGAATTATTAAAAACTACTTATTTATTTAATATAAATAAATAATTAAATAAGTAAATAAGGGGGGGTGAGTACCGACACTTCTTTTTTTCCACTTCAAGCACTGATTAAAACACGTTATTAACGTCAACAGCCAAAAAAGTTTCACAGGATTATGAACGTGCCTGAAAGTGATGCACAGGCTTCGTTTTTTTTTCTCTCGGCACCGGATTGCTGATGTCTTTTCACGAGCATAGTTGTCCATCAATTATGATCATTTGCATTCAGCCGCAAACTTGAGGAGCAAGTGGAATGGCGCGTCACGTTTTTTTTTTTTTTTTTTTTTTTTTTTTTTTTTGAGCAACTGGGATGGTGGCCCCCTGGGAGTTGGTGCCATACGCAATCTGGGAGTAATCATAAAAATATGAGGATTGTGAATTGATTTTAAATTATAATTAAATTAATTACTGCGAAAAGTCTCCAAATTAAGAGAATTTAAGAACATTACATTAGTGTGGCAGACAAAAGCATTACAAAAAGTCAATATATTGTTTAAAAGACTATGTTTTCAGGAGGTTACTTGCTGGTTTTATTCACTGTTGTTGGTTTTCATTTCATGCAGTGGTCAGCGATCCTCTTGTGTCGTGTTATTCTGCTCTGTGCTGAGATGCTTCAGCGCTCCACTCGGAGTGACTGTGCAGAAATGGGCAGAAGGTTCTGGAAACCCCTTGGCATGAGCGCTGAAGTCTGTCGGATGATAAATCGTATCGTTGCTTTCATACTGCTGCAAAATATGACTCTGCCTTTTACTTTGAGAGGTGACAGATGATGGTCTTGAAGGACTCGATGAAGAAATGCTGTGCTCCATAAAGAAATGTACTTCAGCAGCTTAGATGTGCAAAACTGAGTTTGTAGGGCAGAGTTGTGGTGATCACCTGAGTTTGATTGTAATTGCTTTGAGGCATTTTCCATGAGAGCAGTACACGTGTTTTTGGTTTTGAGAAGTAGCATAAATACTGGCTAGCTTTAAACACATAAATCATTTTAAAACATTTCATGCTAGTTTGAATTACTTCTGAAATGTAAAATCATACAAAAATATAATTTGTATCATTTTGACATCTGTTGAATTGATATTTACTTCATTGTAGTTAAATGCTATGTTTTATTTAAGATATTTAAAAAATTGTAATTACTGTTGTGTTGGCTGCATTGTCAAGTCGGCATGAAATGGAAAGTCTCCCTGTTTTCTAAATGCATATAATTGATCTTACTGTGAATTATTCATTTGTGCATATGAAAAATAAATAAGTAAATAAGCTCATAATTTTGTATCAAAATGTCATCTTCTAGTGAAACAATATCATTCTCCAATCATCTGCAAGTCTGCTTAAACTTTGCCCCTTTCTTACAATCAGCTGCAAGCTCATATTCAGATCTGCATCAATCCAATCAAGACCCCTGCTCTGCAGTTTTTTTAATTTTTTTTCATAATTTGTTTTAGTCGTATGTACGTCACAATACAGAAGAAAATATCTGTCACTACTTCTACTACATCAAGAATTTTATCATTCAACTTGTTGTTGAATGTTGTTGTAAGGAATTTTATTTTTTTTATTGGATTTTATTCCGTTTTTTTTAATCAAAATGTTATTTTGATGTTTACTAAATGTCTGGAAACATACAAAATCCCCCCCAAAAACTGTATTCATATTTTAGATGCAGGTTTAAAATTGATATAACGTTCTTGTGTGATTTTATTTTTTTTCACCTCACAGGCAACACAGCAAAGGTCTTCATTGATGTGCAAGATGAGAACGACCATCCTCCTGAGTTCACTAAGCCCTTTTACCTCGGTGGGGTTGCAGAGGATGCCAAGACCTTCACCTCTGTTTTACAGGTCCAGGTAAAGTGTCTTCTCCCGCAGAATTGTAACTCTATCCATGAGGCTTCAGACAGCACTCGCACAGATAAGCCAAGGACTGTTTACTAACTGATGCATATTTCATCCGAATGGCAGGAGCAGGCTAAATCGCTACCAGTAATATGATTGGCTAGTTTTCCTGGCCTGGAAAAGTCATAGATAATTAATCAAATCTTAAAAGTCATAGGCATGTCTTTGGTGAATATGGGTTTTTATCAAATTTCGGTGGTTTGCTATTGCTCTTGCTTAGAGAAAAATGTGTTCGCAGACCTTAATGATGTTAGAATTGTTCCTGTGGCTCAGTGGTAGAGCAATGCAAAAGGCTGTGGGTTCGATTCCCAGGGAACACACATACTGGTAAAAAATGTATCACCTGAATGCACTGTAAGTCGCTTTCTGCTAAATGCATAAATTATTATCAATTAATAAATTATAGAATTGTGAACAAATCATTCTTTTGAATCAAACCGATTCCAAAATTGGCCTGAATGATTCAGTAGTGAATTGGTCTGAATCAGAATGATTTTTAAATGACTGGAATGGAAAAACCATGGGAATTCATCATCGAAAAAGTGGAAATGTTACATTTTGCTGGAGTGTATTATGCTAGTTTTCTTCTGTGCTGGTGGTTGAAGTGTGTTGGTTCCGGTGTCCGAGTGAGGAGGTGTTGTTCTCTGGTTGGTCAGATTGCTGGTCTCGGCTGAGGAGTTTTAATTCTACTCAGCTGGGGTCTGAAAGATTGGATCATCTTGAGACAGCTTGTAAAATGTCATGGCTGTGGGGGCCTGCTGATACAGATCTCACCACAACTGTCAAAAACGTGGACAAGGGCACCACATTCCCTGGAAAAGAAAATGAATCAGAGATCCACATAAATCAGCCAGGCTTTCTCAGATAGCACGGACTGTGTCCTTATCCAGCCGCAGTTCCTCGTTCTTGCTCTCTATTTTTTTTCTTCAGTTTTCTTTGTCTTTACTAGTACTTTTCATTCTAACAATGACTTTGTCTTTCTGTCTTCTCTGATTAACCATGTCTCTTACTCAAATCTGTTTTCAAACATTTATTCTAGCCTGAACACGTATATGAAAGTACATAAACAGACACTTCTGGCATCTCACGCTCGATTTTAAACATTGTTGCATGCGTTTATCCATTTCTGTGTGATTTATAATACACAGACTATAGCAGACATTTGCAAAAAATGTCATCTGTCACGGCAGAGAAAAAGTTTCATGAGTTTCACATTTATGGCTAACAACCTCAATAATTACTGGTAATCCGATTTAATAGCAGAGATTTGAAGGTAATTCTATCACCCCCTTGAGTACAGAAGTGCTAGGGATGTCAAAGGTAGCAGTAAAATATAAAGTTGATGCTAAAATGTAAGTAATGTAATGCCAGTACAGCATCAGTAATACTGAGTACTGATGCTATAGCTCCGCCCCCTTGGTTACTGTTGCTAAATCAAACAAGCTTTGCAGAACATAAACTAGAGATTTCATTGATCAATCAGCGCATTTTTCAATAAAATTTGCATGGACTTATGTGAATTGTGACATTGCAAGGCACTTTTTTCTGCCATTGTTTTTTCCCTAGTTAAAACAGTGTAAGTGAACAGAACAATTCCTAATGTTTCTACAATAGACCTGTCACTGTCTATTATGTCATTAATATTAATCAAACGACACTATTGCTATCCAGCTTCTGGCTGGATAACTTTTTAATAGGTTTTTCATTGTAGAGCATACAAAAAGCTAGACTGAAAGGAAAAAAAAAACTTTCTTATTCATTTTAATTACAAACCCCCTTTGCCAATAATTTAAAGGGATAGTTCACCTTCAGTTGCTGGTCCCCATTGACTTCCATAGTATGGGGGGAAAACATTATGCAAGTCAATGGGGGCCAGCAACTGAAGGTATTTACAGTGGTGTGAAAAGTTCCTGTTTTTTTAATTGTTTGCATATTTGTCACACTTTAAAGGTTCAGATCATCAAACAAAATTGAATATTACACAAAGATAACCTGAGTAAATATAAACTGCAGTTTTGAAATTATGATTTCATTTATTGAGGGAAAAAAAGCTGTCCAAACCTGCCTGGCACTATGTGAAAACCCCGAAATCTAATAACTGGTTGTGCCACCCTTTGCAGCAACAACTGCAATCAAGCGTTTGCGATAATTGGCAATGAGCCTTTCACAGGAATTTTGGCCCACTCTTCTTTGCAGAATTGTTTTCTTCCATTGTTCTGTCCTGATCTGCTAATTAGTTTATGCAATTTATCAGCCTTCTAAGAAAACATTACTTTTCTGATGTTCCTTGAGCTTAATCTGAGGGAGAAATGCGAAGAAAGAAAAGAGAAAGAGATTTCAATTTCACAGTTTCGACTCAAGGTCTGCGCTGTTATGCATTCTGTCGACGCTCAGCCTCACTAAATGATCAGTTCAAAGATGGACCTTTTGTTTGCATGAGTTTTTGTTTGTTTGTTTTTTCACCATGGACCCCCTGGTATTCCCTTAGATATTGCCAAAAATGTAATTGTTTTCATTTAGCATATATTTTCCTCAAGTAATAAAAAAATCATTAATAGAATCATAAAGGAACCAGAATCATTAAGTGGCATTCGAATCAGGGCAACTGGGAAGGGGCAATTCTAGTGTTGCAAGAAGGATAGAAATTACACACTTCACCTTTAAATACACAATCCTGAGCCAGTTTGAATAGATTGGTTAAAGTTTAAAGCAGTAATCTGTCCTGAGATGCAGTCCATCATGTGATTTTACAGCAGAGGCAACTTTGTTAGCTTATTTTAATTAGAAAAATACAGTAAGTTTTCTTGAAGAACATCCAAAGCTAATGCAAAAGAGACATTGATTTTTTTTTGTGGGATGAGGTGCTCCAGCAGTATTTAAACCCATAAATCAATCTCTCAGTAGCACTCAATATCTTAAACCTGCACTTGGCCTGTGAGTTAAAGAGGTAGGGGCATCTATTTAATGCCAACTAGGCCACTCTTAATATATAGAGCTGGAACGGTGAAACATAAATTTAGTATTTTCAGGAAAAATAATGCAAGTGCATGAATCCCTCAAAGTTGCTGCTACAAAAAAACACAGAAAACAAACACAGTGGTAATCCATATGTCTCCCGTTGATGAATCTATGACTTCTGAAGCAAACCAATGCAGTGAACCATTAGGTGTGTATGTGAGAAAATAACTAAATAATTTTAAGTAGTATACCAGTGAGGATATTTGAACTGAAGTTTAAATAAATACTTCAAATATAATATTTAATTCAACATTTAATTGTATCTTGTTTAAGGATGTTTAGATACTGGAGAACAAGAAAGATACAGGTTTTTTATTTTTATTTATGCATTATTATTATTATTATTATTATTATTTTGCCATATAACAGCACAAGTGTATATAAACAAATCTATAAGTTGCTGGTTGATATATGCATTTGTATTTCTTCATTTCTAATGTACGGTACACACGGATTTACCATTAAAGGGTTAGTTCACCCAAAAATGAAAATTAGGCTGCGTTTTACTCACCCCCGATGCATCCTAGGTGTATATGACTTTCTTCTTTCAGACGAATCCAGTCGGAGTTATATTAAAAATTATCTTTGATCTTTCCAGCTCTATCGTTGCACTCAGCGGGTGTTGCATTGCTTCTGTCCAAAAGACGTGAAATAAAAAGCACCGTTCCATAAAAAAAAGTGTCTCACACGGCTCCGGGGGGTGAACAAAGGCCTCCTGTAGCGAATCGATGCGTTTTTGTAAGAAAAATATCTATATTCAAAACGTAAACATCACTTGAATCTAGCTTGCGCTCACTGTTGTAAACGGAAGCAGTTCTGGGGGAATTACGTATGAGGTCAGCTTTGCGCATGCGCCGCTCAGAAGTGACGCACGTGGAGAGAACTAAACAAAACAACGGTCACTAATTAGAAGTACAAAACGAGGATTTGTAAAGAAGAATGTCGGAGGATTTCGATATAAACTTGATCCTGTAAACAAACGTTGGTTTTCACGAGACTCACCGGCGCATGCGCAACGCAGACCTCATACGTCATGCTCCCGGAACTGCTTCTGTGTACAACTGCTGGCGCAAGCCAGATTAAAGTGATTATTACGTTTTGAATATGGATATTTGTCTTACAAAAACGCATCGATTCGGTACAGGAGGCCTTTGTTGATCCCCCGGAGCCATGTGAGACACTTTCTTTTATGGAAAGGTGCTTTTTATTTCACATCTTTTAGACAGAAGCAATGCAAAACCCGCTGAGTGCAACGATAGAGCTTGAAAGATCAAAGACAATTTTTTATATAACTCCGACTGGATTCGTCTGAAAGAAGAAAGTCATATACACCTAGGATGCATAGGGGCTGAGTAACATGCAGCCTAATTTTCATTTGTAGGTGAACTAACCCTTTAAGTTTCCTTTAACTTATTTCTGTCTCTCAGTTGCATCACAGAAACAGCATAAATTAAACGGGTCATATGACATTGCTAAAAAAGAACATTATGTTGTGTATTTGGTGTAATGCAATGTTTATGCAGTTTAAGGTTAAAAAAAGAATTTTCCACATACTGTACATTTTTGTTTCTCCTCTATGACCCGCCTTTCTGAAACGCGTCGATTTTTACAAAGTTCATCGTTCTGAAAAGCGAGGTGTACGCTGATTGGCCAGCTATCCAGTCCGTTGTGATTGGCTGAATACTTCAAGCGTGTGACGGAAATGTTACGACCCTTAACATACTGTGAGGCCGTCTCTTTTGAAATTACCCCCCCACATCTGAATTTCGTGGGGTGCATTCGCACGGGATAAGCGAAGCCTGTGATTTTACTCGAATTTACTGACTTACCTCCCGGATACCTGGATGTCAAGGCTTTGAGAGTCCCGTTCTATGGTCCAGATGGATTTAAAAAAAAAAAGAAACTAATATAGTTTCGTGCGCTGTGTCATTTACATTTCACCAGGTTAAAATAATATCTCAAGCTTTATGCTTGATTTATTTGTAATACATTAACCTCAAAACCTTTTCAGCTTTCTCTTTCTGCAAATTGTATGGTGTAGCGATATGATGACAACACCCAAAATATCAAACACTCCAACGCAGCTCCATTCTTCGCGGAAGATGGATAAAAAGGCGCACAGCAAACAAAAACCTTGAAAAATGATATGCGACCCGCCAAATGCTGGCCGAGTCACAGAGGTGCCGATTCGCACGGGACTAATATTATCACAGGACCTCGGTGTTCGGCGAAATATGGTAGGTCATTTGCGGGGGAATTTTTACTTTACAAATTACAGACATGGCCGATTCGCACGGGATTAAGATCACAGACAACCTCCGCAATTATTACAAATGACTAGAGGTCACCAGGTAATACTAATCCCGTGTGAATAGGGCTTTACAGTAGGATAAATACAGTGTTGGTAGCATAATCTGATAGGTAGCATGATTTGTCAGAACACCGGCACGGCGAGACAAAACCAATAAAACCCATTACAAACTAGGCGTTTGTTGCATCCAGTGGGGACATAATTACTGATTATAATGACTTATACTGTGTTTTTACGTGTTGCGTTGCGTATCGTGTAGCTAAACATAATACCATGTCTGCATTTGTGACCGGAGAAACGACAAACAACAAGCGCTACTCTACACTGCTTAAAACTCGCGTTTGAATCATCAGTGGCAAATTCTTTAAATATAAAAAATTTACTTACAGGCTGTGAATCAGAAGTGCCAGACTGTCCTTGCAAAGTTGGAACTGCCCCACTTTATAGAACAGCCTTTGTGCACAGACGCATTGTAGGCTACTCTGCAGGTTCAGGAAACAGTCCTCCATAAAATGTGTCACACAGCATCACACACTGTGGGCTTGAGTGAGCGGCGGCCGGCGGACTTGCAGCAACCACATGTGACGACCCCGGGCTGAACTCCGCTTCATCCACGGTGAAAGCCGATCCGGCGATCCACAGCGCGAAGTTGATGTATTTCCTCAGCAACCTCCCCGGATCAGCTCTAGACATGACGAAGCGGATATCGTCCTCTTTTGGAAGGCCAAACAAAGTAGTTTTGCTTTCACAACGTGAAACACACAGCATCTCCACAGCAATGGCGGCGGCGGCAACAACAATACTACAGTGAGAATAAAAGTTATGCCTTCTTTTTTGCGTGACCATTTGGGCGATGTTATGCAAATCTTCCCACATCATGACGTAGACATGTGGGGGCGTGTTAGAACGAGGCGTTTTAGGAGGGCGTGGACAAGTCTTAACTTTTATGAAGAATATCTCTTTGGATTTGAGACTTTAACACAGACGCAGGCAATTCACACACACACAAATATCACCCCTCTCTATCTCTCTCTCTCTCTCTCAAAATGGCCATATTTGAGGAAAAAAGTCAAGTAGTTTGCATGACTGGATCGGTCATTTAACATTTCTATCATAAAACAGTCTGAGGCACTGCAGGTAATAGGCTGTGGAGGGCTGGCTGCTCTGAGATGTGAGCTGAGGGGTAAAAAAGACACCTACCAAGAGAAAAATTCTGAGGAATAAAAGACTGACTTTTTTTCTTAGAATTGCAAGTATATATATCTCACAATTCTGACTTTGTAACTTGAAATTGCTTGTTATAAAGTCAGAATTGTGACATATATAAACTCGTAATTGAGAAAAAAGTCAGAATTGCACATTTATATCACGTAACACTCCAAAGAGAAAGGAAAAAATGAAATTGCATCAAATGATCCCTTTAAATATGTTACACAGTTTAGAGCCTTCATGCTACACTATCATTTTCTCTTATAGAGATTATTTTTGTCTTACCTCCCAGGTGTCTGTGGTTAACCAACTGGACATGCAGGTGGTCGTATCCAACGTGTCGCCCACTGTAGTTGAACAGAACAAGGATCAGCTGATTGGGTAACGTGTTCTATACAAACACACTCTTAACCCTTACATACTCCCCAACATAACGTTCCTGGCAGCCGCAGAGTGCTTGAAGTTGTAATGTATTTTAATGTCAACCCCTCTTAGATAGAGCAGGACCCACACTGTGTAACATCTGTGGCAAGAGCAGAATAACCAGAAACTCCACCTTCCTCTGTCAGCCATGGATAGCACTTATCCATTGCCTTTCTCTCAAATAAAATGTTTAAATAAATAGTTTACCAAAAATATGTCAAAATTTACTCACTTCATATTGTTACCTAAATTACGTTGTTGTTGTTTTTTTATTGAACATAAAATATGTTTTTCAGAATTTTGACACTTTGAAACTCTATAAAGACCTTTATATAAGGTATATATATATATATATATATATATATATTCATATACAATATTTTTTTTTCATTGTTTGTGGTATAATATTTGCGAACATCCCACCTATTACGTAATTGCCACAAACCAGTGTCAGTGTTATTTACTGAAAATCATAGCTGCAGCGCTCATATTTTGTGTTTGTGTACCAAATCAAATGTGCAATGTCTATGATGCTGAACATGGCTAAATTATCGTGTCAAAACTCGTCTATTGAATTTGTGCTAGTGCAAATGAGATTAGAGAGATTTTTTAGTAAATAAAATACAGTCGCACTTTAGTTTGGGGAGCAATTCTCACTATTAGCTAACTATTAACTATGACTCTTGCCTCAATAAACTCCTAATATACTGCGTATTAATAGTTACAGTAGTAAGGTAGTTGTTAAGTTTAGGTATGGGGCAGGATTAAGAGATTTGAATAATGGTTATGCAGAATAAGGCATTAATATGTGCTTCATAAGTAATAATATACAGACAATATGTTACAAACATGCATGGCCGTAACCATATATATGGACCAACTATATATATATATAATGCAGGTGTGCGTTAAAACTGTTTAATGCACAGATCGCACTGGGCACACACAGATAACTTCCTGTCAATGCTGCCTCGTGACTTTTATTAATAAATTAGCTTCAATACTGAATTGCTACATTATATTTTTCAGTAGGTAAAATCGTTGTTTTTGAAGTAACTAATCTCACAGCTTTATTGTTTTTAGAGAGAGACGCACAGACGCAGGCAATTCACACACACACAAATATCACCCCTCTCTATCTCTCTCTCTCTCTCTCAAAATGGCCATATTTGAGGAAAAAAGTCAAGTAGTTTGCATGACTGGATCGGTCGTTTAACATTTCTATCATAAAACAGTCTGAGGCACTGCAGGTAATAGGCTGTGGAGGGCTGGCTGCTCTGAGATGTGAGCTGAGGGGTAAAAAAGACACCTACCAAGAGAAAAATTCTGAGGAATAAAAGACTGACTTTTTTTCTTAGAATTGCAAGTATATATATCTCACAATTCTGACTTTGTAACTTGAAATTGCTTGTTATAAAGTCAGAATTGTGACATATATAAACTCGTAATTGAGAAAAAAGTCAGAATTGCACATTTATATCACACAATTCTAAGAAAAAAGTCAGGATTGCGAGAAAAAGGGTTTTTTTTTTTTTGGTGGTGGAAACATGCTTTCATAGTTTTGAGAATGGTCTCTGTGTGAAAATAACATTCAGTAGTTGTTTGAGCATTCCTTTTAGAAATAAAAAAGGTGAAAAATGGTGAATAGAACGTCTTCAGTATGTCAGAAAGTTCTGTTGCCGATCACTCATTTTCTGTCTCTTAATGCAGGATTTTAGAGCGCTATGTCCAGGACCAGATTCCAGGAGCCAAAGTTGTTGTGGAGTCGATCGGGCCGCGTCGTTTTGGCGAGGGTTATGAACAGGAGGACTACTCAAAATCTGACCTTATGGTTTATGCAATCGACCCTCTGACCAACAGAGCTCTCTCAAGACAGGAGCTCTTCAAGTGAGTGCTTTCTCTCATCCAACTTACCCTCACAAACTCCATTTCTGCAGTGCTCTTCTTTCTCTTAACCTCCTGACATTTCCCTCAAACCTAAGCAACTAACCGCTAGAGATCTATCTACCATTCATGCTGGGATATAGATGTCTTTTTCAGCTATACAGTGAATGGAAAGAACTGCTTTATATTATTTAAACGAGCAATGCAAAAATGCAGAGGATGTTGTTGGTGCTGTCACGTCACACTGTTGAGGAAGCACAGGAGGCACCAGTTAATGAAAACTGTCTTTAATAAAGGAAACTCAGGAGATAATCCACAATAGGCGCTTGAGCCAACACACGTAGAGAACGAGTAGACCTGACAAACACAAACTGAACAGACTAGGACTTTTATACAGGGGATGATTGGGGAACACAGGTGACATCAATGGAACATAATCAAACTAAACGAGGACATGAACATGACCAAATAAGGCAAAACAGGAACTGAAACACATGACAAAACGGGTCCAATCCTGACATTTTGCCCCCTCCCGGAAGGTGCGTCCTCACACCATAGGCAACAACGGGGAGGATGGGTGGGAACTAAGGAGGAGGATGGACACCCGTGAGGGGGCTGGCAGACAGAGACCAGGGAGGCAATGAAGGAGGGAGGAGCCAGGGAGGAGACAGGAGGAGTCCAGCTGGACCCAGGGCACAGCCATAATGACGGCCCACGGTGGAGCCGACAGAGGGAGGAGCCATGGAGAAGGAATGGCCGCCAATGGCGGCGGAGCAGGTGGTGGAGGAGCCCAAGGCGGAGATGGAGAGCCAACGAGCCAGGGGGATGCCGAGGATCCGGGTGGCCAGGGTGGAGCCGAGGGCTCTGGCGACCAAGGCTGGGGCAGAGATCTGGAGAACCGCGACGGAGCCGGAGCGACTGAGGACCAAGGTGGAGCTGGTGGGAGGAAGGAGCCCAATAGAGCCGGTGAGACAGAGCAACAAGTTGCAGCCGGAGGAGCGGAGTTCTGAGGCGATGGCGGGTCGACGCCCGACCAAGGCAGAGCCGGAGAGACGAGGGAGCCCAGTGGAGCTGGTGGATCGACGGGTGATGGTGGAGGTGAGGGAGCTAGGAGCCGCTGGGTCTACAGGCCGAGGCGGAGTCCAGGCCTCGGAGGCGGAGGTGAGGGATTCTCCAGCCATGGTGACGCTGGAGGATGGTAGACCCGCAGAGCTCGCACCGTATTGATGGTGGGCTGAGAGCGAGCAGAGGGGCTGCCAGATGACAGCGGTGGAGGAGGCAGGAGCGGGTGGAAGGGAGGGCGTTTGTGAGCCTTCGGGCATTCAGAGCTAAACACTTGATCGGGAGCCCCCTCTAAGCTGAACACGGGAACAGGATGGCACTCTGGAGGAGTGGGCACTTGAGGGCGCTTTCGAGGAGCGGGCACTGGAGGGAACTCTGGACTGAATTAGTGGACTGGAGCCCTCTCCTCTTCGGTTTGGCACATTCGCCGCGCAATACTCAGCTCACCCTCAGCCGAGGTGCAGGGGGCATAGCTTCTCTCCGCACTCACACCGTCCGCGGCTTTCACCCGCATGGTGGGTGTTGCAGCTGGCTCACGCACCTAGTCTGATGGCTTGGGCTCTACTTCCGGGGTGATCCTTCGCTCAGTCGCTCGGCATTGCGCTGGCTCGTAGATCGCAGCAGGAATTGGCTCTCCGTCAACGGTGGACTCGGGCTTTAGCTACGCACAGCAGGGAGATGGTGGGCTGGGCTCTGGGTCCGGAGTGGATCTGGCGAGATCATTCTCAGGAGTGACAGTGAGAGGAGACCCGTTTCTCGCCAGAATCTACTCCACAAACGTGCCAAAATCCTCTCGAGGACCATCTTCGGACGACTGCGCTCTGCAATCGATGTTTGGACTGGCGTCGTAGAACTGAACAGACTTGAACTTTTATACAGGGGATGATTGGGGAACACAGGTGACATCAATGGAACGTAATCAAACTAAATGAGGACAGGAACATGACCAAATAAGGCAAAACAGGAACTGAAATGCATGACAAAACAGGTCCAATCCTGACAGGTGCGTCAAGTGGATATGATTTGAAAAATCCAACACCAAGCAGAAAAAAAACTCCCCAAACTCTGTCCCAAAACTGTGTTTGTCATTGCTATAGATAGAAATATGAGTCACTTTTACCAGCAAAATTTTATGCATGTTGGATTTCTTGGCTTGTTTTCGGGCTAAACGCCAGCTTGCACTGATGTCTAATTTATTCAGTATTTGTTTTGTGTCCATGAGGTTCCACAATTAAAAAAATAAATAAGTAAATAATAAATAATATCAATTACCTTTCATTTGTAAAGTAGTTAATTCACTGAATGCCAAAAAAAGTTTAACTTGGTCATTCAGTGTATTTTTTATTTTACATTCTTTCCTTTCCATACACAATTATACACACAATTAGCATTGTATAACATTTCTCATAGCATTATTTAAGATACCACTCACCCCTAGCCATTAGTTAGTTTGTTATTCATAGTGTATTTTTTGTTTGCCCATTTTTCGCCCAAGCAGCACAATAAAGCTGATGAAGTGTATGTTTATGTTTGTTTAGATATTTTCTCATTTTTCATAAAAATGAGACTTGTGGTTAAATCCGTAGCCAGACTGTCTGTTTTGTCACAGTAATTAGCCTGCTCAGACAGCATGGTTTCTAATGCTTTTACAAGCAAATTGTGAATTGTAGGCTGTTGAATGTGCTTTCAAACTCTTTACTTCTAATATAGTCAACATTCAGTCTTTTTTTCCCCCCTTTATTTATATAGCGCTTTATACAGATTGTGTCAAAGCAGCATTACAGTGTTAAACAGAAAAAAAAGATGTGCTGATAATGCAAGAGGACAATAGAAAACAGTCAGTTCTTCAGTTAAAGTCAATTCATTGTTGATTCAGTGATGTCAAGTCAACAATGTTGCCAGAAATTGTGTCCCCAACTAAGCAAGCCAAAAGCGACAATGGCAAGGAACCAAAACTCCATCGGTGACAGAAAAGCAGAAAAAAACCTTGAGAGAAACCAGGCTCAGTCAGGGGGCTATTTCTCCTCTGGACAGACGATTCAGTCTTTTGTTTTATTTAACTGTCAGCAGGTTGAATGGTACTTAAAAATTGTGCTTTTATAGTAGCCAATGTCAATAAGATCAACACATTACATTTACATTATGCTAAAATGTCAGATGACCCATTTTACACTTTATTATAAAAGTTTGGCTCATGAATTGTAATTACATTCGCTCAGTTTTTCACCGATTGCCTGGAAGGTGAGATCTTTATTGCCAGATTTATGTGGCTTGCACTGCAGAACTAGTCGAATAGCATATGCAAGGCCACATATGTGACTGTTCCTGTGGTTTTTACAGGTTTTTAGATGGGAAGTTATTGGACATCAATAAGGAGTTCCAGCCCTATCTAGGTCGCGGAGGACGCGTTCTGGAGATCCGCACGCCAGATGTGGTGGAGAGCGTGAAGAAGGCGGTTCAGTCTGTTGGATACACCGAAGGAGCCCTGCTGGCCCTGGCCGTCATCATCATCATGTGCTGTATCCCAGCCATCCTCATCGTCATCATCACGTACCAACAGTGAGTGTCGCCACCATAGTCCAGTGTACCTTAAAGCTTATTTTTTAAGCTTTATATTATCAATATTTAGTAGTGTGCGATATTAATAAAAAAAAAATATATAGTTATTTTTGGGATTTTTCTGATCATGATAATTTGCGTGAGTGTGTTTTTGTGCAGGTACCTTGGCTGATTAAGACCTGTCATGGGTAAATAAATGTAACATTAAAACTGCCAGTAGGTGGCAGTGAATCCCTGTGTTAATGAGTGACTCATTGAATCAGTCATTCAAATGATTTGTTCAAAACAGCTGATTCATTTAGAAACAAAGCAATCACCTGTCTTTATGAATGGATCAATGAATTATTGACTAATTTTTTTTTTTTCCAAAACAGTGTTGCTTTGTGTCCTGCTCTGGCTTTGTTTGGAACTATTTTAGTGGGCAAAACAGAAAAAAACCAGACATAATTGTCTAAAATGTAAATCACTCAGTATTAACCTCTTGTTTGTTAAACTGTTGTATAAAATCAATACAACATTCGTGATCGCGCTCACACAGTGATATTTGGGAAGACAGCATTCTTGCTTGTGTGATATTGCTATATCATATCTTATAAATATAGAAAAACAAAAACCTATACAGGGATTTATATATATATATATATATATATATATATTATTTTTTTTTGCTACATACTCAATAATGTCAGCTGGCGCATTGTTAAACAACAATACCGATATTATCATAAACGATAAATATTGTAAATCCCTAATATTTAGCAAAATTAGCCATTAACCAATTCTTCTGTTGTGATTCTTTGCATAGTTAGTTTTTAACAAAAATGTTATGTCATAGTGTTTCTTTCATGCCCTGTGTGGGATGAGGTTGAATCAGTGGAAAGACTACTCAGACGGCAGATTTCTCCACTTAGCAACCAAATAAATATATGTAAAGTTCATGTTGAAACATCCTGTTAAGCAGGCAGCTTCCCTCCGCTGGGATTTCAGAGGAACATGCATTCTTTCTTTTCACATTGGTAACACCTGTCTTGTCTTGTGTTTATTCAGCATGAAAGATTATTAATTAAGGCCATGACAGGTAAATATGAGAAACTGTCTGTGGTTAAAGGCCAAGATTTACATGTGGTGCCAGCTAAGCCAGTACCATATAGCAAACGAGAAGATGAGAATTATATATATATATATAAATATATATATATATTGCTGTTATTGATTCTGTATTAAGTCCATGTTGTTATGAGTCGTCGTCTAATATACTTGTTTCTTTTCTTTTTACAATGCACCAACTTCAGATTCAAAGAGTAAGTATCGTATTGAGACATGCATGTGTAATGATATATTGGTTATATATCTCAACCATTTCCCTCTCTCAAGCATTATTTAATTCAGTGGTTCTCAGATGGTGTGGCTTCAAGGCCCAGATTTTACATTGGTTATCAAATAGCAACCCAACACTACTTAAATAGCTTGTCGTACAAAAGTGAATGATACAACAATGAAAATAGATAACAATAGTGATATTAACATTCAAAAATAATAATTTACTTGTTTTTTTATAGTTTGAGTATTTGATAAAAATCTCTTGAATTTTAATGGTTATGCTCTGAACAGCCAATAATTTACAGCACAAAATACATTGTCAGCACTAATGATGTCTTTCATCGTTGGTAGAATCTTCTTGTATTTTTTGTATACTTTTGTTTGTTTACCTGTCCATGTTGGCATATTCCGAAATATGACTATCTTCTATCAAGTGACAGATAAATTTGAGCCATTTGATTTGACATGCAACCATTGGCGTCAACAACAAAAAATATGAGAAGCAGTTTCCCCCTTTTAGAAATGCCTCGTTATTGTGCACTATGTGTAACTATGAAAAGATGATATGGTTACGTGGATTTCATTATTATTCCATTTTATTCATCGCATTGTTTCTCGCTGTCTGCGACCCACCAGTTGAGAACCCCTGATCTAATTTGTCCTGTTGATTTACCAGGACCAGAACAAAAGTGCTTAGAACATAACTTATGTAAAGAATAACTTTTGTTCCCTAAGCTGTCAGATCCCCCAAGGATATAAAGCTGATTCCAACATCCTTGTCAAATTGCACTTTGAAAGAATAGATCAAAACCGAGTTATTCAAAAGCATTAGAAGCGTTTCTTTAAGGACAGCATGCTATAAAATTACAAACTCAAACCACTTCACAGGCACTCATTACATAAACATAACCATCAAACTCTCAACTCTTACCTTAGTATGCTATATATAAAATAAAATATATGCAATTAAAATAAATTATATTTTTCAAAATTCAGTTTCAGTAAAATTTGGTTTTTGATCTATGAGTGCATTTATAATTTATGAATATTTCATAATATAAGATATTGCTTTTATTTTTGCTCCACTTGTTGACTTCATCATATAAAGACGACAGGCAGAGTGTGCAAAAGCAGCCAGGATCCAAATGGCGCTTCCTACTGGCAAATCCGGAGGTGCTGCCACCAACAATCTGTATGAAGAACTCGGCGACAGCACCATGTAAGTTTGATATATTCTGCACTTTATACTGTACTTGACATTGTCTTCAAGCACTGACTGATGCAGAATATTAATACGTATTGGGTTTTACAAGTTACAGTTACTTGAAGTAAAATTGCATAAGTTTATTAATGTCTGAACATGAATTAAGTCTACATTTCTAACCGCATTGGCATTTTTTCTTCTTTGTTTAAATCTTAAATCTAACAAAATTTAGTAAGTAGTATGACCACAGCAAGAATTGTGTGGACAATTAATTCTAAGTGGTTCTAGGTGTAGTATTTCTGTTAATAAGCAGATATGATTTAACCTAACCTGATTTTATTTTATTAAAAAATGTATTTGCTTAGCAAAATTAGGGCTTCTAGTCATGGTGTTAAAATTCCACCCAATGACAATAACCTCCTTTTGTGACAGTCCTTTCCATTTATTCTTGTACCTGTGTCAGGTTTTTTGACACATTAGGGGTAATGCAAAATTACAGGCCTTCCCTAAAAAGATTGCAAGTTTGATCCCTGGTTGAGGTGATTACCAAACTCTTTTGTGACAATACACAGCTTCCCGCCCTGTTCAGTGTCTCCATGGTCATCATTTCATAGCATGAAACATTTTTTGGAGTATCAAAAATCTACTATTATCAGGATTTAATCTAATGATCATCAAACCCGAACATCTAATCCACTATTTGTGAACCCCCATGACGTATAGTAGCCATGACAATTAACAAGTTGTTTGTTTAAATTTAAATTGCAACATTGCCAAGATACAAACTGAATTTCTATGTGGCTCGTATTCGTATTCAAATGTGTTACATCCCAATGGATTTGGTATATCAAAAAGTGTTTTGTTGTTATTTTTTGCAAACTGTTTTTACCCCAAAATTGTCACGATAGAAGACAATTTATCTTCTATGAATCTGCCAAATTTCATTACTTTTTACCATACAATTCTAGGGCCTTCCATATACTCCCAGTGGGGAGGAAGGATAAATAAATAAATAAATTCCTAGACAGCTTTGGTGCATGGTGCCTTATTAGTTTATGTTATTATTTCCACTGCAATTTTGATCTTATTATGATGATCATTACCAACAGGAATGTTTTTTTTTGGTTTTTTTTAATAAAATAAAATAAAATAATAGTGTCTGCCCTACTTCTATTGTCCTAATCATGACTGAACAGGCCAAGTTTTTCAACATTTAAGTTTAAATGTGGACAGTAATATGGACAAGTTTATTGTGCTAATGGTTGTGATTATACATCTTAATAAAAAAAAATCAAGTAAAGTTTTTCATTATTAGACCGCTTAGACTGATTTCTCTGGAATGGTTTATTTATTTATTACTTTATTACACTTATCTGCTTTTTTAACATATTGCCAATTTCACTCATATAATTTGTCTTTTCCTCCTGTCTCTCTTTCTCATTTCTTGGATATCAGATCTAAGTAAGTAGACAGTCAACTGTGTATCATCTAGTAGACAGCTACCCAAGTAATTTCAAGTAGTCAATATACTGTAAGTAAGGTATAGTTGCATTTGTGATGGATTATCAGATAGATGTTAAATATCCTTCCAATTGCCTAGCACTGTTATCAGTTACCTTGCTCTTGATCAGTATTGATATTAGCTTGGAACTGTGTTAGCAGCGCTCAGTGAAAGCTTCTCGTTTTGGGTGTTTGTCATGGATTTGGTTAGCTCTTTGTTCTTAGTACAGTAGTCAATCCAAGCAGGTGCTATTCGTAGTTGGCTTCCCTCCTACTTCCCTGTCGATCTTGCTTTTCACATCCTCTGTTAAGTCGATCTTTGTCTCTTTTTGCGGTTATGCTGAAAGCAGGACTAAGACGTGTGTTCTGAAGGACGGCGATCATCAGCGTCTCATTAGTTCATTTGCCTCCCGTGCCATCACTGCTCACAAGCTGTCCACTGCTAATGGAGTCCTGCTCAACAACTTGCCTAAGTCGGAAAGCAACATTACTTTTCTTTCTGACGAGAACCCTCTTACTACAACCAACCCTCTGTATCATGATGACGGCACCCTCAGCAGCCCTGAGCACCAAAATCAGAGGTATCACCTGGGCACATATTCACCCAATTTGAGAGGTCTGAGAAGGTCCATCCTGCGCTTCCCATCTGCAGGCTCAGGACACGCTTGGACTTTACCCTCTAGGTTACACAAGTGGGAGAACAATGATGCCCTACGGACTAGGAGGATGGTGATGGATCCAGATCAGTGGGAGCTGCAGCTGCTGAAGTCCGACCTTAAGGGCAGTAAGGAGATGATTGATGGGTTTGATGGGTTTGATGGGCTTGTGGACGAAGATCCAGAGCCCAAATTGACAGTAAAAGAGCAGGCACGGCAGTTTGAGCAGCAGGCCTTTCAGGACATGAGGCAGGGGCAAGGCCAGGACTCTCGTGGGTCACTCTCTTCTGAAATTATTCTCTCTGTTTTCGAGACGTCTTCAGTCATGGGATATAACAGCAGACCCCCAGCAATAATAATTACCCAGAGTGACGGAACACCTCCACCCAGTCACAAGCCCACCCCGCCAGTGCTGCGGAACTTCAGCAGAATGACTTCCTATCCTGATGTGGAGTCTTACGAGGTCAATGTGGAGATCATCCCAGACCCACCAGATGTACCTGCTCCACCACCCCCACCACCTCCTCATCCCTCCAGTCCCCCACCACCTTCACCTCCACCTCCTTCCAGTCCCCCACCCCAATCCATTCCTGTCCCTCCATCCCCACCACATCCTTCTCCATTTGTCCTTCCTCCTCTTCCCTCAGTCACATCCCTCCGACCAGTGTCCTTACGCCCCGCACCACCTCCACCACCGTCCGAGCCAGAGCCTCCCAAGAGGGAACTCAAAGGGATCCTTAAGAACATCCAGAACATAGCAGACATAGAGAAATCCATTGCCAACATGTACAGTCAAATAGATAAAAAGCAGCGCCCGCCAAATATTGTCCCCAAACCACAAGTGTCTGTTAAACCAGAGGCTGGTGTGTCAGAGGCGGAGCCTGTACAAGAAATACCATCACCAGAGCCCAATTCAAACATGAACTCACTAGTGGAGGAGCTGGAGAAACGCTTTCCTTCTCAGTCCACTATCCTGTGACACTCTCTTTGTCCATGTTGCTTTCAGAGGCAGTTCACACATGATGCATTCTAGCATTACAACATTTTGCCAGAGCGCAGCAGAACTAACAATAGACAAGGCATTCCTGTTGCTCAAACAGTAGAGAGCAGGGGTGTCAAACTCAATTCCTGGAGGGCCGGTTTTGTTCCAACCCTGCTCCAACACACATACCATGTCGTTTTTAAATAAACCTGAAGGACTTGATTAGTTGGATCAGGTGTGTTTAATTAGGGTTGAATCTAAACTCTGCAGGGCTCCGGCCCTCCAGGAATTGAGTTTGACACCCCTGCAGTAGAGTACGGTGATAGCAACACCAGCACAAGAATGTGTCCTGTGTGAACGGCCCCTTAGACTATCAATACATTTTTGTCATCTTTTTGTCTCATCATTGTGTTTCGTTTTACTGTGTAACAAAATCAAGTGTTTGTGCTTTTACAGTTTTGTATTTTTAATCAGTTTTGCAAGAGTGTTTTATTATTTAGTTGAGTTAAACCATTCATACAGGCATTTTATTTTATTCCTTCAAACTCTTTTAGTACACAAAACACTATTACTTACTCATAGAAATTCTCCTATTCATATGCCCTAATGTTGGGCTGTATGTTACAGTCACTGCATGGGATAAATGTCCTCTATAAATCTTTCCTCTGAGGTACAGTGCATGCGCTCACCTCTCATTTTTCGTTCTTTTCTTATTTCTCACTTTTTTGTTAATTGTGTTAGCACTGTCTACCAGTTTTCATCAATATCTGGCACAGGACATATTTTAATTCAAACTGAATTAAAAAATGGATACGTATCAAAATATCAGATCTGTGCATTAGGTCTCACAGCCTTTGTGACACTAGATGCATGAAGAGTGCCATGTAGCTCAAATACAGTCAAGCCATTGCCTTGATTTTACATGAAAGAGGGTTGTGAGGAAATACCTTTTTTAATGCATAAGGCAAAACGCTGCACATCAAAAAGTGTTGGTCTTCATTGTATGAACCCTGTATCACTACGATCAATTTCTTTTTTAAATACAGCTGTTATAGGTATTTTGTCTCTCAGTGAAAGCATTCACTTTGAACTGTTTGTGCTAGATGTGCAAATTGTCTGTGCTAGAAAGGACTAGAAAAGCACTGAAGAGAAACAAGTTTGTTCTAATGTTAAATGGCTCTATGGTACGTGACTGTGCACACTTTAGGGCGTTTGAGATGCAACTGAGTCGTCAAGTTGCTTGTAATTACCGGCTAAATCAATTTAGTGCAAGCGTGTTTGTGTGTGTGAGAGAGAGCTTGTCTGATTGGCAACATGTCCTCCATTTACTCTTTTAAACAGAAACACTGCATTCGATTCAGCGAATGTCCTCCTAATCTCGGCTTTAATTGTTATGATACTTATGGATGGATACTGCACCATTACATCTGATTATTGTCGACTCGCAGCAGTACACATCTATACCATATTGTTTTTGTGCTGTAGCTTATTCAAAAGTGTCTCAATGACCTTTTGAAAATTGATCATGTTCTGTTTCTGTAATGATTGCACCTTCTATTTACAGTGGGCAGCAGTGTATTAACATAACTCCGATATTATGGTTAGGCTTTGTTTTAAATTGTCCTTCCTCCTCTTCCCTCAGTCACATCCCTCCGACCAGTGTCCTTACGCCCCGCACCACCTCCACCACCGTCCGAGCCAGAGCCTCCCAAGAGGGAACTCAAAGGGATCCTTAAGAACATCCAGAACATAGCAGACATAGAGAAATCCATTGCCAACATGTACAGTCAAATAGATAAAAAGCAGCGCCCGCCAAATATTGTCCCCAAACCACAAGTGTCTGTTAAACCAGAGGCTGGTGTGTCAGAGGCGGAGCCTGTACAAGAAATACCATCACCAGAGCCCAATTCAAACATGAACTCACTAGTGGAGGAGCTGGAGAAACGCTTTCCTTCTCAGTCCACTATCCTGTGACACTCTCTTTGTCCATGTTGCTTTCAGAGGCAGTTCACACATGATGCATTCTAGCATTACAACATTTTGCCAGAGCGCAGCAGAACTAACAATAGACAAGGCATTCCTGTTGCTCAAACAGTAGAGAGCAGGGGTGTCAAACTCAATTCCTGGAGGGCCGGTTTTGTTCCAACCCTGCTCCAACACACATACCATGTCGTTTTTAAATAAACCTGAAGGACTTGATTAGTTGGATCAGGTGTGTTTAATTAGGGTTGAATCTAAACTCTGCAGGGCTCCGGCCCTCCAGGAATTGAGTTTGACACCCCTGCAGTAGAGTACGGTGATAGCAACACCAGCACAAGAATGTGTCCTGTGTGAACGGCCCCTTAGACTATCAATACATTTTTGTCATCTTTTTGTCTCATCATTGTGTTTCGTTTTACTGTGTAACAAAATCAAGTGTTTGTGCTTTTACAGTTTTGTATTTTTAATCAGTTTTGCAAGAGTGTTTTATTATTTAGTTGAGTTAAACCATTCATACAGGCATTTTATTTTATTCCTTCAAACTCTTTTAGTACACAAAACACTATTACTTACTCATAGAAATTCTCCTATTCATATGCCCTAATGTTGGGCTGTATGTTACAGTCACTGCATGGGATAAATGTCCTCTATAAATCTTTCCTCTGAGGTACAGTGCATGCGCTCACCTCTCATTTTTCGTTCTTTTCTTATTTCTCACTTTTTTGTTAATTGTGTTAGCACTGTCTACCAGTTTTCATCAATATCTGGCACAGGTCATATTTTAATTCAGACTGAATTAAAAAATGGATACGTATCAAAATATCAGATCTGTGCATTAGGTCTCACAGCTGTAGGGTAAACAGTGATAATTTAATAATTTAGCTCAAAGGGAATCATTTAAGATTTTAAAGGGAACTCCACCATTGATATGCAAGGGAATTAGGACAGAATCACTGTTTTACGGCGGATCACTGAGACGGCCAGCGAGTCAGTGAGCGAGCCGTATGACAGCAATTCTGCAATGGATATCAATATCCAAAATATAGTGAAAACACTATTAATTAGCATAGTAACAAGATCGGCAGTTTAAGACATTAACTTGTGAGCACAAAACACAAGATACTTCTCTTTTCCATATAAATAAGGCTTTATTGGATAAAACTCGGTTCTGACCAAATCTTAGATTGTCTGATTCGGTCTGATATCCTACACAGCCTTTGTGACACTAGATGCATGAAGAGTGCCATGTAGCTCAAATACAGTCAAGCCATTGCCTTGATTTTACATGAAAGAGGGTTGTGAGGAAATACCTTTTTTAATGCATAAGGCAAAACGCTGCACATCAAAAAGTGTTGGTCTTCATTGTATGAACCCTGTATCACTACGATCAATTTCTTTTTTAAATACAGCTGTTATAGGTATTTTGTCTCTCAGTGAAAGCATTCACTTTGAACTGTTTGTGCTAGATGTGCAAATTGTCTGTGCTAGAAAGGACTAGAAAAGCACTGAAGAGAAACAAGTTTGTTCTAATGTTAAATGGCTCTATGGTACGTGACTGTGCACACTTTAGGGCGTTTGAGATGCAACTGAGTCGTCAAGTTGCTTGTAATTACCGGCTAAATCAATTTAGTGCAAGCGTGTTTGTGTGTGTGAGAGAGAGCTTGTCTGATTGGCAACATGTCCTCCATTTACTCTTTTAAACAGAAACACTGCATTCGATTCAGCGAATGTCCTCCTAATCTCGGCTTTAATTGTTATGATACTTATGGATGGATACTGCACCATTACATCTGATTATTGTCGACTCGCAGCAGTACACATCTATACCATATTGTTTTTGTGCTGTAGCTTATTCAAAAGTGTCTCAATGACCTTTTGAAAATTGATCATGTTCTGTTTCTGTAATGATTGCACCTTCTA
>NW_015505400.1:564037-565952 GCF_001515645.1 Sinocyclocheilus grahami | reverse complement strand
TAATCCTATAATTATTTTGTGTGACCTTGAAGGAATTGAGAAAGATGATCAAATCATTAATATAGCACAGTAGGTTTAATTTAGCTTTGGTAAGTTTCCTTTTTGGGGAAAAAAGATGGAAATGCCACTGTAGTTGTACCTTGACCTTGTTATAACTATAAAACATAATTAGCATGTCATTAAATATTTTAATTATAAGTACATATCATGTAATGTATCATATTTCATTCATGGACAGACACATCATTACACCTGCAAACACACTCACATAGAGAGAGAAAAGTCAACAAAATAAAAGTCCCTTGAAAGTCGCATATTATCGTTAAGAGATAAATCTTCATTTGAATCCCTCATTATGCCCACATCAGGGAAGAATTGCTGTAATTTGCTCTTGCTGATCTGCTTCCTGGAGAGAATTTTAATTCGCCACGCTCAGTAAAATGGTCCTGCCACTTAGGAAATGCTGGCCCGTCTCCATATAATCTCTGTGTACCCCAACACATACCTGATAAACTGTAATCAAACGTTGTCTTTGCGTGCCAAGCACTGTCACACATGATAATGTCTAATGTCATTAGAGGCTTGAGGGTGTTAACGTTCATCTGAGTGATAAACAAACAGTGTGCCACTTGCCCTTGCCGCGAAACAGTGTCTAGTTTTTCTCCTCTATGGGCATGTCATTGTCTTATTGTCTGCTTTGAATCAGTGGTGTTAACACAGATTCATTATGAGGCCTTTGAGCTTCACTGCCATTTAGTCCTCACCACGGACCCCTAGACCAGTGTTTCCCAACCTTTCTTTAGTCGCGGCACCCTTTGGAAATTTTAACAAATTTGTGGCACCCTACAAAATTAATTTTGTCACAATATTTGAATTTCTAACTTCGATATGATACTTTGAAAAGTATGGATATTCGGTACAGCAGGGAAGAACTGCAGAATTTTTTTCAATATTATTAAACAATTTTGTCCATCAATGGTGGCAATCAGTAGGCTAATTTCTAATGAAGAGACTAATTTATATGACATATTTTAATGTAGGCTTTTATTCATATGTAAACATTGTGAGATAGCTAGTTCTAATGGTAATTAAACAAAGTTTTGCTCACTCTTTTTTTGTAATTTTGTTGCAGTAGCACGAGATAGCTTGATTTAAAAATTTGAATTGAATAAAAAATGACAAGGAGACTAAGCAGTTAATAATAAAATAAGAATAAATAAAGAAATTACTAATGATAGCACAAATAAAAAATAACGATAGGCCTACAAATGAAATAAATAGCTTTTTTTCAGTTTTTCAGGTAGGTCTAACACACAGTCGGGCTATTAAGAGATTTTTTTTTTAACCAATTATTCGAATAATGTTTAATCCTAGAAAGCTATTATTATCAGAGGACACGTGAGCATAACAGTTAGCAGATGAATGAATGAGAGGGCAGCGTTACCAGAGTTGCCTATTTACCACACCTTGTTACAACACAGTAGGGCTATTGCAAACAGAAACAATACTGTACTACATCCATGTTTCCTATCGGCTTGATTTTTGAGTGGACTTTGCTGTTCCGATGAGCATGAGCGGTATACGAGTGGAGCACTCACATGGGCCGTGAGCGACTGAGCGGAACACACACACGCATAGAGCGGGATAATACGCAGAGCGTCACACCACGTGAAAGTGAATCCTGAGCGGTGAACTAATTTTCGGCAACCGGAATTTCAGTGCATCTCTAATTATTGGCGACATCAGAAATGGATATTATATAATAGCTGCTTTTATGAACATTTTAGCAATTTAAAAAATATTTTAAAAATATTTTTTACACGGCACCCCGGTTGGGAAACACTGCCCTAGACTAATGTCCTCTAAACTGAAATTCCATAATTAATAATAATAATCATAAATTAAAAATTAAATA
>NW_015505400.1:562962-564009 GCF_001515645.1 Sinocyclocheilus grahami | reverse complement strand
AATGAGAGTCCAAACAGCTGATAAAAACATCACAATAATCCAATTAACATTGGATTGACAAAAGCTGCGTGTCCTTTATCCATAATATTGTTTTCTCCAGAAAAAAATAATCTCGTCTGAATCAGGAGAAAAATATGCAAAGATCAAGCACCATTTACAAGCAAAATCAGTTCTAAACAAATACGTCTTGTGGATTATTGTGATGCTTTTATCAGCTGTTTGCACTCTCATACTGACGGCACCCATTCACCGAAGAGGATCCATTGGTGAGCAAGCTTTTGGGTGAATTATACTCACAGAAAGTTTTGTTTCCCATATCAGACTACTGTATATCTGCATATTTATCAACACACACACTCAGTTCTTCACAGTTCTACATTATTTGTCAGAGTTTGTGGCAACCTTGCAAAAACTTAATGGACATTGTCTTCAAAACGTCATCTCAAGGAAACGCTGTCTCATCTCATGCTTTTAAATCTGCTAAACATTTAAAGACTTTGTCACATCTGCCAGTCCAGTTTGAGATAAAGAATCAAAACACGTTCTGCATATGAAATAGCAAGGTTTTATTGTAATGATCTTACTTTATTTCCGTGCTGTCATCTCTTCACAGGAGAGGCTACGGGCATCAGGAGGTATGTATTTTTATTCTTTGGAATTGCATTGTTTGAATGATGTCTCATCTTGAGAGAGCTTTATTGGCAATCATTTTTATCAGTTGATTATATTTGATAGGGAAAGTGATGAGAAAGGAAATAAGTATTTGTCTGAGATCTGTCAGTTTGGAGATTGGCTTGCTGATTTCTCAAATATTTTTGTTCTTAGGAAGTTTGATTTGATAAATTCCAAAGAGTTTAAATAAAGCGATAAGCACAGCACTCTGAGTGGCTTATTGCTTTTATAAAACGGTAGCAACAGCAATATGATCAATAAATAGTTGCATTTTAAACGGCTCTCTGGAATCCTTGATTCTAATTGGTCAATCACAGAATACTGTGGTTAAGTATTTTTTATATTGACATTAAAATATATAATTAACAGTTGTTT
>NW_015505400.1:561261-562653 GCF_001515645.1 Sinocyclocheilus grahami | reverse complement strand
AAAAAAAAAATGTTTATGGAAAAGCATTCATATTAGATTAAATAATTTCTTCTCTGAAAACTCTGTACTATACAGTGGGGTCCGAAAGTCTGATAACACTAGTTTGCAGTTTTTCTAACTGAATAGCTTTTTTCCACACTAATTGATTTATCAGCGTAACTTGCTTGAAAAGCTGGATTAAAGATTAACAAGATTTATCAGAATGTGTTCGCTGAAAGTAAATCTGATCTTTTGTTCAAAGATATTCTCAATTGTTTCTTTGATGCATTCTTCAAAGCCCTAAAACTTTATTTCCAGGTTTAACTTCAGATTGTATTTTCAGTTGCTGATTTTCAGTGTAATCACAGACTTGTGGATCCAACTGTATTTATTTTATATCTTCTATTATTCACTTTCACATAGATTAAAACATGTTATATTGCTCTTTTTCTCTCTTTGTTTCTGCACTGTTTCTCTGCTGAATGCTGTGCAGCAACAGCAGTTGCTTCGGCCCTCTCTCTTGAGACCAGAGGTAGAGAATCTCAACTTTTATACTCGCAGCAACTTTCTTCTTTTGAGCTGAACATGCTGTAGTACATATTTTAATGAACATGGATGTTTAGGCACAATACTATTTTTTTTATGGCCACATAGCTTTGAAATGAATAAATACAGAAATGTATTTTTACCCCCTTTGAAATGGGCAGTACTTTCATCTGGTTTCCTCAAGGATTTTGCCTAAAACAGTGCGCTCTTTGCATTATAACTTATTTGTTCTGCTCACAGGAACTCTCTATGGAGTCTGGTATCGACCCGGGACAGGACTATTATACACAGGATTACTATAATTATGACCATGGGTGAGTGTGCATTCATTGGTCGAAATGTGCAGCTGGCCCAAATCAAATTTGTCAGATATGTGTTGGACCTGCTGCATTTAATCATTTTGTAAGATTTCTATGACTATTTTATGTGGTTTTCAGATGATGAATCTTGTAATTTTTCTCTAAACATTGTGGGCCACCTGTTTGTGTCTTTTTGAATGTAATAGCAGTAATTATTTACTGATGCTTGTGCAAGGTGAGCTGTCCATATGGAACCCAATTGGCAGGAAAAAAATAGAAATAGGTATTATAAATCAATGGACCTCTGAGGGAAGTGGTGGTAATTGCAGACTATCAAAGCTATTTGAGCAAAACTGAATGCTGGCCAAGTTTTCTTACTGTCTTATACAGTAGGTCATACAAATGTGATCAGTAGCAGTCCCCTGCTGTATACCACATTGGTCTTCAGTGTATCCATCTATTCTCAATAAATCCAAATGAAAACCTCCATGGCTACAAGCTAGTGAGGATCAATATAATCAGCCTGTTCCTCTTCAGGAACTCGAGCTGCGTCGAGAAACGCTAGGGG
>NW_015505400.1:559419-560216 GCF_001515645.1 Sinocyclocheilus grahami | reverse complement strand
TAGGAGGTCCTCGGCCAAAAAGTCCTGACGCCACTGGCCCAGGATTTATGAGGGCAGTCCCCTCTGGGGTGCAGGGGATTTCACCGCATTACACGGTGTCCATCTCGCCTCAGTGCCCTCAGGAGACCGATCTGCTAACCCTGCCGGAGTTACAGGGCGCAGCGGTCTCCCGCGAGCACCACTCTCAGTCACCGCCCGGCATCGTAGCGGTGCTAAGAGGCTCGCCACCTCCGCGGAGGTCTCTAGAGCAGCAGGTTCGGTTGTTCCCTGCCGGTTCGCCGTTACAGGGCACCGAGCTGGCTGCTCGGATTACACCAGAGATCAGTCTCGAGAGACTGATTCCCTTAGTAGACTTTTTGGCAGCGTGGAAACTACTGCCAAATGTGTCTCGGTGGGTCCTGCGCACAGTAGAGAGAGGCTACAGAATCCAGTTTGGTTCCCCTCCGCCTCTTTTCAACGGGAGTACGCCCACGCTGGTGGGCCCCGAGCAGGCTCTGGCCATGGAGCAAGAAGTAGCTACTCTTCTGAGGAAGGAGGCCATCGAGGTGGTCCCTCCTCATGTGAGGCAGTCCGGGTTCTACAGCCGGTACTTCATAGTTCCGAAGAAGGATGGGGGGTTGCGTCCTATTTTAGATCTACGTCAGTTGAATCGCTCAGTCATGCGACTGAAGTTCAGGATGCTTACTGTCAAGCAGGTCGTGTCTCAGATCAGGTCCGAGGACTGGTTTGTGACGATCGATCTAAAGGACGCGTACTTCCATGTGTCCATCCTTCCCAATCACAGGGAGTTCCTGAGG
>NW_015505400.1:539128-557018 GCF_001515645.1 Sinocyclocheilus grahami | reverse complement strand
TCCCTCGAGGAACTAGGGTTACATACGTAACCTGAGGCGTTTTATTCCCAGAGCATTTGATGCTTTGAATCAAGCCAACAAGCTTTTTAGTTGAGTTGCAATTCATTTACTTCTCTTAGTTGTTTGACAAACTAATGTAATGTATCTATTTTATTAATTTATTAATTGCATTCAGTGTGGAAGTTGCATGAGAAATTTTGTTGGCAGATACAATGGAAGTTGTCCACATACAATGACAATAAAGAAATTCAATTCAATTCCTCATCCCATGAAAGGAAAAACGTTGAATAAACTACTTGTTGCACTTTTTGATGCAACTGAATGTGAACTGGAGCTTTCGAGCTTCAAACAGGATGCAAAAACACATGTGACTGAGTAAAAATGGCCAAATGTACATTTTGGGGTGAACTATCCCTTTAACGACACTAGTTTAAGCAGTTCGACTGGAGTTGAATGGAAATTTATGCTTGTCCATAAACTAATCTTTTGAGTACAGGGTCATCACCGTTAGCATCCTTGTTAACGTGAGTGACTTCATTGACAGGCCAGGTCCTCATTATCCATCAAACGTAATGTCTGATTCATGTGGAGCCAAAACGCAGAATTTGTTGTCCCACTCAGTGACCAAATACAATGATGCATTTGGACATTTGTGGTTCTTGATTCATTCGTCAATTGCTACGTTCCCATGTCAACGGTTCTGCCTGTGTTTTGTTCTCACTTGTACCAAAGGCTTTTGGGACATGACTGAATGTCACACAGCGTGAGGTGTGTCTGACGGGTTATTCAAATTCCCCAAGGCTTTTCGGAAGACCCCTAAACTCTTTATTCTGCATTCTCACACAGAACATTTGCTCTGTTTTGTTGGGGTCTGTGAATCAGACATTCTATTACAATATAATCATATTTCTTTCCTGCCCCTGCCAAAGGACATTAAATATCATCTTGGAACCAACACGGGGTTTTATTTGAATCATCTGTATGCTTTTTGCTTGGCGCTTGACTCCTATTTAATAGGAAACACATTCATCATGCATAAGAAGGAATTTACCTAGTGCTTTTTTACTCTTCGGGGCCAAGTGTGTTATTACTCTAAAATCAATTGACTAGAAAATTTGCGGATGTCATAGAGGTTGGAGAGCCCTAACAAATTGCTGTACTCCCCAATGGTGCTCCATAGTATTATGTACTAAGAAAATAATAAGGAAAAACCATTTTCATTTCAAATGTCATTCTGCTTATTTTAAAACATTAAACCGAACATATCATGAGGAATAATTTGCCAAGAAATGTTGAGATAAATTAGTTTTATTCATATTCGACATTATGAGACCTTATGTAAAATGAATAAATAAAATAAATAAATAGATATTATTTTAAATGAATGAATGAAAATGATGTGAGCCCTTTAACAAGTTTATGTATTAGGCACATATTAGTTTTTGTAAATATATTTCCTTCTATACTTTTTTATAATACTTTTATTTAGCAAAGTTACAAAAGATTTATATATCAAATAAATGCTGTTGTTTTGAAATTCAAAGAATCCTGAAATCACAGTTTCAAATGTATTCAACATTAATAATAATAAGAAATTGTTTTTTGAGCAACAAATCAGCATATTAGAATGATTTCTGAAGGATCATGTGACACCGAAGACTGGAGTAATGATGCTGAAAATTCAGGTTTGCGTCAGAGGAATAAATTACATTTTAAATATATTGCAATAGAAAATTGTATTTTAAATTGTAATAATATTTCACAATATTTCAGTTTTTATTGTATTTTTGATTTAAAAAGAAAAATATTCACATTGGTGAATATACAGTAAGATACTTCTTTTTTACAATTTGTGAAAAAGATGTCAGCTTATGGGGCAAGTTGTCACAATGGGAACAATGCAATTGAACAGTATATTTGTGTTATATTTATATAAATTGGTAGTATGTTGTTTTTTGGCTGACAAATTGTTTAAAACAAAAAAAGTAACCGCCATCCCCAGTCTCTTATCCTGTGTGACAAAAGCCTATGTGTTTCTTTGTGTCTGTTTCTGTAGCATGTGTGTTAATGTGTGTGTAAACAGAGAAGTCCGCAGATGCAGTGGAAAAGTTGTAGCGGGTCGTAGCAGGTGTAAATTGATCTGAGGTCTACGGGGCTCTGAAATAAAAGCCAGTAGCAGCTGGAAGGCCTTATGACTCAGAAGGTCAGAAGGTCAATGCAGCAGCAGGCAGCAGACTGCATTCACCAGCGCACAGACGCAGGGTGTGAGAAGTGCCTGAAACTCTGTCCTCAGAAACTCAGATTGGGGTCAGGGTGAGTATTAGACCTCATTTCATGCTTTCAGCTGGCAGTTGGCACGAAACTGAAGACACACAACACTGACGTGGGCTTATTTCTCACACAGGCACACACACATAACATGGAGCTATGTCTGATTTTCAGAAAAGGCAAAATAAGTAGGGGTGTAAAAGTGACAAATCGATTGCGTAAATTATTAAGTGACTTACCTGTTTTGTTTCTGAATGAATTGCTGCCCTTGAACAAATCGGTTGAGTAAATGAGTCAATGACTCATTCATAAAAACTGTCAGTTGTTTTCGAATTAATTAGTATGAACTAATCCGTTGTGTGAATGATTCAGTATTTCACTCATACAGATATTCCTGAATCAATCCGTTAAGTGATTTAAATTACTCTGTAAAAGACAGTCACTTGTTTCTAAATGAATAACTAATCGGTTGAGTGATTGATTTAGTGTTTCACTCATAAAGACATTCCCGAATGATTCAGGTAAGTGATTTAAACTACTCAATCAAAGACAGTAGCTGTTTCTCAATACTAAGTATTGAGTAAGTTCGGACTTGCATCCTTGGTAGTTCAGACTTCGCAAGTTCGACTCAGGAGTGTGAACACCTGAGGACAGGGGGACGCAAGTCTGGTAATCCTGCAAATGGAAAATTTGATAACGTCAGTCAGCTCATCTTGGCTACTCCGGTACAACACTGTATGTATTTCCAATATGACAAAATATGATATCAAACACCACTGCCTCTTTTCGTTTTCATTTAAATATATTAATAGCCGCGAAAATGTAGTTCAGGGAACGTAGGCTACGTATATTACAGTGAAACAAAATATTATATCAAACAGCATTGCGTCTTTTCTGTTTCATTTAAAATATTAATAGTCACAAAAATGTAGTTCATGCAATGCGTACACGCATTACAATAAAACAAAATGATATCAAAAACCACTGCCTTTTCATTTTCATCAAAATATAAAACACAACCTTTTCGTTTTCATTTAAAAAATATAAAACCTTAATATGTGGTTTAGGTAGTATGTGCACGTATTCTCTGATTATCTTCACCGTATGTAGAATAAAATTAAATATGACAAGCACAACTCTGCCTTTTTTGTTAAATGTCAGTTTTAATGAACAATATTAGCCATTATAAAAGTTTAAGTATAACGTATAAGAGACTTATATAATAGGAAATAAAGACAAAAGCAAACAATTCAGTCAAATGTATGCAACAAAGTCAGCGCTGTATTACGATTAATAAATAAATAATTTATGAAACATAACTTTGTGCTCAGCCAAAACTATATGACCTGGAAGAAACAATAGAATCATGAGACCAAAGATTGCCTGTTAGATATACCCAAAACGAATTGTACCTCATGTTTAACCACTAAAGAGACATCAGAGCCAGCGGCAAATGTCAGAAGGACTAGCCAGGTTGAGGTTGCTCTCGTCGGGAAACATGAGGACTGAGTGCCCGGTGATCGCCTGGAGCTCATGTCTCCGAAATCGCCAAGCAAATTTTCAAATAGGTGATATCTTTATAAATAAACCGCAGATTTGAGTTTTAAACAACTACATTCTCACCTGAAATACTCTTAGAACTGCTTTTCATGACACAATAACAGTAATATTTTTTAAAATTATGCGGGTTTTCTCCTCCGCCATTAGCTAACGCTCGCTGGTTGGTGCGAAATGCATTCTGGGATACCTGGCTGCCTCAAGTTTGCACAAGTCATCTCTCGACACATCCTTGATAAAAGGGGCGAAGCAAGAACACATCTGGGGATTTGAACTGTACTAGGCTAGATGTAAACTTTCAATTGGAACAGTGCTTGTGCGATGACTGAAGACGTTTCACAAGTCCACAAGAACACAAGTACTGACAAGGACGCATATTGAGAAACGGCCAGTCACTTGCTTCAAAATTAATAGGTGTTTTTGAAATAATTAGTAGAGTTAACGATTCAGTATTACACTCATAAAGATATTCCTGAAGGATTCGGTTAAGTGATTTAAACGTCTCAATCAAAGATAGTCTCTTGTTTCAAAATTAATAAGTGTTTTTGAGCTTATCAGTTAAGTGAATAATTCAGTACAATACTCATACAGATATATCTGAATGTTTCGGTTAAGTGATTTAAATGACTCAAAGAAAGATAGCCACTTGTTTTGAAACGAATAAGTGTTTTTGAACTAATTGGCTGAGTGAATGATTCAATATCTCACTCATATAGATTTTCTGAACGATTTGGTTGTGATTCAAAGTATTCAAAACAACAATCACTTGTTTTTAAACAAATTAGTGTTTGTGAATTAATCAGTTCAGCGAATGATTCAGTATTTCTTTATTCACAGGTTCCTGGATAAATTGGTTTAGCAATTCAAATGACTCACTCACAAAAATGCCGGCTTTTTGCCCCCTACTGCTGTAACCTGCAGAAGGAATCATTTAATAATCCGCACCACTAAATATACAGATTGACAGTCTATCTGGAACCCCAAAGAAAGCAAGCAGAGTGATACAAACCAGAACTCTTGGTCTATAAAATTTGAGGACCGGAAATAACTGTTGTATAAATAATAAGCAGCAATGTTTTAAAGACAATCAATCTCTTTCAGATGATGACTAATGACCTGACAATGGCTTTTTCAAACATCTGCCCAAGGTTTGTCTTGTGAAATCCACAATAACCCTTCGCCCAGAGCAGTTTCTATCACTAGACCCCAGTAAAGACAATGATCAGTGCTGTAAGAGCTATGCTTCTCATGTCGCAGACATTTATAAAGCTTTATTTTCACTGTTCACCCGAATAGCATTGCATACCTCTACTGTGGAACTGGCAAGTCAGTTGGTATTCCTAAAGATATTTAGGGCACCGAATCAACTATGCCATTTTATATCCCAGCGCATGTCAACAAAGAGAATATTGAACAATGAGTGCATCTGAACATACGCTCCACGACATTCCAGATAAACAATTTGTCTTTGTAGAGAGATCTGGCAGAAACTGAAAGTTAAAAACATTGAAAAAACACATGCACGCACACACACACACACACACAGGTTTGTTTTTGTGAAAAGTGGGGACATCCCATAGGCGTAATGGTTTTAATACTGTACAGACCGTATTTTCTATTGCCCTACACCAACCCTACCCCTAAACCTACTCCTCACAGGAAACTTTGTGCTATTTCAGATTTTCAGATATTCTGTGTGATTTATAAGCGTTTTGAAAAGTGGGGACATGGGGTAATGTCCTGAAAAGTCACCTTCTCCTTGTAATACCTATGTCATACCTTTGTCATTATACAAATGTATGTCCTCATTTGTCACAAAAACGCGCACACACACACACACACACACACACATAAAACAAAATGGAAGAGTATTCTGAACCAAGATGGTGCAGGATCCTGAACATTACAATCATTCTTTTCTTTATGTTTTTACATTGTTTAAAAATACACAATTTTTCCTGTGTTTTTAATGAACTTCCACATCAACACTGGAGAACGATCCCTGATATCTGATCCAGAATGGACCAACCCCGGATAAACACTGGGAAAAATGGGAGAAAATGGAAAACAGGGGTAGGATGTGTAAGCAGCGTGCTTATTCAAGGTTCTGCAACTCTGCCAATAAACTCTTGGAAACAGGATGCGTCTAAAGCCGAGTCTGCAGGCTGCAAAGTACATACAAAAGGTTGTGACAAAAAGACATGGCATCTCAAAGGCGTCCGTCTTTCCACTGCATCACGAAGATAAAGGAAGCAAAATCGGATTGTTTACCCCATGGATCCCTGTCGTCCTTAAACTGAGCAGGCGTGCCTGGGAACGATTTGCTTAGCCATTATCCCAGGATATTTGGGATTCTGATTACGGCCACGTTATGAGCCGGTGCTGGGATAAAAAGAGCACTCATCTCGGGCGCTCGCCCACTCTCAGTCTATCTCACATTCATTTTTCTTCTCTTATTTGGATGTATTCTTGACCCGAGAACCCAAACCAACAAGCTCAGTTAACATTTCCACTCCACTCAAATTCATCAAAGTCATTTCTAACCAACATGTTAAACTTTTCTGTGAGCATTTCACATTGTATGCCCGCCAAAACACATTTTCCCATAGGAAAGAAAAATCGCGCCTGAGATCTCTTTCTCAACTGATTCGCTTAGAGAGCAAATGGAGATTTCCGGCTTTCATGTCTTCATGAGCTCAGTATGAATTTCAACACTGAATTTTATCTAGGACAAATGATCTGAGCTATACTGTCCATGTTACGTTTACTCTTACTATATACTGTAATAATGATCATCTCATTAATTTATATTTTCATTTCTCCTTTTTAAGGGAACGCATTGGATATAAATCGTTTATAAAACTTCAATAATGTTTTCTATGCAATCTAAGATGAAAGAGCAACCTCTGAGCAATAAAATGTCCATATGACAAAGAGATTATTAACCAAACATGACCCTGTCTGTGAAATCCAGGCTAAAGTCTCAAAATCTAATTATGAGATAGCAAGCATCAAAGTTTGATTTCAACCATTAATTTCACTATGATTCCAATCTTTGACATGGCCTTTCTCAGTCAATATTAAAGATACGAAGGTTACATTGTCACAGAATGTTATTTACCTTATTAAGGATGATTTTATGTAGAAAACAGTAAATCACACACACACACACACACACAAAAGAGCTGACAAATGAGTAACATGACAATTCTCCCTTTATATATTAATGTTTCGTTTTAAGTTATCAAGTCAAATACATGATTTTTGGTCATGAAACACACAAGAACCGATGCCGCTTGCCAACAGTGATGTCTAATATCATTGCTTGAGAAACACTGGATGGATAATGACTTAAATCTTGCTCTTTTTTCTCATACAAGGCTATCATATGCCTTAAGAAGACTTGCAATATAGTGCACAAGTAGTATGGACTGCTTTTATGGGGATTTTATTTGTAATTTTGTCCATCCTGGATATTCTTCTATATTCACCTTTTGTCTTCATAGAAGAAGTACAGTTCCAGAGGTCTCAACAACACGAGGGAGAGTAAATAATGAAATAATTTTCATTCACAGGTGAACTAACCCTTTAAGTGGGAAATTTTGTGGGGAAAAAAGAGGACACCAAAGTCCAGAATGATGGTTTTAGATATGTTATTTGTTTTTAGGAGTTCGACTGCAGTCTCGATGCATTATCTGGGTTCTTTTGCTGGGTCACTCAGATCAGGCTAAGATGAGTCTCTCTGTATCCGCAGCAGGCGTCTCTGGGCTTTCCGGTCTATAAGCACAGGCCGCCAGGCGGATGACATGGCCTGTTATTCCATGTGTAAGGAATTGGCAAATTACACACTGAGGAGATGAAAGGAACACTGAATTCCTGCCAGTACATTCTTAGTCCGCAGCTACGAAAGCCAAGTGCTGGCGTCACCAATCAGGGTGTCATTCACCTCTCCCAAGAGCGTTCGCTGTGGATTTAGATGTCAGTGTCATGAACAACCACGCAATAGAGTGAGATAATTATCAGATTAATACTGTTTTTATCCCTGTAGAGACGTAATGGTCTGTTGAAATTTCACTCTCAGGTGTCCAAAGAGTCATAAAACCTAATGAGAATGCCAGCGATGCAACACCCAATCTGTGCATCTGACAAGGGAAAATGTAGAACGGCAAAAGGCGAACTAAGGAATTGCTTAGAGGCCAAAATAGATGATCCTCTTCCTTGTAAGTGTTAATTTTGATACTATGTTTCCATCACATTTCCCCTTAGGATGCATTATACAGGCTTTTGTTTGAAGATATTTCCTGTGAGGTCCTGTGACCTACTCTAGTGACAAAGATAAAGTTTTATTGTGTACACCACCAGTCAAGATTGCACTTTCACATAACCTTAAACATACAAATTACACACTGAGGAGATGAAAGGAACACTGAATTCCTGCCAGTACATTCTTAGTCCGCAGCTACGAAAGCCAAGTGCTGGCGTCACCAATCAGGGTGTCATTCACCTCTCCCAAGAGCGTTCGCTGTGGATTTAGATGTCAGTGTCATGAACAACCACGCAATAGAGTGAGATAATTATCAGATTAATACTGTTTTTAGCCCTGTAGAGACGTAATGGTCTGTTGAAATTTCACTCTCAGGTGTCCAAAGAGTCATAAAACCTAATGAGAATGCCAGCGATGCAACACCCAATCTGTGCATCTGACAAGGGAAAATGTAGAACGGCAAAAGGCGAACTAAGGAATTGCTTAGAGGCCAAAATAGATGATCCTCTTCCTTGTAAGTGTTAATTTTGATACTATGTTTCCATCACATTTCCCCTTAGGATGCATTATACAGGCTTTTGTTTGAAGATATTTCCTGTGAGGTCCTGTGACCTACTCTAGTGACAAAGATAAAGTTTTATTGTGTACACCACCAGTCAAGATTGCACTTTCACATAACCTTAAACATATTTATTAGTGAGGAATATAAATACAAATATATATATATATATATATATATATATATATATATATATATATGTATATATATGATCTTTTTAATCTTTTTAAATATGATCTTATTTTTTTCTCTCCATCCAAATACAGTCCAAAAGAAGGAAAGAAGCCTCTGGACTTTTTTTTCACCTTTTAAAACTTTGTTTTGTCCAATCATTCTCTCTTTACTTCATTTAAATAAAATGTAAAAAAAAAAAATAAAAAAAAATGGTTCTTGAGACTTATACACCCAAACTGAACACTCAATATTATGTACAGTACATTATGTATCAGTAATAGACATAGCAGACATAGCAGACTAATCCTCTTAACATGAACTTATCCTCTAAGAACAGAGGTCTCTAATCATGAAAAAGTGCACAGTATGTTCCAGAGCACAGACCTGCCTCCAGTGTCCACCCACCTACCCATAATTAGCACGGTCATCAAAACTTTAAGAACTCACCAGGGGATTCATGCAGATCCTGGCACAAAACGGCACTTCAAAACTGTGTCTGAGAAAATGCAAAACTCATCAGTGTTGGGGAAAGTTACTTTTAAAAGTAATGTATTACAATAATGAGTTACTCCCAAAAATTTAACTAATTGCTTTACTTAGTTACTTTTTTATGGAAAGTAATGCGTTACTTTACTTTTCCGTTACTTTTTCTCATCTAGGCTGGGCTTGCTTATATTTTTTTTATATAAAAAGTTGTATTTTTGGCATACGTAAAAGTCATTTCACACAAAAGGCTTCAGGCTGAATGTAAATTCAAAGATTAACATAATTAATTATTGCCGGTTTGCGTCATATTCTGTGTTTGCAATTTAGTTTGTATTCATTTTGAGGAATACTAAATAGCCATAAGGGTGTGTTCAGAATTGTAGATTGGTTCGCTTGGTTCTTTTGGTCCAAAAAAAAATTTATTTATTTAGTCCTGGTTCACTTACATACTGGCATTTTCAACACCAAACCTAAACATCCAAAAAAAAAAGGCTTTTATGACGTATATTTTGTGATGGTAGTTACAAAGATGCAAAACAGCGCTATACGCTTGTATGTGTGTACATACAGTGTTTTATTCCCAGCTGAGAACTCACAAAGTGCTTAGAACAATGCGAAAGGAGCCAAAACAGCAGAAGGAATTCTTCTGTTGCACACAAAGGAAAATCTGCAGCAAGAAGATGCGGTTCCGACTCCTGTACTGGACTGTAATGGACAACAATGTGACGATAACATGCAAAAACAGACATGCTTGATCATTATGTCCGTTTTAGGGTTGAACCTTGTGACTTCAATGTCCTGTTTTTGGTTCGTTCGGATGTGTTTGGTCCGTGTTACATTCATATTTCAATCAAACCACACCAGAGTTTATCTAAAAGTGGACCGAGATGCACCTTTCATCAATGGATGGTAGCATTCACACTTATTCAAATAAACTGTGCCATCAGAGCAATCACACCAGAGTTTGTTTTATCGAACTAAACCTGCCAAATGTGAACACACCCTAAGAAGCATTAAAATACATTAAACATAGACAATTTTAGTGCATTTTGAATTAGTTTTTTACAAATAGGAAGGCTAGCTTTTACCTTTCGACTGAAGTCCCGTGGATTACTTGTGGATTATTGTGATGTTTTTATCAGCTGTTTGGACTCTCATTCTGACGGCACCCATTCACTGCAGAGGATCCATTGGTAAGCAAGTGATCTAATGCTACGTCTTTAAATCTGATCTGATGAAGAAACAAACACATCTACATCTTCGATGGCCTGAGTACATTTTCAGCAAATTTACATTTTTGGGCAATCTATTTCTTTAAGTAAATATATATATATATATATTAACATGTATATTTAATATGTATTTAAATGAATAAACGTATAAATTAATGACGATTAAAAAAGCAAACCACATCCCCAGGTCCTTCCACTCCCCCCTCCCACTAACACACTGGGACCTACACCCGTCACTTTTTGCAGCACTGGTCTGCTCACTACCTCATTCAGCATTGAACTGACCTCATTCAACTATCTCTTCTGACAGTTTAAATAAAGAACTGCTCTCTGAGCTTTTTGTCACTTTAATCAAAATAAGCTCTTTTGCACTACAATCATTATATCTGCACTGTTTGTTTACTTCACTGGTTTGCACTCTATCTGCCATGTGCCTTGTGCTGCTTTATTTTATTTTATTTTTTACATGACCTTATTTGTATAGTTGAATTTTATTTTATATTTAATCTGTATCTATCTGTATTTTTTTTTGTTCTGCTGTTAGTGTTATCTGTGTGCACCAAGGGTCTGAGAGTAACGCAATTTCAATTCTCTGTATGTATGTGCTGTACATGTGGAAGAATTGACAATAAAGCAGGCTTGAACTTGAACTTAATCAACATTGTGTCTGCTTTGTCTGCCGTCTTGGATAGATTTATTTTTTTTTGTCACTGAACTTCTTGCAATGCGTTTTACTGGATTGCCTTTTCCATAAAAGTTACAGTCATAAGGTCAGGAGAGCACTTACAATGCTGCCTCTGTAGATAGCTCACTAGATGTTGGAACAGAGCCTGAGATGTTAATTCCAGAGTGCTGTTAAGATCAGTTTTTAGCTATTTCAGACTGTCTTTGTGTGTACACTGATAATATGGTCCTTGTAGGAGTGCATCCCCACTGGTCTGCCCCTTCCCTTATCATCAAACCCTATTTAAAGGCCAGCACATCAGAGTAATCATCACCCTGGATATTTATATCACTACGTTTTGTGTGACCACAGAGCTGGCAGACTCTGTTGCCGCTGTGTCATTATTCCAGAGCAAATCAAGCGAGTGGCGGACATAGAGCTGTTTTCGCGTGTTATCTCTGCGACTGAAAGCTCTCTTTTCCTCGCACTGTGTTCAGGTCTGGCACTGACCCCTGTGCTGTCTGCCACCACGCTGACGTGGGGTAGCATTCAAGTGCCACTGGTCCTATAAATTACATGTTAAGTCATGTATGGACATGGAGTCTGCTTTTAAAATACTTGGGTTCTGGAGAATTTAACAAGGTGTGGCATACATGAAAGCCTTTTTCTGTCACTCATTTAAAAGGGGATTGAGAAAAACAACAGTGCACCAGACAGTTAGGAATCCAGGGTACTAAAATGCAAAGCGCTCTATTCATTGAATATGGGTTGGCATTTTATTATAAAGCACTGTCAGGGTGTTATGTAATGCATTTTAAACACTGTCCTGGGTGAATGGGCACAGCACAAACACTACAAATTTCTGTCTGGAATTTATCAGTGAGATGAAATCAGGCTCTGCTTTTTTGTGGCACAACCCAGCTGAAATAACCTAAAACTCAAGCAAGTTTTGTTGCCACTGTCTTAATGGGTTTTTACTGGGTCCCTATGTCAGGTTCACATCTCCCTACACACTCAGTAGGGCAAATAGGCTCACAAAGTGTATACTTAATTTGTAAATGATTTTAGCAAATGGCTGCAATATAACAAAGAGTGAAAAATTTAAGGGGGTCTGAATACTTTCCGTACCCACTATATATATATATATATATATATATATATATATATATATATATATACACTTGTGGTGTTCAGAGTAAAAATTCATAAAAATTGCTTATGAATTTCTTGTTATGCTATATTATTAACAAACTGATCTGAGGTTATGCACCTCAGTTTTTGAGTGCAAATTGGCAGCATTATCAAAGCAGTGTTTGACAAAAAGATTGAATCCAAGATTTGGTGATGATATATAGTAGATGCATCAAAGCATTGTTCAGGCTTCCCACACTTTTTGACAAATGCATTTGTATGACCAACTTTTGTGCTACTACATAAAAATGAAATTCAAGTCATGAATCAGATTTTAATATGGATTTTGGGCAAGTTGCAGTCTACAACAGAAAAAAAAAATGCACTCACTATATACATTTTCATGATCCTTGCAAGCATATAAAACATGAGTGTAATATAAATTATATATTAATTTTTTTTTACATGTATTTAAAATGTGTGTGTGTGAGTATATATATATATATATATATATATATACAGTGCTTTGCGAAAGTATTCATTCATTTTTTTTCACGTTTTGTTATGTTGCTGCCTTATTTTAAACTGCTTTAAATTACTTTTTTTCCACATCAATCTACACTCCATACACCATAATGGTAAAGCAAAAAGCAGTATTTTAACATCTTAGCAAATTTATTAAAAATAAAACACTTAAATGATTCCATTGCATAAGTATTCATACACGTCTTAATATTAGGTCTAACAGCTAATAATGCATATCAGAGCAAAAACCAAGCCCTGAGGTATAAAAAACTGCTTGTAGAGCTCAGAAACAGGTTTGCGTCAAGCCACACGTCTGGAGAAGAGTTCAGAAAAGCATTCTGCTTCATTGAAAGTTCACAGAAGCATGTAGTCTCTGTTACCCTTAATGGAAGAAGTTTGAAACAACCAGGACTCTTCATAGAGCTGGCCTCCTGGCCAAACTAAGAAATTAATGGAGAAGGGCTTTGGTTTGAGTGGTGACCAAGAACCTGATGGTCACTCTAGTTGAGCTCCATAATCATATGTGGAGATAGGATAAATCTACAGAAGGACAAACATCACTGCAACACTCCACCGATCTGGGCTTTATGGCGGTGTGGCCAAACTCAATCCTCTCTTCAGTTACTGTAAGACACATGAAAACACACTTAGAATTTGTAAAAAGCACCTAAAGGACCCCTAGACTGTGAGAAACAATATTCTCTGGTCTGATGAACCTCAATTCCATGCATCGTGTTTGAAGGAAACCAGGCACTGCTCATCACCTGCAGAGTACCATCCCAAAAGTAAAGTGTGGTGGTAGCAGCCTCATGCTGTGGGGCTGTTTTTCAGTGGCAGGGCCTCATCAGAGTAGAAGAAATGCTCAATGCACCAAAATATTGAGATAGCCTTAATGAAAACCTAGTCTAGAGCATTCAGACTGGGCAGAAGGTTCACCTTCTAGCAGGACAATGACCCCAAGCACACATCAAGAGTGGCTTATAGACAACTCTGTGAATGTCCTTGAGTGGCCCAGCCAGAGCCTGGGATTGAACCTAGTCAAATATTTCTGGAGAAACCTGAAAATGTGTGTCCACCCCCATCCAACCTGACAGAGCTTGAGAGGAGAAGAGATGAGGAGAAGGATGGCAGATAATTGCCAAATGCTGATGAGCAAAGCTTGTCGCAGCAAACAAAAAAAGACTTTTTTTTGTTTGATGCTGTAAAGGCTGAAAAGGTGCTTCAGCAAAATATTTAGCTAAGGGTATGAATACTTATGCACTTAAATGGACTTATTTCAGTTTTTTTATTTTAAGTTGTGACAATTCTGTTTTTGCTTTGTCAATATGGTGTATAGAGTGTAAATTGATGTGGGAAAAAAGTAATTTAAAGCAGTTTAACAAAAGGCAGCAACATTACAAAACGTGAAAAAAATGAAGGGGTATGAATACTTTCGCAAGGCACTGTATATATATATATATATATATATATATATATATATATATATATATATATATATATATATATACTCAGTGCCCTTTGGGCAGAGCTTGCACATTCCATGTTGTATCCATGAATCTATGAATGCATCATGAAATCCATTTTACAGGGCCCTATTAGGTGACTGGAACATACTATTTACATTTACAGTGATCAAACAGTGATTTAACTGTGCTGTCAATCAGCAGTCTTTCTGCAGGTGTTCTCTTGCTATAGTTCATTTTATAAGGAATACAATTTTCCTTGATCCTTAGCTTGGGAATAAGTGCAGCGAAGCGCAGATTCTCATTGCACATGCAAAAAGGGCGTTTACATTAAGTATTAAAGCCGCTAATTTAATTCTAAGGGTCAGCTAGAGGGTGGGAAATGATCATAAAACTATATTATGACCATTTTGGACCAAAAAGCTTTAGTAACATTATAAGTGGACTTCAGGGAATAAAATAAAATGATGAAAAGTTGTATGATTATGACCTCTTTAAACAGCAGGATATCGTTGCATGCTATGTCAGTATGTTCAGCACAGCTGCGTTTGACTTCCAGAAGGTGATGATGTCTGGCATATTGGCTCAGGAATACTGTTTGTGGAACACAAGTTTAAGTGGAATGCATTTTGCCAAGTTTTTTTAGTCAACTCGCAGGAATTCAAGGTTTGATTACAAAAAGGCTGCGCCTGGGAGGAGGCTAGATGTGTCTCGGAGCTAAAGCCGCCTGAAGTATTTCCACCTGGTACATTTTGTCTAGACTAACACCATAGCTCTCGTGCACTCACCTGAAAAAGAAGTAGGGACAGAATGACACTTGCGTGTGGGTGTGAACGTGTGCGCTGGGGCGTCGGCAGCTTAAGCAACAATGGACGGTTTTGGAAACCTGATGCCTCTAAGCATGTTTATGTCTGGTTAGATTTCAACCAGTGTAACTGTTTCCCAGAATCCTGAATTTCACCCTCATTCTATTTTCAGCCTCAGAGGCTGTTAGTTTACATAACTGTTCAGAAATACATTATCCATGTACACAGTGCCCTTCAATCATTATAAGCGTGGTTATTTAATAAAGAAGAAAAAGTTATAGCTGTCGGGTTTGTTGATTCCAAAATGTGGTAAATTACAAATAATGCAAAATATGCACAGCACATCAATTGTAAATTTAAAGAAACACGAGGCTTGAAGTTCAAGATCCAAAGACAAGAAACACTCAACGTGTGCATAAAAAACAAACAAAAAAGCCTAATTTTTGTTTAAATGTACAGTTTTATTTATTAATAAAGCAATACGGCATGGGAGATCATGTATTACAGTCATTTAGAGGTTATGGTAACATTTATGGTGTCATACGGCCTTGAGTAACTTATTGCTTTTCTAAAAATGGTGCAACAGCAATATGATCAAAAACACGTTCGTTCAACTGTTACTAGGACTAAAATACGTATATAGCCGTTATTAATAATTTGTTTCTTAACATGCATTCAGTAAATAGACCTTTGACTTATTAGTAGTTAGCAATTTGTGTTGTTCACACTTGTAATGTACAAATATATAATTATGATTATGAATGCAGAATGTGTATTAATATATTTATATTAATGCATTTTATTAACAATAATTCTAATTAATAATAAATATATATTAATGTGTGTCTGTGTATGTACGTATGTGTATATATAGTCAAAAGAACATGAAGAAAAAATACCTCAAACGTTTACAAAAACCTTGCAGAATCTGCAAATTAATAATTAAAAAAATTATTTAGAGGGATCATAAAATTTGCTCTTTTGTAATATTGTATATTTTCTATTTACATTATTATATATTATTTTACACAGTAGAAAGTACTATTTTTAAACAAATGTTATGGTATATGTGTTTTATTTCTATTGTATAATAAAAAAATAAAATAGGAGGTCCTCTCTGGGCTGCATTTCCATTTCCTTTTCACTGATAATTTAACTTGAGCTTGAGCTTCACTGATAATTCAATTTTGCTTTATGAGTGTAAATGACTTTACTTTTATTAAATATCCTGTCTGGGTTTGATTTCTAAATTAGCTGTATAGAAAAGCATGCTCTTAATGAGTGAACGAGTCAGCAGTTTCAGAGATTATATGTATATGTATATCGCTACTGTTATTTATGTTCTTTCATTTGCCTCATAAATTCATCACTGTGGCAAGATTTCATGATAGACATGAGAGAAGGCAAAACTAATAAAACCCATTACAAACTACACATTTGTTGCATCCAGTGGGTACATAATTACTGATTATAATGACTTATACTGTCTTTTTACATGTTGCGTTGTGTATCGCGCCGCGTAAACATAAAACCATGACAAACAACAAGCGCTACTCTACACTGCTCATCGTCAGTGGCAAATTCTTTAAATATGAAAACGTACTTACAGGCTGTGAGTCAGAAGCACCAGACTGTCCTTGCAAAGTTGGAATTGCCCCACTTTATAGAAACAGCCTTTGTGCACAGACGCATTGTAGGCTACTCTGCAGGTTCAGGAAACAGTCCTCCGTAAAAGGCACTGCACACTTCTGAATATTTGGGTTGAAATGTTCTGGAGCAGTGTTCTAAATACAACTTAACCACTTATTTCTAGTTGTGTCCTCTTTTGGAAGACCAAACAAAGTAGTTTCGCTTTCACAACGAAACACAGCGTCTCCACGACATGGCTGCAGCGTCAACAATGCTACAGCGAGAATAAAAGTTACCCCTCCTTTCTTTGCGTGAACATTTGGGCGGTGTTATACAAATCTTCCCACACAGTGACGTAGACATGTGGGGGGCGTGTTTAAACGAGGCATTTTAGGAGGGCGTGGATGAGTCTTAACTTTTATAAAGAATATCTCTTTGGGTTTGAGACTTTATTCTTTGCAACTTTAGCGATCTTATCTATTCATGAACAGCTTGTAACACTCCAAAGAAAAAGGAAATCATATGACCCTTTTAAATCTTCAATCTTACATCTAACCATTGTTTTCTAAGAGAATTTCTTAGCACTGTGTAGTAAAGCAACTAATGTACTGTTGGTTAACTGACTAAACTGTCAATCGGCTTTCAGTCTGTATTGTACGGTGGCAGAGAAGTGCAAAGCAAATCACAATTCTGAAAACAAAATAACAAATTACAAACGCAAATGCAAATGCAAGTCTAAAAAACAAAATAACAATTCAGAAAGCACAACAACAATTCAGAAAACATTATAACAAGTCAGAAAACACAATGACAAATCAGACAAACCGGAAAAGGTAGGTATAGTTTGAGATAGCGCCATTGGTTTGGGATTACTCACCGCTGACTGGACGAGACATCTGTCAATCAACGTATACAGGAAAAAACAGCCGAAGAACAGCAGAGTCGTGGTAGAAAGTTTGGAGATGGTATCAAAGTAGCACAGTTTAAATGTATTGTATGAATTGCCCTTATGGAATAAAAAATACGGAGTGTATGTTTACATTTAGTTAAAAGTGGCTGTAACACATCAGCTCCAGTGGCGTAGCTGGTGTTTGTTGTTGCTTTTTGACGCGATCGACCCGGGTTCGATCCC
>NW_015505400.1:529325-539107 GCF_001515645.1 Sinocyclocheilus grahami | reverse complement strand
GACAAATCAGACAAACCGGAAGAGGTAGGTATAGTTTGAGACAGTGCCATTGGTTTGGGATTACTCACCGCTGACTGGACGAGACATCTGTCAATCAAGGTATACAGGAAGAACCAGCCGAAGAACAGCAGAGTCGTGGTAGAAAGTTTGGAGATGGTATCAAAGTAGCACAGTTTAAATGTATTGTATGAATTGCCCTTATGGAATAAAAAATACGGAGTGTATGTTTACATTTAGTTAAAAGTGGCTGTAACACATCAGCTCCAGTGGCGCAGCTGGTGTTTGTTGTTGCTTTTTGACGCGATCGACCCGGGTTCGATCCCGCATTTTGACGAACTTTTTTTTTCTCCCTTTTCAAATCTCGTATCACATCGTAAAGGCATTTATTTTCAATAAAAATTAAGGAAATAATCAAAAAGTTGAAAATAAACTATCGGGCAGGGCTAGGGCAGGTGTAGGGAGGGCTTTATTGTACCAATAAGGTGGCATCCATTTAATAATTAAAATGATAATTTACACTCAATACGTTATTATTGCATACTGTTTTATAATGTATTGCAATACTGAAGTGCAGTTTGCCACTATTTGCAACAAGTAGTACACTTGATAGTAGAAATCCTGCTATTTTAACATAGTGTAAATAGGTATTTGCACTTAGTGGGATTGAACCCCGGTCGATCGCGTCAAAAAGCCAAGGGCACACACATATCTATCTGTGCCACTAGAGCTGATGATTTACAGCCACTTTTAACTAAATCTAAATATACACCCCATATTTTTAATTCCAGAGTAAGGGCAATTCATACAATACATTTAAACTGAGCTACTTTAATACCATCTCCGAACTTTCTACCACAACTCTGCTGTTCTTCGGCTGGTTCTTCCCTGTACACGTTGATTGACAGATGTCTCGTCCAGTCAGCGGTGAGTAATCCCAAACCAATGGCGCTGTCTCAACCTATACCTACCTTTTCCAGTTTGTCTGATTTGTCATTGTGTTTTCTGACTTGTTAATTTGTTTTCGGTTTTGTCATTGTGTTTTCTGACTTGTTATTTTGTTTTCGAATTTGTCATTGTGTTTTCTGACTTGTTATAATGTTTTCTGAATTGTTGTTGTGCTTTCTGAATTGTTATTTAGAATCGAGGAGATTGTTATGGTTCATATCTTTCATGGCTGTAAAATTGGTGGTGACAGGGTTCGATCTGGCTCAGCAGGAGGTCTTCACGTTGCCATGACTGTCTAAAACATTCTCATTCTCAGCTGAACTATTCCAGAGCGGCCATATGCGTGACTGATTGAGCAGTGCTGAAACAGAGAACCTCTTTGCAAGAACTTTGGTTTGATTTACAAGAAGCTCAGCTAAAGGAGGAAATAAAGTTGAAGGTGCCGTTTAAGAACCAGCGCTCTTGATTAACATGGACAAAACATTTAGGATTTGGAAACTGCTGTTAATCTTGCCTTTGATCTCACCACAGTATGAAAATTTAGCTTAAGCTGGCTATTGACCAGCCACTATGTTCTAAAGCCAAAAATCATTCTAAAAGTGATTCCAGCGATATCGTCATAGGTGTGGTGTGGACTTCCCTATAGACCTTAGACAGGGTAGCACACAGGAATGAAAACGAGACTGTGAGGAATAGAAGTACAGTGCTTTCAATGGATAGTACTGTTGTTTAAACAACATGCCGATTATTCAGCTAACAAAACATCTTTCCAAAAAACTTTCAGTACACAAAAAACATTTTTAAAAGGTGTGAGAAGATGATCTAGGACCTTTATACAGTGTAAAGACTGCAAGTCTATCCCTCACAGCCTAGTTTTCGTCTGCATTAAAGGGGTCATAAACTGAGAAATCAATTCCCTTGATCTTTTGACATATAAGAGGTCATTACTATAAAAACATCCTGTAAGTTTCAGAACTCAAAACTTTGTTGTTAGTCTAAAAACAGCTTATATTGAAGCCAGTCTGCAAAATGACAGCTTGTGAAATGTGTAACTCTATGATGTAATAGTGTGGATAAACATCTATGATGTAATAGTGTAGTAGGTAAATGACAAGAATGACAAGAGCGGCAAACAAAGCTCTACTCAGAAACCATATGATACACTCTATTTGATTAACTTTATTTTTAATGAAGTTCCAGACCACGTCAGTAAAAGCTTGGTTGTGTGTTCACTTAATTTTACCATGGATTCATTTACAAACAAGGCACAATTCGACACAGAATTTTCAGAAAGATTGAAACTAAAAGATGATACTGTGCTGACTATATTGGATCAGACAGTAATGTTCTCAACACAAGTGTGAGTAACTGCTTTTATTACAAGGTAACTTTTGCTTTGTCTGTTATTACAGATCATTTGAAATGTACTGAGTATTTGTGCATTTTTAACCTAATTCACAGCAGCGTCCATCTGTGAAGAATGTAGGCTATCAAACATACACTACTATTAGCCAATCATGCAGTGGGCTTCTAAATTATGTTTTTTGATGTAAAAATCTTGATAACTTTATAAGTGGGGCCTCAAAAAAACAAAGGCAGTTCATGACCCCTTTATATTCAGTATGACGTCTAACCTGTGTAGCGTCTGCGTAGGATCATGCATGATAGTTGGACCCCTTTTAGCCTTTTGACATTTGCATATAAATTACAGTTCTGGTCAGAGATGTTACTTGTATAGGGGTTGTAAATTGCCAAATGGTTCTTCGCCGTCAAAAAGATTAGAACCAGCCCCACGAGAATCCTGGAATCTTCTGATCAAAAACATTCCACAGAGAGCTGTGAATGGCCAAACGAACACGCACACACCCAAACTAACACACACACACACATACAGACATTTCTTTATTTTAGACTATAATTAATCAGTTATAATTGTATCTGGTATATGCATGTGGTGTGCACATTCCCTTTGTTAGATTAGATGAGTTACCACTCGTTATTTGTATTAGTTAAAGCCATAAAACACTTATATTCAGGTGTATGTGTGTATCTTTGGTTTAATCTATTCCAGATTATTGTTTCTTGGTATCAATGTTACCTGTTCTTCATTTCTCGGACAATGACGTATAGTATGTGATTGTGAAACGCATCATATGACTGGTACGATATTTTGGGTTAAAACTACGGATATTCCAGACTGGCCATAAAGCATGCAAATGAGCCATAAAACAAGAGACAAAGACGATTCTCCCGCTCAAAATCCATGTCTCTCATTGGTCAGAACACACAGAATAGGAACTCTCAAAAACGATTAGCCCAAAATAACTTGTGCTCAGAAAACTTCTTCTTCGTTTGAGACAACACCTTTCAGGACTCTCAAGACCTTCCTTTTGAGTTTTATTTTCCGGCAGTTTTTACTTTCAAGTAACGTTAGTCGCTGTGGACTTCTTCTTCAGAGGAACCAGAAGTAAAAACTTCCAGCTGACTCCTCACGAACTCATCAAAAGAGCTCCGTTATCTACCGCATCCGGACTCTTTTTCAGCAATCGAAACCAATGCAAGTAACCGCTTAAAATTATTTAGATGCGTGTTTAAGTTTCAGTCCCTTTTTAAGGTGATTTTTGGATTCTTTGATGATTTTCCATGGTTGTGGTTAAGTGATGTGAAATACTGCCATTCTTTTTCTATTCTCTCTCTTTTCCTTTGTTTCATTCTGTGTATATATGTTTTAGTTAGTTATATGTTAGATATAGTTTCATTTTATTAAATCCCTTATATTCACAATGAATTGTCTCTGTTTACTGTTCACAGTTCCAAGTCAATGAATGTTTGAACCCTTGCTACATTTGGCTAAGAATTACTGCTAGCACCGTACAAAGAAGGACAGTTTATTGTTCCGTGGCCAGAAAATAAATATTCCTTGAATTGATAAATGATTATATTGTCTGCTCGGTGGACGGACAGATCAAATAATTGTAATATTGATTCTGCTACAGTTAATTCGAAGATATAATCTAAATATTTATTATGAATCATAACCAGTTATAATTCGTCATAAATATTCCCCTTTTTAGAGCTAATAAATAATAATAAACGTTACATAGACTTGCATTTGCGTTTGTAATTTGTTATTTTGTTTTCAGAATTGTGATTTGCTTTGCACTTCTCTGCCACCGTAGTATTGTGAACAAAGCGTCGAAGGGACACTTATAGTCAACATCACACTATAGTCAAACATTGGTCAGGATTCAAACTCCCGTGGGCTGAGTAATCGTACCATAAGGGCTGTTAAAAGCAGAAATAGTTACACGCAGACCGAGGACAGTATAAAATTCTGGCTGCCTAATTGGTGACAGGATCATGAGAAGACCTGCAGTATACCGTCCTCACGCTAATTTAAGCTTTGTGCATTTGGGCCCCAGTGCCCCGCCCCTGCTGGGACAAGGGTACGATGTTATGGCCTCCAGATGGAGGGTAATGGGCCACACCTGAGCTCGTAACCCTACGTCTTTGAGCTGAAAGCCTGACTCAGCCAAACACACACTAGGATCTATCCCCGCTGCGGGCGGCCGCGCAACACGGACGCAGCCATTCCCAGGATTTAGTGCCAAAACAATCCTTAGCTGATGCCTATTTAAAACTCTCACTTATTTACAATCTCCATCCCGTCTTAAAGCAAGTTTTTCATCAAGCCTATAGCTAAACCAACCACACTGGCAGATTATGATTTTGTTACGACTATCGCAATATATTCTTGAATGTTTCTTATATATGCAGTACAGCATATGCATACAGTGTTGCAAGGAACATATACACTTATGTTTGCGGAAATTATTTGAGTTTTGAAAAGAAAACTCTAATGCTCACCAAGGCTGCATATATTTGATAAAAATACAGTAAAAACAGTAATATTGTAAAATATTATTACAATTTAAATCAACTGCATTCTATTTGAATGTATTTGAAAATGTAATTTGTTCCTGTGTTGACAAAGCTGAACTTTCACAGGGTCGCATGATCCTTTAGAAATCTCTTTAATATGTAGCTCAGGAAACTTTTTTTATTATTGTTATTAATGTTGATGTTATTTTTAGTACATTATAAATGTCTTTACTGTTACTTTTGATTAGTTTAATGCAACTAAATACATGCTTGCTGAATAAAAGTACTGAGTTAAAAAGTAGTTAATATTAGTTATTAAACATACTTTATTAATTATATTATAAAATAATATAATAGTACTTTATAGTGATTTTAGTTATATTATGATTTTTGCGTGTGCATGAATATTAATGATAATGTTATGTATACACTGTAAATGGCATTCCAAAAATGATTAATTAAAAAAAAAGTTAATCTGTTAAAATAGATTACTAATATTTGACCCAGTATTTGTGTGCAGCATCTACTTTGTTCATTATTTTATTGAATTATTGCTAAACTATAGAAGTCTGGTTTTGTCAAGTTTAAAATAAGAAGTCAAGTCACATTGTGAGAATTCGCTCAATTATAAAGAGAAATAAAGTCACAATTGTGAACAATACTAGTTTCTTTGTTTAATAAATGCAAGACATAACTAATACCTAAATTGAAAGCACATGACCTCATGTTTTGTGTCATGTTCGTGTACGTGCATTTCAGCTGCTCGTTAAAGGAAGCAAGAATATAGAGTGACGCGCAAAGTGATAAGTTCATTAAAATTGTAGAAAGGTTAACCTGAGCCTGTAGAACGTGAGAGTTTATATTCTTAGCTGACCTTCTATTTCTGGAGTAACTTAATCAAACAGATTATCCGGCACTTGAGGTGTCAATGGACGTGGCGTCACGCGTTTCCTGTTACGTTTAAGTGTTTAAAACCTTTTTAGGGCCAGAGACAATTTCCTCTGTTCAGGGAATTGAATGTTTATAAGGCATAGTGGCACATGGGCAATATTCGGATGGATTGTTCATGTGTATAGCAGACAAAGCCAACATGAGGTTACTGTACAAATTTGAGGGGGTCCACCAACTCCACAGGCCTGCATCATATTTGCTGAAGGAAATTCAGTAGGCCTACTTGTTTCTTAGTAGGTTTGAGGTGTTGATTCCAAAAATAGTTTGAAAGAAAACACTTTCTCACAATATATGAAGCAATTGGTTAGCAATTTGCTTTTGACAACCATTTGTAAGGTGAAGTACTATTAGCACTAAATCACCAGAAAAACTGACACGATTCCTGTCTTCTTCTGAGCCAGATTACAACTATTCATTCAATTCTCAGCCAATGTTCACATGTATGAATGATTCTGAATACACTATTTTATGCCTAATTCTGATTTGCACTTTTGTCCACTCCTTTGCAGATAATGTTGGTTAAATGATACGTTTTGAATACTTCAGAAAGTTTGACATTTCACTGTTTTTGTTCATTAAAGCTGAGGCATTTGACAATTTTGAAAAAATTCTTATTTTGAACTCGCCATCATCAAATTAGGTAACAGGCCTATTTGGCAAATCAGCAGAATTATAAATTTTAAGATGCAGGGTTATTGTTTCATTTCCAATTCATTTTTGTCTTTTAAAAATGTTAAAAACTTAACGTAGCACTGTAAAATTTTGTCTTCAATAGAAAAATTAGCTTTAGAAGACAAAAAAAAACCTCTCTGTTGACCTCCGTTGCTCAAATTTGAGCCGCACCTGTATCTTAGCCACGTCAGAGACCGAATCACCAGTTCTTCATGCGAAAGGGAAAGGTCCATTTATGTGGGACTCACTTCCTCATTTCTTTGTGATTCATTTCTCTTAAGGTGATATTTGTGATGCATTATGGAAAGCTAGAGCAAATAAACAGGGATGCAATCCAAAGGCCTTTTGTGTAAAGCCACAAGGACACATAATGCCTGCACTATTTGTTCCATTCACTTCTACAATATGTTTTCATGATTATTTGTTCCATGATAAATCGGTATTTGGAGAATCTCTATTCATTGATGGGTCTTTAGAAATTTTGCATGCTTAAAGTGTGACCGCACCTTCACTCTAATCCAACAGAAGAGCAATCTACTGGAGTTATAGGCAGTGAAAGCTGGCTGATCCCAGGAACTCTACATATATCAAAATAATCCAATGTGCTCCCTACAGCATTCAGAGGGAACACACTGATCCAAAGAGACATGAGATGATCAGCAAGGCCTGTTTCAATGCATCAAGCTGATGATGATGATGATGATGATGATGATGATGATGATGATGATGATGGCCATGTAAACTAACAGATAATCAATGGCTCTGCGAATTAAAAAAAATTAAAAAAACAAAAAAATCTTTAAAGAACAGAACATTTCCAGTTGTTTTTCTCTAAATGCTGTAATTTTAATATGGGTTCAAATTAATAATTTAATAGTTTACAACTTTGGGGAAAGGATATAAGAAATTCTGAGACATTAATTTATTAAGCTGATTTCAATGTAGTTCTACCTCAAAGGCACATAGAATTGTATTTATTTATTTGTTTATTTGGTTGTTTGTTTGTTTAATATACACTACATGCTTAAATGCTTGAAATAATATTTTGTAGACAATTCTAAATTGTGCTTAGATATGGTTTATTGCTTAATACTGAGTTATTGCTTTATTTCTTTTAATTAATGACTGAACTTTCTATCTTTCTTTCTTTCCTTCCTTCCTTCAAGTTTATTTTATTGTATTGATTTTATTTTGCTTTCTGCTTCAATGCATCTATACATTTAAATTGTAAAATATTAATAATGATAATAATAATAATAATAATAATAATAATAATAATAAAGAATGGGTATGTGTCTTTAAATTTGACTGGCAATTTAAAGCTGGTTTCATATTCAATCTTTATTCCAAATTGGTTTGGTGCATGAAGCCCTTTAAAAGGTTTAGACAGACCCTGAATCAACAAATCCTACTACGGCAAAGGCTTGTCTAGTGAATATTAACTAGGTTATGTGAATGGATGCTTCAGTAAGGCTACCTTGCAACATCAGTGTGACCTAATTAATATTCATGAAACAAGTTATTGCCATTTCATGACATCACAACCTGTCAGTCGGTGGCCTCCTCACTTCAAAACTCTTTCAGCTGCCACTCAGAAAAACTATTCACACTCATAAATTGTTATACTTTACCCTCCAGCTCTTTGTTTTAACTCCAATTTTCTACACTGATGCAGTTGGGTTGTGTGTTTTTGGAACTAAATGTGTCAGAATTATTGTAATAAGTTGAAGTAGCCAAATAATGTCACATACTTGCTGCTCTTCTGGTTTAAGTTCCATCTATTGAAACTTTTCTTCAAAGCAGTGCTCTTGGTAGGCAACGCATATGCTGTCATGATACACAGCACACATGGAAATCATTCAAGGCCTTTCCAAAAGCCCTTAAAGGGGGGGGGGGGTCCTTACAGCCCAACACATAAAAGCTCACCCTAGTTGAAAATAGGACATGGTGTCTTGACAATAACATAGCATACAATGAACTGTAAAGAACTGTAACTGTGAGTACTGCGTTTATGTCTGTATATGTGTGTGCATTTGTGTGTGTATGACATATTATTAAAATAGAAAATAACTTCTATTTTTAGTGCATTTTAAAACGTTGTTTATTTGAAAGCAAAGCAGAATTTTTAGCAGCCATTAATCAAGTCTTCAGTGTCACATGACCAATCAAAAATCAATCTAATATGCTGATTTGCTGCTCAAGAAACATTTCTTCTTATCAATGTTGTAATTTGGGCTGCTTAATATTTTTGTGGAAACCATGATTATTTTTTTTTCAGGATCCTTTGATTAATAGAAGGTTGAAAGGAACAGTGTTTATGAAATAGACATTTTTGTAGCATTATATATTTCTTTACTGACACATTAGATATATGTATTGCATCCTTTCTGAATGTCTTCATTAAAAAAAGAAAGAAAGAAAAACTACCCAAATTATACTGTCAAACTGTCAAATGTTTTTTTTATTTATTTTTTCTATATCTGAGACTTTGTTCTATATGTCTTCATATTTATGTATTTGTTTAAGAGTGAATAATTTGTTCTTTTGCTTCCTTTGAGTGAATCAGTTCGACCAATTATTATTTGTTCACAAATTGGACTGATTCGGTTATCGAGTTCAGTGATGACAAGTAAATAACAAATGCACATTTTGTTCTGTCCCTTAATTAAAGCTACTCTATAGCTTCAGAAAAAAAATATATAGTTTTATGCACCACATTTATGAAACTGTTAGGGAGGTTTTGCATCCTTTTTGAAGCTTGAAAGCAACCCGTGTATTATTCAAAACTTCTCTGTTTGTGTTTTCTACAGGAGAAAGAAAGCCTACAAACTTGAAACAACACTCAATTTTCATTTTTGGGTGAGCTGTACCTTATAACGAATCACTGTGGTGGAAAAAAAATAAGAGTTTGCAATACTGGCTCACACACCAGAGAGTGATATTGTACTTTTCTCTGGATAAGTGGGCAGAACACAAGGTTTAGCGCTTCCTTTCAGATAATGGGTCTAATTTTAGAGCATTTTAAGTGTTTTAGGCCTCTTCTCAGTCTGTATAGCATGACTGAGGGACGGGAGTCTGAAAAAGTCATGGAGGCATGCTGCAGGGTCACAGACAGGATCTGTCTAATATGAAGACAGGGAGCTGAACTCACAGTGTAACAGGGGTGTGTTTGGTTTATGCATTCCAGCCGCACAATGGCTATCCTTTGAGGACATTGGGAGCACACTTTCTGTTGTTTGCCTGACACATACGATTTGGCCAGAGACGTCTGAATGGACATCTGGTTAGGAAGACCACTTAACTGAACAGAGAAATGAGAAAGTCAAGGGGGG
>NW_015505400.1:522558-529307 GCF_001515645.1 Sinocyclocheilus grahami | reverse complement strand
AAGAGGAGAGAGAGGGGGGGGGGGGGGGGGGGGGGGGGGGGGAAGAGAAGGAATAAAGAAACCATGTGTTCTGGGTTTGAACTGTTGAGGTTGTATTTGTGTAGTTAACACCCATTTCCAGACGGGTGGTGGTGTTCAGAATGCACTGATAATCCCCAAAACTTAATCCATGTAAGGCAAGAGTCAGTCTTGATTACTATGATGCATTGTGAAGCAAAGCGTAGCCAAGAATTTGTTCAGATTTTGATTTTTAATCCTTCCTGCCATTCTGTACAAATCAGTCAAGATGGTGAGCTTAGAAAGAGCAGCAATTTTTTGGAACAAACAACTAAACCTACTGAAATTGCATCTGTTTAGGCTCATAAATCAAAGACGGTCTCCTAATATACGATTTTCTTGAAAACATGTTTTTGAACAAAAGAAGACCTAGTCCTACTGAAAAGGTCAGCTTAGTCCAGCTCGATTTTACATGCTGACTCAGACGTTTGTACTGGCTAGTGTTTGTTTTGGTGCTATTCTAGCTGGTGCAAAGTAAAATGTAGGTAATGAAAGGAAGCAACTGATTAAGTTGCATAACTTAACAGTTTTCTTAAACCAGTTCACTGTGGATCTCAACTCAAATATGGCTGCCAGCTGACAAATTGTGTTGACGTTGACCCTGATGCAACCCGTCTAATTTGAGAGCTGCTGTGAATGTCAGGATTAACCGTTTTGGCTCTGTTCTTCCCACAAAGCTAGTGCATAGCTTCACAAGAATATAGTGCAATCATATGGACCACTTTAATAGTGCTTTTTTGTCATTTATGTGTTTGACAACACTAGTCCTCATTAACCCTATTAACAGAAGTAAGAAAGAAGATTTGGAATGACATGAGGGTGAGTGAATGATGCCCACATTTTTATTTTCGGGTGAACAATCCCTTTAAGAAGTCTGATGGGAATATCATCACCCATTTATGCTGGTATTTTCAGCAGGATCACACCAGATCCAAGTTTATCAGTCTAGTCTTTTATAATTTAAATCTTATCTAAAATACACCTTGTCGCTAATTAAAATGTTTTTTCCAGCTTCCGATACTGTAGGCTACAGAGAGAAGTAAATAAGTATCAGAGGTGAAAGTAATCAATGAGTAACGGCTTAAAGTTCAGTCTATTTCTCAGTCTGACAAAACTATTGAATAAATGCAGAGGTCTCCTATATAATTCATAAATCATATGGACTAATTTTATGATATTTGCAAGCTGCTTTTGGATCATTGTATAAATCACCATTCATTTTTGCAATATGGAAACAGTTTGTTTTAAATGTGGGTAGCCAAACAGTTGACAGAAGCCATACTATGGATGTTAAAAAAGTCTACCATCAACTGTTTGGTTACCAGAATTCTTCATAATATCATCTTTTTGTGTTCAACAGACAAATAATGGCAGCATAAAGGTGAATAAATGGTGATGTTTTTTTATTTTTATTTTTTGGGCAAACTATTCTTTTCATACAAAATGTTAGACTGTGAAATGTACTTTTATTGAACCATTTGGACCATATATGACAGTTGTGTATTTCTTTTCATACATATTTCCAGGCTGAACCATGTCAGACCGTTTCGATGAGGCCTTTCAAAATTGAAACTATGATACGGCATTGGTCAACTACCCGCTGCTTTGATGGGACTGAGCGTTGAGTAACTGGAGTGGAGTTCAAGAGAAGGTTAACAAAGCATGCCCTACCCACACCTCTGTTCTTTTCCCAAAGACAAGTCAATGCTTTGTAACACTCCGAGATGTCAGAGAGTGACACCATGTGCTGGCCCGACTGTGGCCTGGAATCCTGGGAGTGACTTCCTGTTGCATGCAGCGCGTTCTCCGCTTCACACGGTGACGTCACCATTGTGTCTGCCAGCGGGAGTCCGCTAGTGAGGGTCAAACAGATGAGAGTGACTGAACAAGAGAATGAGACAGAAACAAGGCAATAATGTTTGGCAGAACAAAAGGGGGAGAAGAAAAGGTTATTTCCCCAAATGTTTATTTTAAGAGGACTTATTGCTCCTCAGGTCACTATGGGAATGGTGTTTTCTTTCAAGTTTGGTTTGGATGGCTTTCCACTGTGTGTCTTACAGCGGTCAGAGCTGTCGACCATGAGATTATACCACTGTGTGGTTGTGAGACAATGGCCTGAAAATGAAAACAGGGGTCTTTATTACATTCTGGATGCTTTTCGTCCTGATCATGGTAGATTAGTGGCGTTCATGAATTTGCTTATGTCAGTTTCAGCCTGAGTTTGGCATGTCCAAGTTTTACAAATGTTAAAAGTGCACTATGAAAATGCATTAGTGTGTAATTTACTAAGGGCACTAACTGTAAAGCAATGACTCTTTCTGTGCGCCATTGGTTGGACATTCAGATAGGTCCCCCAAAACTCATGCCACTGGTCAATGGTGGTCTAGAAGGGACACTCAAACAAACAAGTTGAAAATGTATTTGTAGACAAAGATAACACCCTTAAATAAAATAATAAATTATACAAATAATTAAATTAACTAAAATAAATACATAACCGATTTCTGGAACAAATCTCCAAATGCACATGAATCGTTTTCTTGTCAAAGGGTAGCATGTGATACATATATGAAATCATGGCATGTTCCCAATTCCTCAACTTTTCGGGGTGTTGTAAATAAAGCATTTAACGTGAAGTTTCTTTACTCCCATCTGTGAGAGAAAATGCACCTGCTTAGCTAAATTCCCACAAGAAAAATTAGTTTTGATTTATATACATGAAATGCATTGCTTAATCTTGAACTCTGTCCATCTTATATAGATGTGATCTTATATAAAACATTGTTATTATTAGGATTATATTAGTTATTTTTATGATAATTTAGTTACAAATTATTTAATTTGATTAATGAATAGATCATATTTTTTTGTTTGTTTTACAATAATATTAAAGGGGTCATGAACTGAGAAACCAAAATAGTTATACATATAAGAGGTCATTGTACTATAAAAATATCCTGGACGTTTCAGAACTCAAAACTTTGCCTTTAGTCTAAAAGCCACTTATATTGAAGCCAGTCCACCAAAACGACAGCTTTTGGAATGTTCTACTCTATGATGTTATAGTGTGGATAAGCACCACCTCTGCAGAAGAAGATTGACATCACTGCCTATTTAGCCCCGCCCACTAATTGTAGTATGTAGTGTTTACAAGAGAGGCGAACGCGCTGGTCTACGCTGAAACCAAACAATAAAAATTGCTCTGAAGACAAGACACTGTGCAGTGTCTTTGCCTTGCCTTCCTTCTGTTCCCAACGTTAGGAAAGAGTGAGTTAACATTATTTTTAATGAAGTTCAAGACCATGTCAGTAATAACTTTGTCCTTCGTTCTCTTCATTTTACCGCAGATTCAAACAAGACACAATTCGATGCACAATTTAAAAAAAAAGAAAAGAAACTAAAAGACAATGCTATGCTGACTATATTGGATCTGATGTTAATGTCGCAACACAAGTGTGAATAACTGTTATTATTATGTGGTCACTATTGCTTTGTCTCTTCTTACAGATCGCTTGATATGTATTAAGTTATGCATTACCTAAATCACAGCAGCCTCCATCTATGAGTAATGCACGCTGTCAAACATACACAACTATTAGCCAATCATAGCAGTGGGTGTTTACTTCCGAGTCTACAATCCGCCACTCCTATTCAGACAGACCGTTCTGATGAAGGGGTCAAAAACAGGAGAGAAACATTTTTTTAATGTAAAAATCTTGATAACATTATAAGTGGACCTCAGAGAGCAGTACAAAAAAACTAAATACAAAGGCAGTTCATGTCCCCTTTAATCAAGTTTATTTATAGTTATTGTTTGGCCTCTTCTACCTGCAGACCTGTGAACTGTAACCCAGGCCAGAGCTTCCCATCTGTGAAGGTTCGGCCCATTTAAAAGAAGCGTGCGATTCAGTTCTCGGACCTTCAAACATGAGTCAGAGTCATGGCGTCAAAGATTAGTCAGAGCCACGGAGAGTCCAGCGTCTCTGAGAAGTAACTGAAACTTTCTGGGGATCAGAGGGCCTGGATGCACCCAAGAGAAGCACAAGCATAAATCAAGAGAGCATTCATCCCAAACAATACCGTCTGCTCAGAGTCCTAAACCTCCAACAGATGCACTGGTTTTCTTGCCCTTCTCGCTATAGCTGGCGAAGCCCCGTAGCAAATACATGGGCCTCAGTAGAGCATTAACAAGAGACTGGTGAATGATGGGCATATAAATAATGGAGCAATCCTATCTAGCCCTGTCATGCATATATATATATATATATATATATATATATATATCTCAGACGTGTGGGAGGGCCAGAAGGAAGATGTTTGATTTTTGCTATATAGATGTCAGCTGTGAATAGCGACCCACTTCCCCGGAACAGGCCCAATCTGAAAGACCCCTGAAACCGACTGAGCTTATCAAGACTTGAGCAGAACCACAACTGGACATGAATGATTTTTTTTCTTCTCCTTCTCCATCTGTACCACTCTGATTTACATGATGTTTTATAATAAGCAGGGCCTTGAGACAAGCAACATTTGGACGGCAATGACAGCACATCTGGCGGGAGGAGAGAAAATAGAGAGAGAGCCTTCCTTTTCCAAGTTCTGAACTTGCCTGGAATGGAAAGGCATGGTCAGGGTGGAATCCCAGGCTGGGGGCTGACATTTGGACGGCTTCTTGCACTGCCTCGAAACAGAACCGTACAGTTGGGTACGGATGCAATGCATTTTCTTGAAAAGTCTTAGATTAGTGGTTCTCAAACTTGTGGTATGTGACATGACTCTGGAAATTCACACTGAATTCGTTTTTAATTTCTGATTGCAGGATGCAAATAAGAAAAGTATTCACTGTTCTGAAGCTGACGCTGCTGATGAAAGTGCATGAATCTGTCTGTCTGTCTAGTTTAAAAAGCCTTTAAGTTGTTAGGGTGTTCATGGATGGATGGATGGATGGATGGATGGATGGATGGATGGATAGATGGATAGATGGATAGATAGATAGATAGATAGATAGATAACTCTGTTCAGCCTGCATTTTCACATGAAAGTGCAGAAAGGAATAAACAGCTCACACAGAATTGGCCTTCCACTTTAGAAAGCCCGAATTTTCCCAATCTTCCAGTGTTAGAAGAACCCCTGTTTATTTTCCATGTTGTCAGAGTGATTATGGAACTTAGCATTTTTTCTTTGTTATATTTACTCTTGCGATGGTGAAAGTTTGTTGGATGGAACGAAGGGGGGATTTTAACAGCTCCATTTACCGACTGAAAGTATAGACTTCCTGTCAGATCAAGATGGTTTCATCTGAAGCCATCATAACAAATTTGAGATTACAAGTGGTTCGACATCATATGTCACTTCATCCCCTTTCCAGGAAATGTTGGCTGTTCTCAGCTGTTACAGAGCCACAGCCAAGCTCTTCGGTTAACAAACAACGTGAAGCGGCATACAAAAGACTCTAGTGCAAATGTTAAATAAACAGTATGTGTTTCAAGTGCTGAACGTGACATTCAACGCCTGCCTCATCTCGCTCTCTTTGTGTACAATTTATCCGCCCCAGACACTTGAGTCAGGGTTTGTTTTGGTGTTTGGCTTTCTTTAACTATGCAAACTCATGCATTGTTCCCCACAGCTTCAGAAGATTGATAGTCCTAGAGATAACACCTTGCCCTCCTCCTCGTTATGAGTGTGGAAAATATGGCATACCGCTGTGACTTTCAGATGAACTGGGAAAGGCCTCATATCATATGATTATTAAAGCGACAAATTTGTAAAGAGTAAAGATGTAATCTTTTATCATTTGCCAATGGTTGACAACCCATCTTAAAGTTGATCACATGCTGTTATTTCTATAATCTGATATATTTTGAGGATAAAACAAAATGTTATAGTAAAAAAAAAGTAGGGTGGAACATGCATTTATCCATCAGGAATTAATTAATGAAAAGATGTCAAGTCAAGTCAAGTCAAGTTTATTTGTACAGCCAATTAAGTTTCTACAATATTTAGTGGTAGCTTATCAGTGGTGAAATTTGCCAGTTCACTAGGATCTAGTTGTGGTTTCTTAATAAGAGGCTTAATAATCGCCAGCTTGAATGGTTTTGGGACGTAACCTAAAGACAAATACGAGTTAATAATATTGAGAAGCGGTTCTTCTGCTACAGGTAACAACACTTTCAGTAATTTAGTGGGTACAGGATCTAACAGGCATGTTGTTGGTTTATATGCAGTGATAAGTTTATTTAGCTCTTCCTGTCCTATAGTTGTAAAGCACTGTAGTTTGTCTTTTGGTATGATGAATGAAGCTGAAGTATTATATGCTGCAGAATCTACATTTGTTATTGTATTTCTGATGTTATCTATTTTATCAGTGAAGAAATTCATAAAGTCATTACTATTAAACTATGAGGGACTATTTAGATCGGGTGGCGTCTGGTTATTTGTTAATCTAGCCACTGTGCTAAATAAAAACCTTGGATTGTTAGACTGTACCAGACTGGAGGAGTCAAGTGGTTGGAAGTAATAGGGTGAAATCAAACTGTGACATCAGTCAAACAGAAAACCCTTTTAAAGACAGAGCAGATTTTAAAATTAGAATGGCAAACTTCATTATGTATTTATTTATGAATTATAATTATTTGTTTATTTAAAAAAAAAAAATTGGGGGGGGGGGGGAAACCTGAACTGATAAATTGGGC
>NW_015505400.1:520018-522437 GCF_001515645.1 Sinocyclocheilus grahami | reverse complement strand
AAAAAATGTATTTTTTTTTTTTATTTATATTAATATTTGTTTTTTAAAAAAAAAAAAAAAATGGGGGGGGGGGGGGGTAACCTGAACTGATCAATTGTGCATAAAACAATTGTTATTATGACATATTCTGTACTATTGTAGTATTTATTCATATTTATTTATATTTTAAATTAGCTATTATTTTTGCATTTTCAGTTTAAATTTAATTTAAGTTTTATTTATTGTTTTTATTACTTTTTTTGAATGAATGAATGAATGAATGAATGATTGATGCATTTATGTAGTGCTTTATTGTGTATTGCTTTACACCCAAAGCGCTTTACAATCATGACCCCCGTCTCTCCTCAACCACCACCAGTGTGCAGCATCCACTTAGATGATGCGATGGCAGCCACAGGACAGCGGCGCCAGTGCGCTCACCACACACCAGCTACAGGATCTATAAAGCATTATATTGCATTAATTTATTTTTAGTTTTAGTCATTTTAGCACATCCATTTATTTTCATTGTTTAAGTTTTTCATCTACCATTATTTTATTATATTTAATATTTTATTTTCAACCCAGTCTCATAAAAATACGTACCTCTGTGTACATTTCTGCAACACCGTTTTTACGTACCTTACTGCACGTTTCGCCGCAGTTTCAAAGAGAAATGTCCACTGAGTGGCGCTAAAACACGGGTTCAATGTGTCAACCCTGGCACGTTTTTATTACGTTGATATAGGTAGGTATTGTGGTGATTCAGAATTCAAATATCCGAGGACTGTCGCTAAAAGTTAATGCTCTATCGTGTTGGAAATATGCCCTACACCAAACCCAACCCTAAACCTACCCGATAGTGTTAAAAAATGCAAAACTGATATAAAAACACATTTTTTGATGCAACTGTGCCATTTTAACTTTCTTATATGCAGATTTGAATTGTTTTGTCGAACCGTAGTTACACGGGATTCTCACCTCTCAAGTACATCTCCGTACTCCGTGAGCTACCGAACAAACCTATCGTCTATGAAAACCCATTGATATGATGCTGATATGTGCGCTGCTAACGTTAAAAAGCATCAGTTTTCAAATTTCCCAGCATATTAAAAATGTTTTGAAGTCACAGCATAATACTTTTCAAGTAATTGTGCGAAAATTACGCTTTATTAATCGAAACTCTGTAAATCATACTCTGTGTGAAAATAATTTAAAAAGTGTTTTACTGCCTCTAGTGTTAATTTTTTTTGGAAACTGCAGTGATATGTACTTATTGGTACGTATTTCGCGTCTTGCAAAAATGTGCCCCCAGGTACGTATTTGCCATGAGACTGGGTTGTTTATTTTTATACAGATGTTTAGTATTATCACACTATTAGTTTACAACGACCTAACTTTCTGTCCTCATTCTCCTCATTTCTGTTCCTCATTCAATAATGTATGACTGGCATATAAGTCGTAGACTATAATGATACTTTTTGTTTAGTACTTATAGCTTTAAACTATAAATCACCATCCACTTTGGATTTATGGAAAAGAGTCACTCAGACAATCTTCCTCAGGATTTGGTTCCACATGATGTATTTTTGTATTTTTTGCAAATGTATTTTTTGGGTGAACTATTCCTTTAAAGCTTTTCTCACTTTGTGATGTCTGACTCCAGATGGCCGCTTGGATGTGTTAGTTAAGGTGCCATGCTGAAGACTCGGGGAATATGAATATTTCAGTGCTGCCTATGTCTGCTGGCAATGTCTGAAATCAGATAGACAGCAATGATAGTCCATTTATCTCGTACCATCTCACCGTATGCTTCTGACAGGGTGGGCCAATGCCTGTCATACATCAACTCACACAGCTCGCATGTTTGGTGTCGCCCAAATTCCTTGACAACAGTTGCGTATATGTAAAGATTAAATCAATACAAGGAGGGAAAGAGATGCGCTGTTTGCTAATGACACCATGTCTTCACCTCGTTCTTTCATCTTACCCGTATACTGGCCTTTCAGCCGTAAGCCGTAAGCCGTGGCTTTCTAACAAGACGCTGCCGTTCCATTAACCTTCTCGCTTTTACATTCCTGCCAGGGTCATTTGATAACGCTTCAGATATTTATTGTGTAACAGTCTCAGCAGAGTTTTCATATGATCCTCTCATGTTAGTTTGAGCCCTTACTGATAGACATTTTCACTTGTTCCAAAGCAAAATAGAACTCTATCTATCTGTCTGTCTGTCTGTCTGTCTGTCCGTCCGTCCGTCCGTCCGTCCGTCCGTCCGTCCGTCCCTCTATCTATCTATCTATCTATCTATCTATCTATCTATCTATCTATCTATCTATCTATCTATCTATCTATCTATCTATCTATCTATCTGTCTGTCTGTCTGTCTGTCTGTCTGTCTGTCTGTCTGTCTGTCTGTCTGTCTATCTATCTATCTATCTAT
>NW_015505400.1:516887-519950 GCF_001515645.1 Sinocyclocheilus grahami | reverse complement strand
CGTTTTATCGTACTGTCTATATCTATCTATCTATCTATCTATCTATCTATCTATCTATCTATCTATCTATCTATCTATCTATCTATCGTTCTCATTCTATCTATCGTTCTATCATTCTGTCTCTATCTATCTATCTATCTATCTATCTATCTATCTATCTATCTATCTATCTATCTATCTGTCTGTCTGTCTGTCTGTCTGTCTGTCTGTCTGTCTGTCTGTCTGTCTATCTATCTATCTATCTATCTATCTATCTATCTATCTATCTATCTCCATTATTATATCCATTATTCATAATTGTCCCCCTTAAACATTCAAACAATGCTTTGTCAAATAAAATCAAAATAACAAAATGCAGTTATAATAGTAATGTACAATTAGAGTATCAAAATAAATATGCAAAATGCTTTTGTTGCCATAATTTTGTTAATGCATATTTATGCATAAATACCTAATATGTTTAATGTAAAATGTGTGCCCTGAAGCAGGTCTCAGTCGGTAAGAACTCTGTGGTTTCATGGTTACCGTGTGCTTCACACCGACAGCTGCCCACATCCTGCCCCGGAATCATGCCGAGCTTCTCAGGGTGCCGTCACTCCCAGTCCATTAGGAAGGGAGTTGCTCGTCCTGCCTGAAGTCAAGCAGCGTGAAAATACTTCTCTGGGTGGTGTTGTATTATCAGAACAAGAGGTGGGGACACTTTTAGGGCCAGCCAAGAGTTAAAGTGCTTCAGTTTATGTCATTTTTAATGTTTAATGTGATGCCATTCAAAGGAAACACATGAAACACATTTATCTTGAACGAGGGCCATCTGAGAGTCAGAATCATCTTATCCTGTTGGGAAATGTTTTTGTTTCCATAATGTAAGCAGTGCACAGACGCAGATAAGAGTTATTGGACCTCTCAGCAAAGTTTTATCCGATCTTTGACATACTGCACTGCAAACACAAACAACAAGGCATACTGCCTGTATAATCAATGCAACAGCTGAAATGCAATCTGATATTAACTGCAGGTCATTTTGTTCTTCTCAGAAGAAATGCAGAAATGTGTTTCTTCATTCGACCTCTGGCTTTATTCTTCAAACTTCTTGGTGCTTTTATTATTTGCTCATTATCATTTACAGTATGCTGTACCAAATCCATATGCCATTATTTCATCTGTGAAACTTTTTTTTTTATAAATGTGAGTACAGTATCTATCTATCTATCTATCTATCTATCTATCTATCTATCTATCTATCTATCTATCTATCTATCTATCTATCTGTCTGTCTGTCTGTCTATCCTCATGCACTTAAAATTACAGTTTTCTTTGCATTTCAATTAATTGTTCTTCCTCATATTCAAATTTAGGAATTCATTTGAAAGAAAATCTGAATTCAAGTCTGAATGGTGCACAATCCTGGAGGTCACTAAAAACTCTTATTATATGGGAAAAGAACAGTATGTAAATCTGCAACAACATGAGGGTGAGTAAATAATGTCAGATTTTTAATTTATTTCTTTAACTAAATCACTGGTGTTGGTTTTGATGAGTACAATTTAAGGCATGCATCTGTGGTTTACCAGTAAAGGGAGCAGATTCTGTCTGGAGTGTTGGGAGTACAGAAGTGCGCTCTTAAGCACTTGATGTTGATTATGATCTTTCATTTGCTCAATTTATCACTCTGGTCACATTAGTCATATCGCTCCTCTTTGGCAATGTGGCCGTGATAAATTGGATTCATCAGAAGTAAACTAGGGCAGGATGAAGTTGAGTTCTGTTTCTTTCCCACTCTACATTTCCAGATATTTCTGCTTCCTTAATCAGAGATTTGAAACAGGTGTCCTTTCCAGATAAACTGCTTTTCTTCTCCTTTTTATAAAACATGCTTGTTGCATAATGAGAAGCACATTTACCGCATTGCTGATTTCTTCTTCTTTTTTATTCCTGGCAGGTCGTGAAGCTAGACCTCTCTTATCATGCTAAATAACACCTGGAGGGAAACTTTTAACACACTTAACTTAGCTCAATCCTCATCAAATCTAAATGTGTCTGGCACAAAGAGTCTGTCTTCTGGATCCTTCTTTGCTGAGCCATGAGTCTATTAACCCACAGGTTGTGTTCAAATCCCTATAACACTTGTGGTGTTCCCGGTCAAAAATGACCGGGGCACAAAAAACAGCTTATAAATCTCTTATGCTGCAATCTTTTTTTTGTATGTATCATATCAGATTTCCAATCGCTCACATTCATTTTCAATGGACTATTTAAATGATTTAAAATACTATTTGATTGACTTTTTTGATGTAATATTGATGAAAGAATACATAGTATCATTTTGTTTTTAAATTGCAAATTTATTTGTTGTTATATTAAATCTATGTTTGATTATTTCTTAGGGACGCAAAAGGCACCGATTTCGTGGAATGACCCCCCTACTATTACTCATACATGGGGTTTTAAACCTCTAACCCTAAAAAAATTGACTAATGTGAGTATTAAGTATCAAAACCTAAATCACGTTAATCATCCTGCATCATGGTTATGGTAGTTAATGGTACATTTTCAAACATTAATCTTAATTTTAAATAAGTTAAAAGTTAAAGGGGTGGTTCACTGGGTTTTTTCTAGGCTTGATTGTGTTTATGGGGTGCAGTCTAACATGTGTTAACGCTTCGTTTTTTTTTAAAAACGCATTATTTTTCACATAATTTACCTTTATTCCACACCTCTCTGTCCCTTCTCTGAAAAACGGGCTGATCATTTCCTTCTTTTATGAAGCCCCTCCCTCAGAAATAGGCGATGGGCTCTGATTGGTTAGCTAGCCCAGTGTGTTGTGATTGGCTAAACCGCCTCTAGCGCGCGTCTAAACGTCCCGCCCCTCACCTCGGTGGCATCTGCTCTGGTTGTATTGTAAACAACTGCATCGTTAATATCGCTTATCAGTTTGAGCCCGATTGAGAAGCAGAGGATATTATTGAAGAGGATCGTGCAGAACCTGTGCAAGCAAGGCTTTTAATGGTTGGCCTATATTTTTTGTTTGTTGTTGTCTCATACTTTTAGATACACTGTTATTTG